>NC_134405.1:321745660-322074410 GCF_038048845.1 Mixophyes fleayi | reverse complement strand
TTTGCCTGAAGACACAGAAATGTACAGGCGGAGGAGGAGGGGGGGTAAGAAACAAGACAGATCAGAGAGATCAAAACTTGTCAGTTGGTGCTCTAGGTCATAGCAGGCTGCCTAGTACAAAATCATGATTTGTCTATCAATCGGTGGCAGATGACTTGAAGGGCTCTGATCCAATAAGTTCTGCAGACAAGAGTCAGTACAGTGGCACAGTGGTTAGCATTGCTTTCTCACTACAATGTGGCCCTGGGTTTGATTCCATCCAGTGGAGCTTTCTGTGTATTTTCTATGCTCGTGTTAGTTTCCTGGCCACGGATTCCTCTCATTGTCCACGGTAGTTAGGTAGTATAATTAGCTGTGGCTAAAATGCCCCTTGTGCTTTCGTCTGTTTTCGGTAGAGAAACTAGATTGCAAACTCAAAGGCTGATGTCCTAAGTAAAATTATCTGATTGTGCAGTGCTGTATAATTTATTGGCACTAAAACAAAATATATAGTATTTGTGAAGAAAATGGTGGGGTTAATTTAAAACCGCCAATGCAGCATTGGACTGTGATTATATACTTTTTGGACATTTTGTTCCTTCACATCCCCAGTCAGGATGCCCCCTGCCCCTGACTGGGGCCAGTCCCATAGTGGGCTACCTTGGGCTGGGCCACCTGCATTTTTTTCCCCTTTAAAATGTTCCTAATAGGTTGCTGAGTAGAGTCTTGCCCTATGGGATAAAATTTTCCAGCCCTTTCATGTCCCCAGTTATGTTATAAATCTAGGCACTTATACTGTGTGGTTTAACCAGGGTGTATATTATTATAAATGTAAAAATTGATTTCTTATATAGTCTGCCAACAGCAGGGCTGTGTAGAATCGAGATAGGGAAACAAGATAAGGGGGGAAGGTATCATCACGACAACTACATTCCTTCTGCCCAGGGGAGGGGAGCGCCTTGCTGGCTATTTCTGTGCGCGAGAATTTCCTGTACACATATCCCCATATTAAGGTAGTATTGAAGCAGTTACTGGAGAAATGAGATTACAGTATATTGTGTTTGAATCCTAATCTTAGATAATTCATTGCTCTCTGTGGATAGAACTTATATTGTTAAGAGCTCCTGTTGACATGAACAGAACTCTGTCCTTTGAAAGTCAGGGAAGAAATGAGCTGTACATTCTCATAAACTCGTCACCCATTGGTCCAGAGATATACAGTTCTGATTTGTAGGCTTAGTGTAGTTTACCCCCTCTTACTGATTGGTTACACTGCTCACACATCCATTAGTACTGGCACAATATTTCAAGTGCTTATTTGAATTTATGGCAAGGTGGAGACGTGTTGTGTGTGTACCATCTTATAATCCTGGTTGATTGTGAGTTGGATGTCAGGATTGGTAAGGGGTCCTGCTGGGCTGACCCAGGATCAGAGAATGCCTCCTTCATCTGGAATTCTTTTCAAGCACGGTGGCTCAGTGGTTAGCACTTCTGCTTTACAGCACTGGGGTCATGAGTTCAATTCCCGACCATGGTCTTATCTGTGTGGAGTTTGTATGTTTTTCCCGTGTTTGCGTGGGTTTCCTCCAGGTGCTGCGGTTTCCTCCCACACTCCAAAAACATATTGGTAGGTTAATTGGCTGCTAACAAATTGATCTTAGTCTGTCTGTGTGTTAGGGAATTTAGACTGTAAGCTCCAATGGGGCAGGGATTGATGTGAGTGAGTTCTCTGTACAGCGCTGCGGAATTAGTGGCGTTATATAAATAAATGGTAATAATAATAATAATAATAATAATAATAATGTGTGTTCCCGCCAACAGCAGGGTGACAGCGAAGAAGGATCTCTGCCTTTCCAGCATCGTCAGGAGACAATCCACTTTAGCCTAGAATCTAGCCCAGAGCACAGGCCCCAGGGATGGCCAATGAGACACCGGTATAGTGTTGCCTCTGTATCCTCTTTTGTGATTTATATTCCATTTGATGTAGTGTGATTGTGTTTTAACACATTATGACATCTGCTATAACAACTATTTGTGTGCTTTGCCTTAATAAACTTAATGCATGCATTTTATCACATATTTGCCTGGGTGTGTAAATATGTTCCTACATCCGCTATACTGAGGGCGAGCAGTAGTTGCAAGGTACCCCAGTAAGCGCTAATCTGGTGCGGGAGTCTTTGGAGGGTAACCCCAGGTACACTCTCAGCTGATTGGTCAGAGTAGATAGCCTATGGTGCCCAGGGCCGTCTTTCCCATTGGGCACAATGGGAAGGTGCCCGGGGGCCCTGCAGCCCAGGGGGCCCCGTCGGAGGCAGCAAAAAAAAACCAAAAAACCTGTACGGCGCTCGCAGTGCATGTCTGGCGTGACGTCATCACACCCGCCCGACATCCATTACGGAGCGCGAAGGAGACCAGGGAGGGAGCTGGATCGCCAGCTGACCGTAAGGTAAGTATTTTCTTCTTTTTTTCAGTTTTGTTTTTTTTTTTGCTGCCTCCGACGGGCCCCTCTGGGCTGCAGGGCCCATATATATATATATATATTTTGTATATATAGGGGCCCTGGTGCACTGCTGTGCCCGGGGGCCCAAGATGTTCTTAAGAGGGCCCTGATGGTGCCCCTGGTACCGTGACAGTATTACATAAGCTAACACAACTAGAGATAGAGCCAATTTATTTTAGGATCTCTGCACAATTGGGTGCATTGTCGAGTGCCTCTAGAAACACTAAAATAAAGTATTTTAAGACTGAGCGGGGGCTAATGCGGTGTGTAAGAGAGCATTGTTGTCATTTCGACGAGCGCCAGAGCATCCCGTTAATCAAAATAACAAGTGAACCATCTGCATGCCAGCCAAGAGCTCATTTATCATCACAAAAGTGTTAAAATACTTAGTTGGCATTTACAGCCAATACTTTTTTTTTAACAAATCATTTTATGTAGCAAGTGGGGGGGGGGACGTTTCACATAAAAATATAATTCAAAAAACGTTTCCTTCTGTGTGATTAAAATAGTGACATGTATTCGCAACCAAATGGAAGTATTTTAATATGAAGTCAAAAGTTCAAATTGGACAGTTGACAAGATTCTAAGCCTACGCGCCCCTTCTAAAACGCCTGACGGCGACGCACGAATCCGTCAATCGCTGTCACCGCAGCAATCTAAAAGTATTAACTGATAAAACATATGCGGTCTCCTGCAATACAGTTTTTTTTTCTTAATTACTGACAAAAAAAAGGCTTGCAGCCAATTGTAAAGGAATTTTCTTTTTAGCCAACTCTTCATAAATCTATCGTACCGTTTGGTGTATCACAATTTCACTTTGATTTATAAAATAATGATAAAAAAGAGACGGTGCTGCAGAGAATATATTGTAATGTAAAATACTCTTTACAGTTTAGGGCATTGCACACTGACAGATCTTGCATTTCGAGACCATTGTGCAGATGATCAGACTGTACAACCGTGTGTCACGTTGGAGTTTACATCCCCATACATTCCACGGTACACACATGCAAAAGCTTAGCGGGGAGCCTGCATGTTTGGCAGGTACGCCCTGGGAAAAACGAAATTAAAGAAATAAAGGGAGATAAAAGGAGAGGTCTGTGATGGAAAACATTTAACGCAACGTGAAACTGTATTTCACAATTTCAGCACTTGGAGACATACGTGATGGGATTGCGTTGGTTGATGAAGAAGAAAGAGTTTTGTTTGGCTGTAAAGCATCCTGGGAGGTTTAAATAGGTCCACAGATGAACGGCGAATGAGACCCATTGTTAAGGCGGATTACAGAGTGGACTTCCACTGTCTACGACGGCAGATCAACCAGGACATGTAAATGGGGAAACTGCTGTAATGTTTTTATACTTCAACAAAGAAAAATAGTCACATACAGGGTATATCTTATTATATGTCCTCTGTTCCCCTATTCTGAAACTGGCCTCTACTATCATAACTGGCAAAAAATTAAAATAGCCTCCTCTCATATGACTCTTTCCCAATATATACCAAACACTGCATATGGGACTGGCGCCATTGTATTACCCAATATTTAAAGTATTGCGATTGTTAAGGTTAATTCCGTCCAAATTGAAAGTTAACTTTTGGGTGGAATATACTAAATAAAAGCCTCTCCTAAAAGGTTACTTACCTGGGGAATGGCATGTAGGACATCTGGTTGGGTCATCACACATCTTGCACACTCCCGCATGCTCCCGTTGGCCACGGCTTGTATAATGTTTGGAGCACCCACCAATGGTTATAATGTATGTACAGCTAGAGATCAGAGGGCAAGGCCACCAAACTTTTCTCTGATTTCACCCCTGTTCTCCCGACTTATAATTATCACCTGATAATTTGCCCTTATACATGTATATCCTACATCAACTTATCCACTCAGAATCTTGAACCCTTTCTCCTCTCCTTCCTTCATTTTTAACGAATAAGGGAGAAATGTGTTTCAACCCCGAGTCTGTTTACACTTGATCTCAGCACAGAGAACTTTATCTCGGACATCTACGGAATGTCCATCTGTGGACAAGGTTCAAGTTGGAAGGTTGAGGTCAGAATGTGATCATTAGGAGACTCAAATTCAACAGAGGTGCAAGGATCCTGCCAAACTGATGGTGGAAGATAGTCGTGAAACAAAGTTAATAGATCCAACTTCTGTTTAACATAGTATCTATGTCCTTTCAGCACTCAGTCTGCTTCTCTGATGACCATGTGCTATGTGAGCGTAAAGTTCTACATTATGGGAGATCTGAATGAGTGAGAATCACACCAACAAAAGGGCTAAAAATAATATATGTCAGGTTATAGTTTCGGAACCAAAGAACTTTCAATATTATCAATGTCCTGTATTACTCTGCTAGTCTGGAAATTCCCCAGAAACACAGTTTCTATCTACGGTTGTCTCAGTTTAGTTTTGATTCATTTTACAGTAGTTCGATTTTATCTCAGGTTGGTCATGCCCACCAGTAATTACTCCTGTCTGATAGTATTAAACAGATGGAGTCTTTGAAGTAAACAGTTCCATTGAGTGCTTGTCAAACAGTCAATTGCAGTGTACTTCCCTGAGCTTCCGGAGTTTGGGAGCTGCGATCCGGCCCATCCTCCGTAGCTATACAATACTAAAGAAGCTCAGGCTCAGTTCCCCGACAAATGAACATACTCGAACTTAGCAGATCCGAGTACCGAGCCGGGCCCAAGGACAATTCCAAGGACAATTCCATCTTGCACCACTTTTCTTTTCTGCCACTGCTGTGTGCCAATGTGTCCTAGATGTGCTAGGAACTGCCATGTGTTTGTGTCATTGCTCTGTCGCTTACCATCCAGCCAGGTCGCTGCAGTATTTGTCCGAAAGTGTATGAAAAGAATATTGGGACCTGTGAGGTGGTCAAAATTGACTACAAATGACTTGCAATTAGTGTTATTGAGGTTAATAACAATGCAGGAACAAAAAAAGAGCAAACTTATGTGATTTAAGCATATTTTAGGATTTTTTCTAAAAAATCCAAAACAAAAACACACGAGGGCGGTTTTGCCAAAACCAAAACACGAAGCTAATCCAGATCCGAAACCGAAACCAGTTCACGGGTGTCAGTGAGCATCTCTATACAATACTGTACATTTTTCACTAACTTTGCTCAAAGGTGCAAATCCTCACTAAAGCCATAGTAACCAGGTATGTTCTTTTATTGTCTCACCTGCCCATGACAGAAAAAAGCTAATGACCTGGTTTTAGATTTGAACCTTTGAGCAATGCATACCTGTCAGCACTCCCCGTCCTTTGGAATTCAAAGGGGCATGGTACCAGAGGCGTGGCATTGGAGGATTGGGACGTGATTCGCTAGACCTGAGGCGTGGATTTAAGGAGTGACCTTATGTGTTAAGACTTTTCAATGTTAGTGAATTGCATTATTCTCAACATCAATCATGAACTGTAGTTTAGACGTTCACACACTAGGTTAGGTTCTCTTCCACATAGGATTGAAACTAGGATGGTAAACTAATGAAGTGACTCAGCATATCCTTTTTCAAGTATCTAGTGGTTTTTATTTTAGTGCTTCGCAATGTATTTTTGTTGTCCCACCCAAACCCTATCTTAAAGTTGAGCAAAGAGATGATGATTTATAGTGGTTATCCGCAGTATAACACAGGATAGTCATAGCACCTACTATGCTATGACCAGTGGAAACTATCAAGATTTACATTTGTTGCATATTTTTTGTTGTATGATTTGTTTATTTATTGCTATTTAGAAATTATTTGAAAAGCCATTCTTGTGTATGCCTGTGTTTATTTGCAGCTGGATCCACTTCCCCACACGGAAATGAGAAGAAATAACTTTTTGCATAAATTTATTTCTCTTATGGACGCAGTTTAAATCCTAATTTTACATTTTATCCCAATGTTCCCTGCCCCCAGAGCTATTGCCTGATGCTAGCCATTAAAACGTATATTGCGGTGTTGAAACTCTCCTGTTTGTAACAGGAGAGGTCTGTCCTCATGACTAGATAGGAGAGAAATGAACTGCACATGAGCAGAAAATCCTTGTCCATTGGTCCAGTCAAAACTAGTCCTGATTGGTTGCCTCAGTGGTATCTACCCAGTCTCCCAGATTGGCTACCCTGCTCACATCATCCACTGGGATTGGTCCAGTATTTCAAGTGTTTATTTAAATTTATTGCAGGGGTAGAAACTGCTTTTGGTTCTATGTAAAAAGCACATGCTGATATATTCTAGAGATGCTCACTGACTCCCGTAAACTGGTTTTGGTTTTGGATCTGGATTAGCTTCATGTTTAGGCTTTAGTTTTGTCAAAACCGCCCTCGTGCTTTGGTTTTGTTTTTTTTAGAAAAAATCCTAAAATTTGCTAAAATCACATAATTTTGCTCTTTTCTTGTTCCTACATTATTATTAACCTCAATAACACTAATTTCAAGTCATTTGCAGTCAAATTGACCACCTCATAGATCATATTATTGTTTTCATACACTTTCAGACAAATACCGCAGCGACCTGGCTGGATAGTAAGCGACAGAGCAATGACACAAACATACGGCAGTTCCTAGCACATCTAGGAAACATAGGCACACAGCAGTGGCAGAAAGAAAAATGGGGGGTCGCCTTAATGATGTTGGATCTTTGAAAAGAATTCAAAACTAGCGAGATCCGACGACGCAACAATGACGTTTTGCCTCTTTTTCAATTCCGAGGGCGCGCGACAGTACCGAGGCGGCTCGGTACTCGGATCTCCTAAGTTCGGGTGTGTGCGGTTCTCAAGGAACCGAGCCTGAGCAACTCTAGTATATTCTATAATGTGTGTATTATTCATATTGCATCTGTGTGTCATCACTACCACTCAGTAGCAGCAATAAACATTACTCCTCTTAAAGATCCTGCTCTACTCTTGCAAGACGCTTGTATCTTTTTAAATCCTATGACTGACAGATAAGAGCTAGCAATCTAATCTGTCCACCGGCTGTCATGTGTTGTCTGCTACCCTGCAGTGCTGATGCAGAGTAAGCAGAAAAGGGAAAACAGCCACAGTCACCAGCAAAGAGGTACTGCAGCAGCTACACACAGCACCCAGAAGGAAGCAGTTCCAGATGCCGGTGAAGGAGCCTGGAGGCAGCAAAAGAAGGCGGCATAATAAGTCCATTCTGCCAATGTATGCACGTAAGAAGCACCACACACTTTTGTCACACAGCTCATTTTGCAAGTGTTTAATGGGACATACGGTAAAAGCAAAACACAACAACTAGATACGAGACATATTTTGCTACTGTAGATATTTTTTTTTGAAATTATGAATAGTATTTCTTCATGAACAGGAACAAGTACTCCAGTTTTTTCGAAAAGTAGGTCTTTTATTTCAGCTTTTTACATTGGATATATAAGCTGATCTTAGTACGTCTTTACATGTGGTAGAGGAGGTTTGATATAACACAGCAGGAGTATATATTCCTTTTTATATAAAATACACACAAAAATACCATCACTGGCGTGTATTTGATCTTTTCCTCTAGTGTGTACAAAATACGCAACTCCTGACAGACATATAAGCTCCCCGGGGCTGGTTCGCCTCAGCTGCTTTTGTGTGAACACAACCCTAACCGTACATGGCCTACGTGAGTACATGGCCTACGTGAGTACATGGCCTACGTTACTACATGGCCTACGTTACTACATGGCCTACGTTACTACATGGCCTACGTTACTACATGGCCTACGTGAGTACATGGCCAAAGTTAGTACATGGCCTACGTGAGTACATGGCCTACGTGAGTACATGGCCTACGTGAGTACATGGCCAAAGTTAGTACATGGCCTACGTGAGTACATGGCCTACGTGAGTACATGGCCTACGTGAGTACATGGCCTAGGTTACTACATGGCCTACGTGAGTACATGGCCTACGTGAGTACATGTCCTACGTGAGTACATGGCCTACGTGAGTACATGGCCTACGTGAGTACATGGCCAAAGTTAGTACATGGCCTACGTGAGTACATGGCCTACGTGAGTACATGGCCTACGTGAGTACATGGCCTACGTTAGTACATGGCCTACGTGAGTACATGGCCTACGTGAGTACATGGTCTACGTGAGTACATGGCTAGGTTACTACATGGCCTACGTGAGTACATGGCCTACGTGAGTACATGGTCTACGTGAGTACATGGCCTAGGTTACTACATGGCCTACGTTACTACATGGCCTACGTTACTACATGGCCTACGTTACTACATGGCCTACGTTACTACATGGCCAAAGTTAGTACATGGCCTACGTGAGTACATGGCCTACGTGAGTACATGGCCTACGTTACTACATGGCCAAAGTTAGTACATGGCCTACGTGAGTACATGGCCTACGTGAGTACATGGCCTACGTGAGTACATGGCCTACGTGAGTACATGGCCTACGTGAGTACATGGCCAAAGTTAGTACATGGCCTACGTGAGTACATGGCCTACGTGAGTACATGGCCTACGTGAGTACATGGCCTACGTGAGTACATGGCCTACGTGAGTACATGGCCTACGTGAGTACATGGCCTACGTGAGTACATGGCCTACGTGAGTACATGGCCTACGTGAGTACATGGCCTACGTTAGGAAGACCAAGTATATTAAATGTAGGGACTTCCACACAAGCATGGTTCATGCATTAATTAGGCAAATAACATCCCAGCATGCTCAGGGTGATGTATAAAATTGCTAGACTGTCCTGATTGCCTATAACTATGCCTATCATGGCTGCACGAGGACACCTCAGTGACACTGAAAGACGTGATTATTGTGGTGGGTGCGGCAGGAGTTTCAGTGACCAAGACAGTACAACCTGTTAATTTTTTACAAGCAAAGTTGTCTACAGTGCTGTCAGCAAGGAACTCCACCAAGGAAACATCATCAGCGGAGAGCAACAGTAGGCAGCAATGCATACACCAGGTACGTGATATCTGTGTATTAATTGAAGTTCATGGCAAAACAGATGAGCAACTGTAGATCAACAGACTGCAAATCTCAACCAGTGGTGTGTGCAGCCAGTTTAATAAAAAATGTTCAGTCGAAAATTAGTGCAGGATATAACAGTCGGGTTGCAGTGCAGGACAGTGAAGGATATCATAGTCACACTGCAGTGCAGGTCAGTGCAGGATATAACAGTAGGGTTGCAGTGCAGGTCAGTGCAGGATATCATAGTCACACTGCAGTGCAGGTCAGTGCAGGATATAACAGTAGGGTTGCAGTGCAGGTCAGTGCAGGATATCATAGTCACACTGCAGTGCAGGTCAGTGCAGGATATAACAGTAGGGTTGCAGTGCAGGTCAGTGCAGGATATCATAGTCACACTGCAGTGCAGGTCAGTGCAGGATATAACAGTAGAGTTGCAGTGCATAAACTGCTCATCCTGTCGAGCAATGCACATCTGCAAGTGTTGCAAAGAGCACAGGCAATGGACTACCGAGTAAGAGAACATCAGATTAATCATCCTTCACTTTGTTCTCAACAAATGTACGAGTGCACGTTTGGCCCCAACCTACCAGTAATGATGCTTGTTTCCAACAGCGAAGGTGGTTCTGTGATGCCGTGGTGCAATTCTTCTTGGCATGGTTTTGGTGCAGTCATTTCTCTGGAAAAGGTCAAATTATTTTGCCGATATCTACTTCATGGTACTGAGTGATCTTCTTTACATGTTGCAACATTTCGTTCCTGATGGACGAATGTTTTCCAGGATGACAATGCTCTGTCCACAAAGCACGTGTCACCCAACGGTTTGAGGAGTATGACCCTGACTTTATCCATGACTTTATCCATATGTCATGGCTCTCTCAGTCATCAGATCTGACGCCATTAGATCACTGGGATATTCTGGGACACCTGAAACAGCGTTTTCCACCACCAGGAACCAACATAAATAAACAGCTGCTGCTGCTGCTGCTGCTGATGATGATAGGTTAAGCAACTTTCTTGCGTAAGAACAATACAGCATCCCTCCTGCACAATCCTACGCAAACCCACGGTGCACACAGGAAGTACATGGCGGCCTAACACCCAAATAACTGACCTGACTTTCTCCATAAATCCTATGGTAATAGTACTGAGAATATTAAAGAACAAAAAATAAATTTTTATTTGGATTAGATTGCAAATAATATAATACAACACAGTCAAAAATTATTGTATATTAATACTTTCTATGTAAAAGTAAATTACTCAGTAATGAGGAAACAAAAATGGCACTTTCTTGACAGAATGCTTTTAATTCTTGGAACTGATATCAGTTTTAAACTTCCTGTTGAAACGCTTAAGATTGAAATGATTTTCAGAAGAGCTTCCTCCAAAGCTCACACTTTTTTTTTTTTTGCTTTGCAAACTATCTAAGTGTTGCAATGAAAGATAGACCTCAATGTAATCGTCAGTACCGAGACATATCGTAACATTAACGGCAGTTCCTGCCCTATGTATTCTTACTTCTCTACACATTTACAATGCATAAGTAACGGTGACAATGGACGACACGGTTTAAAGAGGAACTCCAGCTAAATTTTTAATTTATAAATCAACCCGCCTCCTTCCAACTGGGATAAACGCGTGACACTCACCTAATCATTGCTGTAGATACAGTTGCAATGATTGCTGTATACTTTCAAAGATCCCTAATGGGGTCGAGCTCTAGAGATCTGACCGTTACATACAAAAAAGGCAAAAGTGTGGTGGGTATACTGGGAACTGCTTAGTCCCTAGACATGGGGGTAAAGAGTTCTCCTTTAAGGGTTCATACGCATGCTTGAGTGCATACATGGTCTGTCAAGCATCCAGGAAAGCAATAGCATGCACTACTGTATAGATCAGTAGTCTATATTTTGAAATCACAACGAGCGCAGCTCAGCATGACTATATCATGGACACAAGCACATGGCACCCATGGGTGCCTACGATCAATCATATAGGGGTTAGATTTAGCCAACCTTCTAAAAAGAAAAAAAAGTGAAAGTGTTGCCCATAGCAACCAATCAGATTCTAGCTATCATTTATCTTGTACATTCTATAACATGATAGCTAGACTCTGATTGGCTGCTATGGGCAACACCTCCACTAAATCTACCCCATAGAGTTAGAAGTAAACCAAGTTGGAAGGTTCAATTTTGTACCTTGGCAAAACCATGTTTAACTGCAGAGGGGAAAACAGTTCTATTAGAGCTGAGAGGGGGCGTGTCCTAGGTCAACTCTTAATCACAGTGTAAAAATAAAGCTGCTCAGTATTTATGGATAACATTCAAAAGCAGGCTATATTTTTCTGCATGCAAAAAAAAGTAAAATACATTTGCCCCTCTGGCATCACAGCATGGTTCGTTCAGGTGAAAATGTGCACCAGTCAGTTGGATTTGTTGCTAACGCTGAATAAGGCCTTTAGTAGTGATGTCAAATGTTATCACTGAGGAGTATTAACTTTTGTCAGGTTTGCTCATTATCCCTTTAAACTGATATTACCTGACAGATGTTATTAGAATTACTAAGAAACTTCCATTTTATATAACTAATGGTTTTAGTTATATAAAAATACTTAAATACTTTTACTAACCTACAAGGCCATCAACAAAGCTGCAGCAACATACATCTTCTCTCTTGTCTCAAAATATCTCCCAACTCAACAACTCCGTTCTGCACAAGATATGCGTCTCTCATCCACCCTTATCACATCCTCCCATTCCCGGGTTACAGGACTTTTTTCGGGCTGCACCCACTCTATGGAATTCTCTCCCTCGCACAATAAGACTCTCCTCTGGTCTACAAACTTTCAAACGTTCTCTCAAAACCCACCTCTTCAGACAAGCTTATAATATTCCTCAACCACCCTCTTAACCTCACTACCTTACCCTATTACCCGTTACACAATTTCACACAAGACAACTACCCCTGACCAACATTGCTATATATTTCCATATCTTATGGAATTCAGTTTCTACTTGTAGCTGAATATTTATTTGATCCCAATCTATGTTATGGTACACCTATCACAGGATAGTACATTTTTTTACATATTGTAATTTCTGTTCTTGTGAATCATGTGCCGGGGAGGCTACATTTAGTGTTGTCCATTGTTGGCTATTTAAGATTTAAGCGTTTTAAAAGCAAATCTGGATAATTCTGGCCACTGGTAAAAGCTTCTTCTACCAATATTCCAGCGGATCATACTATAGGGCATTTCAGGAGATTCTTCCACCGTTTTCCGCCCATAAGGTGCAGATTTAGTTGGCTCTCCACCCTTCCTGTCAAAAATCATTGAAGTTTGTTTTCTTCCTGTCATTGCACAAGCATTGAGTCTCTTTCAGATAGAAAACAAAGATTGTCCATGTTCCGCTGGTAGAAATTAGGAAACGCACTGGGCCCGATTCATCAAAGAACGTAAATGTCGATTCTGTGTGTACAATTCGCAAATTTGATCTGCGCATACCGAGAACTGAACTATACGCAAATAAACATAGCGGAGTTCAATTCATCTTCATACGCAAAGGATATTTACTGCAGTCTTCAATCTCAAGGAGGGAACCGGGCGGGGGAAGGGATGTTCACCCTTAGTCAGTGTACAGTAAGGGCGTGCCAAACTGGAGTGCACATAGCGACGTCCGACTCAAGCTTGGGGCATCCCAAACTTGTTTTTCTGCCGTATCTCTTGCTCCAGCTACAGGGCTAGTCTAAGTCCTGATCAGTAGTAATGACATTCTCATATCGTATGCATAATATAACATGTGTTCGCAATCAGGAACAACTGTAAAAATGTATTTTATGTTCAGGTGACATTAAGAACATCCAAATAAAAGTATTTCATGTAAAAAAAATATATAAATAAAAATATATATATATATATATATTTTTTTTTTTTTTTAACTGTTTTGTAACTGATGCCTATATTATTAACAGGTGACATTAATTGATTTTTCCCCCCCCTGCGCGTTCTTATGTTAATTTATATTCCACATAGGTCATACTTGCCAACATTGGCAAGTTGTTTTCCGGGAGGCAGGTGGGTGTGTGGGGGCGGGGTTCTAAGAATCACGTCATTAGCCCCACCCCCAAACTGTCATCAGTATTTGTAACCAATAAAAACAGGTGGTGGGGGCACAATGATGTATGCAAAACGTCACTAAGCCCCACCCACTCTGTTTAATTTAACAGAGCTAGCCGGGATCCGGGAGAATTGCCTGCTCTCCCGGGAGTCAGGGAGAGCAGGCAACTATGACATAGGTAATGATAATCCATCAGCGCACATAACTTCAAATCTGTTTCTTTCCCGAATTCCGTGCGTTTTAAAACACGCATGCTGTGCTCACTATGTCTTGATGAATCAGGCCCAATGTGCTTGTGAAGAAGCAGAAGGCCGATGTGAGGAGTTTGGCGGACAGCGTGATTATTGAAAGAAGATAAAGGGGTGGAGGACACATTTTTAGAAGTGTTTGTTGCTGTGTCGAGGGGCACACAGTCATTTTCACTGCATGAGAGGACCTGCATGTTACCCGTACTTGACTCCTTTTTTTGGTATGTCCAGGAGACTCCTGAATTTCAAGGAGTCCTCCCAGACTCCCGGGAGAGAAGGACACTTTCTTGGATCCCGTATCGCTTTCATGTGAAGTGGACGGGGCCTTGATAGTGGAATTTGTGAGGATACAATACGGGTCCTCTAGCAGAGAGGAGGTCCAAAAGTATTCCGCTATAGCTCTACACTCTTGTAGGATAGGACTGTTCTCTGATACTCAGGATGCCTTTTGAGCCTTCCAACTGTACTTTTAGAGTAAAGTGCATTTTTTTTCTACCAATACAATAAAAACAGTCAAACACAGAAAGGTGACACATAGTATAAAGGCAGACCCGCTGTTTCCTCACTCTCACAATTAATGTCAGAGAGAAATGTAAACTAAAGTATTGATATTAAAGTATTAGTAGGCTGGACACTGAAGTGCTGTTTTTACTGGAAGGGACACGTGTCACAATGTATAATGTAAGGACGTAATTTGCATAATTGTGCTGCAGGGGGGCGGGCCTATGTCGAAGTCAGTAAATTGGATAAAGTCATTTCAATTAAAGTCCAGCAAACTTGGTTGTCTTTGTCTGAAAAGATGCGTACGGTAGGCTACGGCGTACAAGGGCACGCTACGGCGTGAAAGGGCGTACGCATCCACTACACGTGGCAGCAACAGTAATTGGTCTTTTACCATACATTCGCACAAACACGCATACTTATAAAATAGTACACATTATTGGTAGTTGCAACACATAGTCAGTTATGTCGAAATATAGTAGTATTTATATGTTATATCAGAGTTACATGCATATTAGCGAAATACACGGAACGGGTTAAAGGAATAACATCATGAGTGGTATCATAATGAACCTTGTTACATATTCTACTGTTTGGTGCACTCTGCGAGGGAATCGCAGAGTGCATACGCAAGTTATGAATGATAGGGAATTATGAACTACTTAAGACTAAGGAATTCTGGCGGGAAGAGCAGAGCATACCCCCTGCAGAGATGACCCCCTCCTTTGGATTCCTTAGGATGAACCAGCCAATGATTGACGACCCCTTGGACATTCCTGAGACCCGGACCAATAGATGCAAGCCATACCATCTTCATTGTATTACTGTATTTGATTGTGTATATAAGCAGCAGCTTGTGATCCAGAGTGCAGACATCTTGTCCCCAGACCTCAGGATTGAATGACTGCACTGGATCCAGAGCGCCTGCGATAAGTAACGGCTGTATTTACTATTACTTCGCTAGAGCATATTTTTCCACTTATTGCGAATAAATCTTTGTGCGTTGGAAACACAAATCGAGGTTCGACAATCGTTATTGGTTAGCGACAATACGCACATAACACCTATATGATGCAAGTACCACCCACCCCCGCATCTAGTGGAGGAGAGGTCGGAATAGTTAGCAATTATGATTAAAATAATGATCATATTCAATAATTATTGCTAAATTGACCTTGGAACACTGCATGATTCTCAGCAATTAAGCTCTGCAATTAGATATGATATATTTTATCACATGGTTGTCCATCCCGTTATAAATGCCCACCACGGTTTGGTAGTGGCAACTAATTATTCCTCCATTTTGTGTAACAATTTGTCCACAAGGGGGCACTGTTCAATTAGAGTCTATGGATGATATTTGAGGTACCAGAGAAAACATACTGTGGACATATAAATTCATGTGACAAGTGTGCTGTGCATGCATTATGGTTACCACGCTAACCACATGCACGACAGTCTAAAAATACAGCAGTGCAAGTGCAGGTTCCTTGTGCACACACACTTTTGTATGTGCAACACACAAATTGCATCCAGTAACCGCAGCAAAAAACATAGTGCACTATGGTGAAATATAATTGTTTTTGTCAAAGCTGGATTTTGTTCTCATGCTACATAGGCTGTGCCACACCTAAGAGCAATATGCAAGTTATTTTATTATATTATTTTCAAATTTAGTCTGGAACAGATTACTGACCCGGAACAGCTTGAATTCTTCTTGCATGGATGGAGGTGCTGGAAACATTCGTAGAGCTTCTGGTCCATGGTGACATGATAGAATTACGCTGCAGGTTTATTAGACACATATTTATGCTCCAAATCCACCACTTCCTAATGACATACTTGCCAACTCTCCCGGAATGTCCGGGTGACTCACGGATTCCGGGTAGGTCTTCCCGACTCCCGGGAGAGTATGGCAGCCTCCCGTATCTGCCCACTTCCTAGTGAACTAGGTAGAATTAAATCCAAAATGCAGTGACCTCATCCCTCGCTGTAAATTGATGCGTTTGCAGAATTACGTTACGGGGGCGGGGTCAAAATTACACGATTTGTTGAGGCCCGCCCCCTGCATGCCCACCACCCACCGACAGCTCCCAGACGCCAACTTCAAAAAGTTGGCAAGTATGCCTAATGGTGCTCTGTTGGATTGAGATCTGGTGACTGTGGAGGCCATTGGAGTACATTCAACACACAACTCATTGTCTTGTGCGTTAAACCAGCTTGTAATGACGTGTGCTTTGTGACACAGCGCATTATCCTACTGGAAGTAACCATTAGATGACTGTGGTTGTAACGGGATGAAAATGGTCAGGTAGGCTCTGCCATTTAAACAATGCTTAACTGGTATTAAGGGGTCTAATGTGTTCCAAGAGAACATTCCACTACACCACCACCACCACCAGCAGCCTGTACTGTTGACTCAAAGTAGGACGGATCCACGGATTCATGTTGCTTAAACCAAATTCTGACCTACCATCTGCATGTCACTTCAGAATTCAAGATCTGTCAGACCAGGTGATGATTTTGGTGAGTTTGTGCCCAATGTAGCCTCAGATTCCTGTTCTTAGCTGGCAGGAGTAGAACCTGGTGTGGTCTTCTGCAATTGTAGCGCAGTGGAGTCAGAGATGCTTCTCTGCTTACCACTTATGGAACTCACCTGGAACCATTCTGGCCATTTTCCTCTGACCTCTCTCATTAAATAGGCATTTATACCCACAGAACTACGGCTCACTGGATGTTTATTTCATTTTGCGCGCCATTCTCTGTAAGCTCTAGAGAATGATATGCATGAAAACCCAGTTTCTGAGATACTCAAACCATCCTATCCGGCACCGACAATCATTCCACGGTCAAAGTCTCTTAGATCACATTTCTTCCACATTCTGGTGTTTGGTCTGGACTGAACCTCTTGTTCATGCCTGCATGCGTTGCTGCCACGTGATTGGCTCATTAGATATTTGCATTAACGGGCAAATGTACAGGCATACCTAATAAAATGGCCACTGAGTATAGCTTTCCATGGATTTACAGCATACATGTTCAACTAATGTGTCTTCATATCTTTTGTAAACTGCTCCGTTTTGCATGAGAGGTAACATTTAAAATGAGGTAACATTTCTAAAGTTTTTTGGGACATACGCACAAAAAAATTGTTACATTTTCCCAAAACAATTATAGCATTTTATTATGTATCGGAACTTCTGCAGCAAGTCCGCAGTTTTTTGTTTTGTTTTGAGTATTTGTCGGTTTTCAAAATATGACATTATGCTATGTCTTTATTGTGTGTATTTTTCATTAAATTGACGCAAGAAATGTTTGTGTGTTTGTTTTAAAAACCTCCATTAAAAACTTTTTTAAAGCTTAACATATCACATTAAATAGGAACTTCTGAAATTAACTGCTATGAACAATTATTTTGGTGCACACTAGCAATGCCCAAATTACAAATTTACACTTACAACCAAGGCGGTTTAATATTCAGAAAACATTTGTGAATTTACAACAAAACTTTCTCTTTTTGTTAATTTCTTTAGTACGCAACTCTTGTAAAATCGTCTGTCCCAGTATGTGTATTTGTGCGCTATGTATAAAAATATTTTTGCGAAAAGCTGTCTATCTGAAAACTGGAAAGAAATAAAAGTAAATAATTACTGCTGTCCGTGAGACTATCATACATATAAATCAGGTAGCATTTTCATTTTCAAGTCACAGTGAGGAGCACTGCAAAACAATTTATTGCATTCCCTTATAAAGTAACTGCGAGGAGAACTGCAAAATAATTTATCGAGTGCCAAAGGCAGTGTGGGGTAATTTTAAAAATGTAATTTACCATATTTTAGGCATGGAACTCCAAATGATTGAAAAAACGTTATTCGGAAAATTCCAAGTCCCAATCCCTCCGAATAATAGATTACTGTATACAGCTGGAGAACGTCTCTTATATTAATAATGTGATATGACAACCCCTGAAGTTTGGTAGACGAGCCGGAATGTGCCACAATATCCCTGTATGAAAGTTGCAGATTTTCCTTCCTCTCCCATAGTGCTTCACTGGTCATAGGACAGTGGTAAGGGATAATTCCACCAAACTTGAGAACTCCATGCCGGTTGAAATAATAATTGTCACGAAAGTGGACTTATCTGTAGTCCGGTGTTCACGCAGGCCAGACGCCCCTACTTCCTGCACAGGATCCCAAGTAACTAATCTTTTCAAACAGGGTTTAACTTATTATATTACACCAAAAACTGAATTTATAGGTATGGATGGAAAAATATCTTATAAGCACATATGACACTCAATCCATGTGTACTCTATATATACTACTTATATTACGCACAAATGGAACTCCCTATTATGAAATCGTGGCATTCTACTTAAGAGATATATTTAGTATTATACTATTATACCAAATGAAAGGTGCGTGTAATGCATACCTGTTTCCCTATGGATTGCTGGGGATTTGTGATTACAAATTATCCAGGGGTGGAGCCCATCCATACAGGAGCTAATTCCTAAGAATCCGTTCCAGTGCTTTCAATGTCTCTCTTTCTGGCAGCCTCCGTGGGAATGCATATAAAAAGGGTAACTTAATCTCTCAAAGGATGTTGATTACAGAGAGAGTACTTTAAGGAACACTGATTTTCTGCCCCATTAACCACTACATGACATATGTCAAAAGAGGGGAAAAAGAGTCACATGGTGGGCTCTATAAAACACATTCCGATCCACTCATGTTTTTCCTCGTGCTCACCTCAGAACTCCTAACACTTTTTTTTTTTTTTTTACCTGATTTAACCTTTGTTGTTTTTTTTTATAAACATTCCATAAAACGCCGTTCAGGAAGTCTCTATCTGCAAATCTTCCTCTTGTAATCTGAGATATCGGATACCTTGCTGTTCTTTGCAGGCGTCTTCTCACCTCAATAACCTTGTCTAGTGTCAGAAGAGGTGATTGAACGCGGCAGATTTTCATTCACAAACTAGGCTGAAATTAGGCAAAGGGCTTTAACTAATTAAATCATAGACAGGGATTGTGAGCTGCTGCCGGCTACAAAAAAAACAACCCTGAGTGGATGTTTATGTATAAATGTCAGTAAGAACTGATCTTTTTCCTTAAAGAGGGCCTATATCTGTGTTTTGTTATCTACAATACTGAGCAACGCTCTGACCCTCCCCAATCAGCCCCCTGATCCACATCAGTATTTCCATCTGGTGTAGAGTGCTGACTTGGAGCAGGGTGGTGGGAGTGGCCATAATTAGCATGCTGACCAGGCTGTTTTACATATTATCCAGATCAATTACCATGCTAAACAGCCTGATTATCATGGTAATTATCAAAGCATAGGTGTTTGCCCTCAAAAGAACAGTGATGCCAGATAATGATCCTATCAAAAGGATCATTATCAGGCATGATGGCCTTTATTGACCTGTGTGTACAACAGTCATCTTCCAACTTTACAAAGAGGCCTAATCTGGCCCCTCCGACAGACCCGGCAGCCATATCACGTCTGATATGTAGCCAAATTGAACCATGAACCTTTCCTGATTTTAGAAACAGAAATATGGCAATATTACTTCTAACATTGAAATTCCCTAAATAATTGAAGCATATCCTGCTGGTAATTACTTAATTGACAATAGTTACATAATTTATCACCAACTATTCCGCTTTTCTAGCCTACGTGATTAAAAAAAGGATAGAAATACTGGTATTTTTCCCCAGAAAAGGAGGCAACCCTACATGCACTGTACTTCTTTGCAAAGGAAGTGATTGGTTTCAGAGTTTAGTGGTTGTAAAAGATGACGTTCTATACACATTGAAGGGTTTTGTGCTCCAAAGTGAAGAAGCGGCCTACAGAAATACATCACAGAGCCGTGGTGTAGTGCGATATATAGAAAGCAGACATAAAAGGTGATACCAACATAGACATCAAACTGTGACGAAGATGAAGAAGATGAAAACAGTGATAGGAGCAAGGAAGTGAATGTTCTGTGATAGGAAACAGAGATTTGGTCAACAGTGAAGCAAACGGTAGAGGCAGAAAAAAAAAGGGCAACAGTAAAGGGGGTGAGGGATAGGATGTTGATGTAAGTTTGTAGAGAGTTTGTTGATAACAAAAAAAAAACAAATATGGCCTTTTCTTATCTGTCCAAGGTGTTCCTGCCCACTTTATCTATCGACCAAATTAAAATTCCGGTGCCCACCTTGACGTCATAGGAAGTGGAAGGGGCTATTCTGTCCTCTACTGGTGAACAAGCAGCAGGCACAGTACTACTTGCTATTTAATCCTAGAATTTTTTTTGCAGAGGTCATGCAACTGAGGCTGTTCATACCATCTGGTAACTAGCTCCCATTCATGCCAGAAGTCCTATTTGCAGTAAGCACATAACAAAATCGTATTCTCTAATATCATTATGGCTGACTGATATCATAATCCTGGCCAAAATACTGTCCTTGCATATCCATTATTAGCGCTGATAAAACAGGTTGTTCAATGGGCAAATTAACATACATCAGGTCTTTGCCAACCTCACATTCTCATATGACACAGTTGGCACCAGGGTGCCCTTTGACTCCATCCAGTGGCACTGTGCACCGCATTTATTACTTGCATGGCTGGAGAAATTAATTTCACTAAATGGATCCAGCTCCTGTACAGTTCCTCTCTGGCTTGTGCAAATGGTTGGGCATAGGTTTATATCCGGTTGGAGAGGGGAACCTGGCATCCCCATTACTATACACTATAGCCATGGAGAATCTGGAGCCCATTTTGCACAATGACCTGAGAATAGCAGGTCTGAGGGGGTGCCTTTTTCAGAAGAAATCGCTGTATATGAGGATGGCATAACCAGATTTCTGAAGGACCTAGGTCCTTCCCTTGCCAAAGCACTAGAAGTCATGACTGAGTTTGATAGTTACTCTGAAGGAAAAATAACTTGGTCAAAGTCTTTTGTTCTATTGATGGAAACATTTGCAACCACCCCTCTTCCACGTTTCATGGTCTAACTGAGCAAGCAAGAGCCTAAATCGGGCCGTGGTGAAGGCATAAGGTATGAATACACGTTTCTAAGAATAGCTTTAATATCCATTAATTAATTATTCACAGGGTTAAACTGTGGTATGAGCACCTATTTTGCTGGTTAATGTTTTGGGAAAGTGATTTTGAAATGGCGTAGAAAAAGCCTGCAGCCAATCAGAGCATTAGAATGTTCACAGTTGTACAATAGCCTGTAGCCAATCAGAGCATTAGAATGTTCACAGTTGTACAATAGCCTGTAGCCAATCAGAGCATTAGAATGTTCACAGTTGTACAATAGCCTGTAGCCAATCAGAGCATTAGAATGTTCACAGTTGTACAATAGCCTGTAGCCAATCAGAGCATTAGAATGTTCATAGAAACTGCAAACTGCCACAGAGACAGCTGCAAAATATGTGCAGGGAACATATGACATTTTGAAATTGTTAAACATTAGTTCTTTAGGCCTCTCACACATAAGAGGTTGAAAAACAACACCAGTTAAAGCATGAAAAATACCTTATTTTTATAAAGCCTTAAAGCCTCCCTGCAGCATAGTGCATTATGTACATAAGAAACATTTTCCTAGAACTTCACTGTACTTACAGAACATTAACACTTCTGAACGCTGCAGGTACTCTGGTGCAGGGAAAAATTCTTGTCAAAAAATATGTATGTTCATGTACTGATCCGTTGTAATAATGCCTGTGTGTATGAGGCTCTGCTCTATATTTAAATTTCACTTATTTTCCCCACAACGATACATGTACTGCAGTGATCCATGTTTAATAGGGTTACCCAAGATATAGCCAGAGACACCTTGTGAACGTCTTCACCAGCGGGGACTACCACAGGCGTTGGCATGGCTGTAGACTTTAACAGACAGGGATAAGTCTATCAATACAATAATCTGTATCAGCCACATCATCGCTTGTGCTATATACACCGATCAGCCACAACATTAAAACCACCTGCCTAATACTGTGTAGGACTCCTTGTGCCGCCAAAACAGCTCTGACTCGTCCAAGACCTCAAAAGGTGTCCTGTGGGGTCTAGCACCAAGATGTCAATAGCAAATCCAACAAGTCCTGAAAGTTGTGAGGTGGGGCCTCCAGGGCTCTGATTTGTTTTTCCAAAACATTCCACAGCTGCTCAATCAGATTGAGATCTGGGGAATTTGGAGGCCAAGTCAACACCTTGGACTCTTTGTCATGTTCCTCAAACCATTCCTGAACAATTTTTACAGTGTGGCAGGGCGCATTATCCGCCGACATGAAGGGATGTACTTGGTCTGCATCAATGTGTAGGTAGGTGGTAAAAGTAGCATCCACATGAATGCCAGGACCCAATGTTTCCCAGCAGAACACTGACTAGAGCATTGCACTGCTTCTGACCGCTTACCTTCTTCCCATAATGCATCCTGGTGCCATCTCTTCTCTAGGTAAACGATGCACACGCACCCATCCGTCCACATGATGTAAAAGAAAATTCATCAAACCAGGCCACCTTCTTCCATTGTTCCATGGTCCAGTTCTGACACTCACGTGCCCATAGTAGGCACTTTCGGAGGTGGACCAGGTTAATTATGGGCACTCTGACTGGTCTGCAGCTACGCAGCCCCATATGCAGCAATGTGTGTAATGACACCTTTCTATCATAGTCAGCAATAACCTTTTCAGCAATTTGTGCTACAGTACAGTAGGAATTGGACCAGATGGGCTAGGCCTTCGCTCCCCAAGCACATCAATGAGTCTTGGGCTCCTGTCGCGGGTTCACCGACTGTCCTACCTAAGACCACTTTGGGTAAGTACAAACCACTGCATACTGTGAACACCCCACAAGACCTGCTGTTTTGGAGATGTTCTGACCCAGTCGTCCAGCCATCACAACTTGGCCCTTGACAAAGCCACCCAGATCCTTATACTTGACCATTTTTACGGCTTCCAACACATCAACTAAAAGAAATTACTACTCACTTACTGACAAAAATATATACCACAGCTTGACAGGTACCATTGTAACGAGAACATTAATGTTATTCACTTGTCAGTGGTTTCAATGTTGTGGTTGATCAGTGTATATAGAGGAGCAAAAATGATTCTGTACTTTGTGAAATTGAGAAAAGTTTGATGACCTGGGCTTTTCCCAGTGAAACGTCAAAGTATAGATTTGAAATGTATAAAGTACATACCAGTTATGTCTATTAAATAATGAGACTGATTAAATAACTCACCTTTATTTATTGGTATTACAAATGTAGTGTTTGTCCCCTTCAATATACCCATTTGCACTAATACATACTAATACTTATACTAGTACTAATACTAATACAGTAGTCTTGTTTTCCCACTGGTCGAGGGCATGGAGCAAATCAATTTCTGTCACTTGTTTCAACAGATCTGCCGTTTTCTTCTTTACAGCCTCAACTGACTCAAAATGTGTCCCTATAAGCACCTATTTAACTTTTGGGAAAAGATAAAAATCGCAAGTTGCGCAACCGGGCGAATATAGAGGATGTTCAAGTGTAGTAATGTGTTTGTAGGTCAAACACTGCTTCACAGAAAGTGCTGTGTGAGCAGGCGCATTGTCCTGGTGAAGAAAGAAACCATTTTCATCATCATCATTTATTTATATAGCGCCAACATATTCCGTAGCGCTTTACAATTGGGGACAAACATAGTAAACTAATAAACAAACTTGGGAAAACAGACAAAGAGGTGAGAAGGCCGCTGCTCGCAAGCTTACAGTTGCGGCCGTTTCTTTCTGACTCTTTCTCTCAGCTTTTTTAAAACTTCCTTATAATAATGCTGATTAGCTGTTGTGCCTTCTGGCACCCATTCTTCCAAAATAACCCAATTAGCATTGCTTTGAATCTTGACTTGCTTTGACAAGCTTTTTTCATTCTTGGTGATGACGGTGTTTTCCAGTGCACTGACTGTGTTTTGGTTTCAGGATCGTACTGGAAGATCCAGGTCTCATCACAAGTGATTACTTTATAAAACAGGTTTGGATCTGTGTCATTCTGTTGGTGTTTTGTGCAATTTTACTAAAAATTTCAAATGGACACGTTCTACTTTTAAACTTAGCATTTTTCGGCACTCTACAGAAAACACAACCAAATTAAATGGCGACTCACAATCAACTGAACGTCATAGAGTGTTGCAACTTGTCATGCAGGTTCAAGGTTACTACGTATGCAGTTATAACTGGTTCTGATTGCTTTGTTTACTAAGTGGAATCACAGTCTCGTTATTTAATAGACATACCTCGTAAGTACAATATCATACCTTCCAACATTTAAAATAACAAAACAATAACAAAAACAGTCTTTTCTGTTTGAAATAATAGAAGTAATATTATGAATATTTAATTAAACTGAACATTGATCCTCTCTCGGTATACAGACGGGAACAATACAACATCATATATACACATTGATCCTACCTTAGCAGGTCTGATTTATTCAGCTGTCCGGTGACAATATAACTTAAAATTAAGGCCTGTAAAAGTTGTGGCATTCTCAGTCAAAAGGTAGACATTTTCCGTATCCAATTGTCTACGTTCTGGAATCTCATGCGAGTTTCACGAGTCAACAATGGTACTATATTGGAAGAACTTTCTATGTTAGATTATAGTACTATCCTCTCATTATGTTTCTTGGTCTGTACAGACAGCATTCAAGTAAAATGTTTTTCAGATATTTAAGCCATATTACATATATCGATCTGCTCCAGTTTGTCTCCATTCAGAGCTGATATATAAGTAAGGTTTAATCTGTAATGTTGTTTTGTAACAAGTGATCACTTATTACTGTTCAAACTCCAGCGAGTGTCTTTGTGACCACTGTGAAACTGAACTTCAGTTGCTGAATATTTCTTTCACTATCAAGCAGTCTTTAGGGGGTCGAGACCATTTCTGAACCACAGTGGAATCCTCTTCCATGTGAACGGATTTCTGGGATAAAAAACTGACTGCGCCCATGTCTGTCTATTTCTTGGTCTTTATCCAATCAAAAAACATATCCCAAGCACCTATGTTTTTTACTTGGTTCATTTCATGTATTCTTCGAATTGTAATTGATTGAAGATAGCTGAAAATGAACAAATATTTTTTTTTTTTAGTATATTGACAAACTTTTTTCTAGAACAAAAAATAAAATCTCTCATATAGATAAAGCATATTAAGATAGCCATTCATTGGGACCTAACAGCCAATGAAGTATGCCAAGGAATACCCTGTACCTCTAGAAACTGCTATATTAAAATGCAGAGAAACGCGTATGGTTATTTTACATTGGGATGTTGCTGATTCAATTATCAAGGAGAGAGTGGTACCTACAGTGAATTGGATAAAAGGACATTTATTATACGGATTTATTCCTGTCTTTCGGCATTCCTGCTCTACATTTATAGGAAGTATGTTTATGACCAGTATTTGATTAGACAGATGATCCCAATCCTCACTAGAGATACAGAGCCTGAGAATGAAGATCCATAATACAGGAGCTGGAGAACCACATGGATTTTTTTGAGAAGTGCCAGATATGTGAATTAACATGCCCGTCTCATCTACACACTTCCAACAGAGATCCAATACATAGCTATAGTATTGTCTACAAAGTAGCCTGCAATGTGCTTTCTGCAATCTTATAATTATGGAACGTTGGTGGGACAATGTAATTTGGTTGTATAAGGGATGTTTGATTTGATAGTCAGAATTCCTTAAAAAAAAAAAAAATTAGGTGTATTTCTGGATCCTCTCCACCAGAGGTGAATTTTTTTTTATATATACATCCACGGGTCCTACATATGGGTCATAGATCACTCTCAGTGATCATAGTGTGACTAGGGAGAGCTGGGATGTAAAGTGGATCAGCCTGGTGATCAAGCACTCTCTAATGGCTGGCCATACCTCTCTGGTCCCTATTTGGGCCCTTACCATTGCATTCCCCATATGGGCCATTCATGCCCAGCCCGACACTGGTTGTAATGCAGCTTAAATATCTTCCAACCATCTGATATCTAGTGGTGTTCCTGCCATATGGCATAGTGAAGAGTTTGCAAACAATAGGAGTTGATACTTGAGGGTAATTATGTATAATTATTTTAAATTAAATACATCCTTCATATTTTGCCCAGGTCACATCCATATGACCTGAACTGTTACCAGCTTATATGATCACTCGCTGCCGTTCCTCAACCTGTTGCCTCCTTAAACAGAGGCAGGAGCGGTGATGCCAGTGCTTAGAATTACTTCCAAACAGCTTGACCTCTCATAAATATACAGGATGTGTGGTGAGCAGCCAATTGCTTTATGCATCAATCTGTTTATTTTATAACCTGAGTTAAACTTCAGGCTACATAGGTGTCCCGTTTTTTCATTGAAAAATAATAAGAAATCTAGGACTGTTTAATTCAATGAATGAAATCAAGCTCAGCACAAAGTTGCACAGAAATGTTCCCCTTTACACCTTTCTATAGATGATCCTGTTTCCTCCCCTAGCTACTACTATGAAAAATAAAAGTCCTTCGTTAATCATATCTGGCTACTTGGATACGTAAGATAGTATACACGGCTACATCAGAAGGACTACGACTTTCTAGTCCGTTGGAAGAAATGCAAAGCAGCTCCAAGCAATTTTAAAATAAAACTTTTATGATCCAATTGTTTATAATTTCGTAGCATCCCACAAACATTTCAACTTCTAACTATAGTTGTCAGCCTTAAAGGACTTTGTAACAATTACTGCTATGTTCCAGATACCCACGCGTTTTAGACTACAGCTACTTTTTGGCAGAGGGTTTGTTGGACCTCTTAAGTTAACCCTTTATTTAAAATAGGGTGACTCAAGAATTGATAAAGCAGCTCAAATGGTATCTACCCAAATATGTATCTACCCAAATATGAATTACATATGTATTACCAGATTCAATTTATCATATTAGCTATTCAAACCATATCATTGACAATAAATGCACTTCTATAATTATTTAAAGGAAAGGTATATTCCACATATACTATTATGTAATTATGTATTTTACAAAACTCATAGCTGAATGTGGCAATTTTTTGGTAGAAAATATATTATTACTATTGTTTTATTTTAATACTTCTCATGTTTCAGTCACAGCAGAGCCGTAACTTAGAATTGTAGTGCCCTGGGTGAGAAAGACAAATGCCGCCCCCCTAGCCCTCAATTTTAACCAAATTAACCTAAAATATTCCTAAATTGCGCCCCCCTGCAGCGTTGCACCCTGGGGGTCGCCCCTGTCGTACAGCCATAGTTACGGCCCTGAGTCACAGACTAAACCTTGTCTTGTGGCCTCAGAACTTAAACATTTCTCAAGCCCGTAAAGTGAGATAAATATTTCAAATTTGAACTAGAATTATAGCAACCAATAGGCACATAGCTTCCATCAGTCCAGTGTAGGTTAGACCATGAAAGCAAATGTCTAATTGGTTGCTATGGTTTCAGCGCAAATTTGCAAAATTGCTACCTCTAATAAGTTCCCATGTATTGTGCAGTAATGATTTTAATTTAAGAATGAAAAAAATGCTAGTGTACTCCCTCCCCAAATCATCTCTTTTTCTCTCTCACGCTCTCTCCAACTATCCTCACAGCACTGGGGTCATGAGTTCGATTCCCGATCATGGCTTTATCTGTGTGGAGTTTGTATGTTCTCTCCGTGTTTGCGTGGGTTTCCTCCGGGTGCTCTGGTTTCCTCCCAAAACTCCAAAACTATAATGGTAGTTTAATTGGCTGCTATCAAATTGACCCTAGTCTGTCTGTCTGTGTGTTAGGGAATTTAGATTTTCAGCTCCAATGGGGCAGGGACTGATGTAAGTGAGTTCTCTGTACAGCGCTGAGGAATCAGTGGCGCTATAAAAATAAATGGATTATTATGATATATCTTTTTGCTAGACAGTTTGGGATGGTTTATAGCATAACAGGGAGCTCTCTAGAGTGGGGTCTTCTTGCTGTATTGAAAACCGGCACAAGATTTGTTCAACTAGGAGGCTAGTGCCTCTGTATGTAGGGGCAGCCAAAAAACAAGGTTCCCCCCACCTCCCTGGGTTCCAACACCTCTACTCACAACTTTATTATATAAATGAAAAATCATCTTTTCTTCTTTCTTAATGGAAGGTAGTCCAAATGGACAATAACTCGAAATCCCAAAAATCACCATTAAGAAAAAAAAGTAACAAAAAAAATACATACATAAATAAATGTAAATAGAATTATATATATATATATATATATATATATATATATATATATATATATATATATATAGTTATAGTCAGGAGGAACTTTGAACTCTCATTCACTGGTCGATTACTACCGGCCAGTTTGGGAATACACTTGTGAACAGCAAATGAAGGAGGCTCCCAGCGGTAGACATTTTGGCTGTACCATGTTAGATAGAACAAAAAAAAATCTCAATTAAGTTTCAAAAAATCTCAATTTGATCCATGGTGTAACAAAAAAAGGAGAGATTTTATTTTCCATTTTGACTACAACCCATGAAGAAAGACTCCATCCATCTATCTTCTGCACCTCCACAAATATGGTCTCGCATTATGAAACCAGCCCCACCTGTGCAAATTAATATGCAAATTGTGGTACAGCGTGGCCATTTTTTTGCTTTTCAAATCACCTCCACTGGAGGCAGCCATTTTGTGGGCTACGTCAATTTTCACAAGTACGCTGCCAAAGTCTCAGTTGTGTCACTAGTCCCGTGAATATTGGCTCAGCCCACAAAATCACTGCCTGTACTGTCTGTAGGGGACGGACACATTTTAATTATACCAAATAAAATTATAATTTTTTTAAAAAAAATTAAAACATATTTTGGATTATTATAATATTTCAAAAAGTTTCTGTATATCGTTTATTTATTTTATTTAATTTGTTACCTAAAACACATTATGAGCTTAAAATGATGACAATAAACTGCTTATGCAGGTGACGGGTATTTAAAAATGTCCTGGTACCAAAAAAACTCACACAAACATTTTAACTTTCCGAGTGTTAATATTCCAAGCATGGACTATTTATTTTGATCACGTCTTGTTACATTAAACTGAATCTCTCTTCAAAGATTCATTGTCTTGTACCTGTTTATAGTTTTTGGAACAGCAATTTTTGCACAGTAGGTGCAGACACGCTGTGTAAATATTTGGGTGTCCTGCATACCTTTGTGCTTTAGAAGTGAATAGCAACGGTGACAAGACTGGAAGAACAGATTTAAGAAGAAGGGACCTAGAAGGGTATAAGGGAAACATTTCACAACCTGGGTCTTGCTACAAGAGTGCAAGTTCATTGCTCGCATTGAAAACTGTTAAAAAAAAATACTATACAATGTAGCCATGTACCGTGGTCAAACTTGTTCTTGTCTTGCTCAAATTATTTTTAGTCTTCCTTTAGAACTTTAGTGTTGACTTGGGGAGTCAGTTCAAGAAATGTTTTGAAACAAATTTGACCATCTATATTAAACAATAGCGAACAGTTTGCTGATGTACCGATTTAATAAAGGGGCTCTAACCACTGCTTACGTGGCTCCTTCCACTGTGTCTTGGTTCGTGGCCTGCCACTTTCTTCTATAGGAGGATCTTTGTAGGAGGAGCAAAGCGCATAGAAATCCTTGTCAACACCCCCAAGGAGCCAACTAAGATGTGGCTAAACTGTACAAGCGGAATAACTAGTACTACTCATCACTTTATATATTTTATTATGCCATTTGTATTTCGCCAATGTAAATATTAAGTGAGGATCACTTTAATAGTGCCATTTGAGGTCTCTGGCGTGACATAGTTTGTCACTTTATGGGAGTCCTGCTGAGGATTTAACCTGTCATCTATTTTACTTTCCATATTAAAAAAACTATTTAGAAAACTTGCATGTGCGCAAATAGCCTCTATCACTACAGATAAAACAGAGGTAGGGAACAGCATCTATTAAGTTAGAAACAAAGTACCAAACAAGTTTAAGTCTGCCTCTCACATAATTGATGTAGGGAATTAATTAAAAATGTTTTGTTGTCCTGCTTTATTAGTCTAATTTATTGTTTAATAGGTTCTAAAAATTATTATAATGATGATATTTTTCTTTTTATGCTGTACGCCATATCAATACAAATGTTTGCTATTTATTTTAGTCGGGAAACCATTGTATAATAATTGTGCTGACACGTTTAAATTTTTTAATATTTTGTAAAAAAATAATAAAAATAATTTTCATTGTGAAAGCCATCTTTCCAGCTCAGGCAGTACAACACATGTTAGTTGGCTCCTTGGGGGTGTTGACAAGGGTTTCTATGCACTATGCTCCTCCTACAAAGATCCTCCTATAGATGAAAGTGGCAGGCCACAAATCAAGAGACAGTGGAAGGAGCCCCACCAGAAGAGTCTATGAGGCTCCTGCCAACTTGATTGCGGTGCAAAATGAACCTCTATATAAAATAAAATGTATGCATCCAACTTGTGGGTTAGAGTGAGTTGACTAGGAGCGATTTGTGTCATCAAGCCCCGCCTCCACCTATTTCAAAAGCGAATCGGGTGGTATCCAATAGGAAGATACGTTTTCTCCGAGGTCCAGGAAACTTCCCAAAATTCCGGAATCTCCCAGACATTCCAGGAGAAAATGCAAATACGGTATGTTATAAAAAAGCAAACAGGCCTTCTTGGGAGTAAGTGCATAGTTGCCAACCTTAACAATATGATCTCCGAGAGGGGGCTCCGTCGTGAGGGTGTGGCCATATGGGTCACGTCATTAGGCTCCGCCCCTGCCAAACTTTATCAACACCGGCCTATCAAAACAGGGGGCTGGGCCAGGATGACACATTTAACCCTGTCCCCACCCACTTCACCAACGAAGAGGGCACAATGCAGGAGGTTTCTCTGCTCTGCTAAGAGTCCGGGAGAACTCCAAAAAATGTATGAGTCTCCCCGACATTCTGGGAGATCAGGCAACTATCAGTTAGTGGAGAAAATCTATTTAGAGCTGGACAGGAGACTCAAGCAGGGACAATTATGTGTAAAAGTGGAATAATCCATTAAAGTGACACTTAGGAGTTATTCTGCAGTATAAATATATTCCACCATCCTAGTAACCTAGTCATTGCTGGTGGTTGCATTGTGTTCCCCAGTCTAAAGGGACAAAAGTGATGTCAAAATCCTAAAGTGTTGTCATGTTATACAATTTAAAAAAAAAAAAAATGTTTTAGCATAAGATACGGTGGGTAAATACTAGTTAAAAACACACACTAAGAGAAGTGATTTGTCTTCACTGTTTGCTGGGTTATTACAGTTGGAACTGGTATAACCTATGACAAATTCTTCTGTCTGGGCTGTCTTCCAAAATCATTTTCATCTATACTGGCAGAAGTACAGAGGTCTGTATTCTGCGCTAATTAAGGCTTTCACAAGACCACCACCAATACAACCACTGACAAACTGCACACTGCTTTAAGTGACAGCTCAAATATACTTAGTCCAAACTTCATGTACCCTTTCAAAGAGGACTAAAAAAAATGTAATGTGTCTCTATAAATCTAAATCAATATTATTCTCTACTTTCACATTAAAAATGGATAATACATTCAGAACAGAACGCGGTTTTCCTGAAATTCTAAAGAAAAAGAAAATGACAATTAAAAAGAAATTATAATCACACGACTTGACAATAACAAAACCGCTGAAATACAATGTTTTGTCAGTCACTTACAGTTTTCGCAGGGCCGCCTCACCAGTCAAGCAAATAATTTGGTTAATAGCGCCTTTTGTGTATCAATTAAGTGTCTGGCCCATGTTGAATTGCAGACTCATGCTAGTTAAATAAAAACATGTTGTAATACAACTTCTCTTCATATTAAAGCCTTCAGGATTCATTACAGGACACAACAACGGTTTTGACTAAGTGTCGCATGCCTGCAAGCTCTTCACATCAACGCACACAAGCCATGTTTGAAAGAGGCTGAATGCCTAAAGGATTATATCACAGGATATCAGGGATTTTTTAGACACCATAGGACATTTAAATGGAGATCTGTATAATGCACCTTTAACAAAGTGGTTTTATATATATATATATATATATATATATATATATATATATATATATATATATATACATACATATATATATATATATATATATATATATATATATATATATATATATATATATACACATACATATATACACACACACATATACACAGATATAGTATACTTTATTGACTGACTTTAAGTGAGTGTAAACATTGTTTACAATGAAACACTGCAGCTGTCTACAAAGAATTTGTATCTTAATGTACCTGTCACAAGATTTCGCATAGGGGGCGGCGCTTTTAGCCTGGAACCGTAGCACTTGTAAGTGGGGCTGAGCCACCTTTAGCACAACCAAGGTGATATTCCCCTTGCACTATTATCAGAGAGCTCCCTGCTCTTCAAAGTCTTAGGCATACTTGCCAACTCTCTCGGAATGTCCGGGAGACTCCCGCATTTTGCCAGAGTCTCACGGACTCCCGGGAGAGTGTGGCAATCTCCCGGATATGCCCACTTCACTAGGAAGTGCCTACTTCCTAGTGAAGTGGGCAGAATTAGTTCCCAAATGCCGCGATTCCCGGTGAATCGCTGCGTTTGGCCCCGCCCCCCACTGGCAAAAATGATGCACATTTTGGAGCCCCGCCCCACATCACGCCCACCTCCCCCCCCCCAGGCTCCCGGAAAAGAAGATTACAAAGTTGGTAAGTATGGTCTTAGGCTAGGTACACACTACAGTGTTTTCAGCCAAGTATTGGGTCAATCAAAAAAACGACCGTTCGGCCCGATACTGCATTAGTGTGTACGCTCCAGTGATGAACGAGGAACATTCCAAAGCACTGATCATCATTTGATTTTGCTGTTCAGCAGAAATATAAAACTCTCGTTCACCTATAGAAAGACGTCCTTACAATCCTGCAGTAGGGTGCATGCAATCACGATCAGGATCTCCACAGAGTTTACAAAGTCATGGAAATATATTTACTGTGAGTTTTAAAAAGTGAAGATGTTGCCTATAGCAACCAATCAGATTCTATTAATCATTTATTAAGTACATTGTACAAAATGATTGCTAGAATCTGATTGGCTGCTAGAAGCAACAACTCCACTTTTCAAACCTGCCGGAAACTCGGAGCTCGATATATTTACCCCTCAGCATTTTACTCTTAGCACACACAAGAAGGAGCTACAGTCTTCTGAAAGATCTTATCTTATTCTTCAGGTACTCAAGGATCTATGATTGAAATAGAGCACAAGTAAATTATAACAGGGTGTCCATCTCAAGGAACCAGGTAAGACCTTTCAGGAGCAGATGTTTTGGAGGATGCTTATAGAAAATAAGAAATGAGAGTGTTAAACCTCTTGGAATGGTGGAATGAATGAACACGTCAGAATGGTCCAATGGAGACAAATCCTCCTAATTAAACAGGTGATGCTAGGAGGTAGCTTGTTCTATAGGGAGTATAAATGCTCTTCATAAGATACTCCCAGGTTGTTTGGTTTCAGTCTCTTGTTTGTGCCACATATGTCCAAAGTAGCTCTGTTGATGGCATTATGTTTAAAGCCAGATCTTGAACCCGCCAACAATAACTTCCAATCGGAGATAATCGAATCTGTATGTGATTCCTAATTCACATAGTATATCTCTAAACTCTTTTTAACTCTTGTTAAAAGGACCTACAAGTCACCATGCTGAGATGACATGTGTCTTTGAAAGAGACCCGATTGCCACTAGCACTAGGAAGGGGGGAGGGGGTTTCACAAAATAGTCCAACAACCTCAAATTCTCTGATACATGATTGTCATAAACAGCAGTCTGAATTTAGGTATAATATTCACATCTTTCCACAGTACTATATAGAAATGTTCCGGCACAGTTTCTTCAACACTGAAGGTCACACCAGAACATTTGGTGCAGCGTGTTGAAATAGATTGTCTGTTTTGATGGCAAGTTCCTCTTGAACTTCCACTTAATAGTGAGCCTCGGACTGTAGAACATAACAGCTGGTTTAGGAGGACGCTGGGGAGAGAGCTGAACTGAGCTGGAATACCGGTGAATACGGCACCTAGTTGGACAGAAGTGAAGGTTCTCCGATGGTGTGCCAGAAATACTCCACACATTCCAGCAGACTCTCTAGGAAAGTTTTCATCAACCAGTGCTCTCTCTCTCTGTCCTGCCAAATACATACAGCAACCAGAGGAGAATCTCACCAAATTGTTAGTACATAGAGTGTCCTAACTAAAGAGGGGTTGATTGTCCCAAACAAGGTTATAACTAGAGATGTTCACTGACCCCCGTGTTTTGGTTTTGAATCTAGATTAACTGCGTGTTTTGGTAAAACCGCCCTCGCTTGTTTTTTTTTTTTGTTATAAAATCCCTATTTTTTCCCTCTAAAATCACATAACTTGCCTCTTTTTTTGTTCCTACATTATTTTTAACCTCAATAACATTCATTTCCAGTAAATTTTTGTCAAGTGACAAGAACACTGCTACCCCTCCTTTTTCTGTGTGAGCAATGGCACTGAGCAATGTCACTGGAGACTGGAGAGTGACAAGAACACTGCTACCCCTGTTTCTGTGTGAGCAATGACGCTGGATCTCCTGGGAAGGGAGGTACTTATGGAATCCAAAACCCATGAGATCCGCCAACGCAACAATGACGTTTTGCCTCAATTGAGATCCGAGGACGTGTGAAAGTACCGAGCCGGCTCGCAAGCCTACTCGGATCCCCTAAGTACGGGTGGGCGCAGTTTTCAGAAAACACTAGCCTGAGCATCTCTAGTTATAACCAATCAACACTGGAATCAGCACGGTTGTATTAAGTTAACTGTCAAATATTGTGGAGGAGATTCAATTTGACGCAAAACGTTTCCGGAACTTCTGCAGGTACACCTTGCGCCGAAGTTCTGATTGTAATCTCTGCTCATTTTATCTCATAGAGGTGCGAGAAAAAATGAGCTGAGATTCCTACCGCAATTGCCGTCAATGTGGGGACTCTCCCCCTAAATGTGCAAACAAAAGCAACAAACTACATAAACTACATAAATATGTTCTACCTTTGCTGCCCATAAATAGAGTCTCCTATTCTGTTATCTATAAACGGAGGTGAAAAAAGGTCTGAGGTCTTATGATATGGTATGAAGAGTTATGGAGAGAATTTCTAGAGAGATGTGTTTAGGATAGATCCCTAGCATAGGAGGCAAATCAAGGGAAGCATGCATTCCTGCTGCATAGCAGTCATTCCTTCTGAATAGCTGTCCCTATCCTAACTGGATATGCACTAAAGATAAATTGAGTTCATTTTCAAATTCTGTCTACATGAGCCAATGCAGGGGGGAAAAAATGATCCCAATAGAGCACACATTATAGAAATGTGCATTTCACTAGCTGCAGCCCATTTGGCGAAACTTGAGAAATGCACATAAATAGACGGTCTCAGCTTTGCAAATACAACCATAATGGATTGCTAAAGTGGGGCACTTGTAGAAATCATATTAGACACGCTAGACATGTTAAAACTGGTCCTAAAATAACCAACGAGAGAATAGATGCGTTAGAAGTGTGGATGAAAGCTCTGAATATTATACCTTTTTTTTTTAAACGAAAATCTTCACTATCCTTAAAACTTTTTCACAAAATATTTTCCTTCTTCTATTTAAAAAACCCCCCCGAAAACCCAGGATCCAATAAAGGAGTTTTCCAGTTTTGTATATTGCTCCTAAAATAAACATGCGCCGATCCGAAGGATGAGTGTGACTTGTGCCATCACGGCCTGCTGTCCGCCACCGGCAATGATGTGACTCACAGCATCAAGGTGTGCAGGGGGGATAGCTTACTCACCTGGCTGGGAGAACACCCCCAAATTCAGGAGTCTCCTGGACATTCTGGGAGAGTAGGCAAGTATGGCACAGTAATGAACTATGTGTCCCGCAGCAGGCAAGAAAGCCGAGAAGACCGGTGACAGATGGGCAGGAGGTCCGTCTCAGAGGGCCGGAATCTACCAAACGTAGGCTCAGCATGGAGTAGTGGACTTGTCATGTGTACTGCAAGAAGCAGAAAGTCTGAGGAGACAACCTCTATCACCATATAAGGGGAAAGCGCAGGATTTGTAGAGGAGGGGTTTCCACATCACGCCACCAGTGGGCGTGACCAGCATGCATGGGGGAATGGCTATAATTTTAGACAGTGCTTGGCTGCTCTCCAACTCTTCTTATCCCCATAATATACATGGGCAATGCTGCGTGCACTACTGTTAGGTGCACGCAGCTCTCCCTTTTCAAGCAGAGCTGTGTGAAGTAGGAGCAGGGTCCAGCCACCTCAATTATACAGTGACCCAGGCTCGGAGGGGGGTTTCCAGGCATTAGGAAAACCCCCCTCGGTTTGACTATGATATGAAGTAGAAATTAGCATTCTATGGGGGGAATTCAGTTAGCCGCAAAGTGTCTCTGGAACATTTGTGAGACACTTTGTGGCGGAGATTTGACAGAAATGAGCAGAGATTAGTACCGTAATTGACAGCAACATGCGCGTCACGATGTCCACATCGCCGGAAATTGAATTCCTCCCCTATATATGCAGCAAACTAAAGGATAAGGGCAAGAACATATTGCCTGAAGACCAGTACTGGTGGCCAGTCCTAAGTACAAGGGGAAGCTTGACCAAAACTTCTAAAATGTAGCAGTAGAGGTGTTGTCCATAGCAACCAATCAGAGTTTTAGCTACCATTTTCTAGAATGTACTAGATAAATGAGAGCTAGAATCTGATTGGTTGCTATGGGCAACAGCTCCACTTTAACATTTCAGAAGGTTTGGAAAAGCTACCCAGAAATATTGTGATCATGTGTTGATTACTGCGACAAAGGAAGCGATCAACGTCTGGTAACTCCACCTGGTGGAGTCTGAGTGGAGTAAAACAGTAGCGGAAAAAAAATTACATTTGTTAAAATATCATTTAGAACAATATGAGCTTCACAGAGTGAAAGCGTCAACTTAAGAAAGTTAGTCCAATACTTCATCTCTAAATATCAGTGTTCCTGGTTGAGATTGCAGACTTAGTACTTGGGTCAAGTACATAAATTCTGTTACCGGACGTCAGCCAATAACCAAAACGGAGGGAATCTAGTATCATTGAAGGGGTTAAACTAATTTTCCTTAATGCAAACAGAGAAACGTCAACCTGCAATGGAACCTGCCCGGTGTTCATATGTTTTCCTTTATTGTACCAGTAAGCTGACAGCATTTTCCGAAATGCAAACCCGGTTGAAATACTACGTATAAATTAAAGGAAAAGTGTAAACCATCAGCAATATATTTTCAACCTCAAAAGGTCTAATAGGTATAGACAGGTTTTATGGCCCGCAAGGTATGTTTTACTGTATTATATGCAGCCCTTTAGAAATGAGTGCATTCTCGCTGCCATGACTTTAAATTTTCCATTCTGTCAGCAGAACATTCACAAGCTCGTTCCATAATTCAAGTCCAAATGCAGAACCACTTCATAAAATGACTTAAAACTCCTGGCAGGAGCAATGGGAACGTCTATATTAAATGTGTGTGAGATCTGCCCAACATGACAAAGAGACCATTTGTTCACGTTAGTATCCAAACATAATGCACATCGACCAAGGTGAAACGGTAACTAGGTGACCCTATATTATGTGAGTGTAATGCACCAGTCTCCCTCACACTAATAACAAACTGGAACTATTAATACTTTTCTTACACGTTACCTTTCTTGACTTTCAGTCCCACATGCTCTTGACCTTTAGTATATGCAGGGCCGGTGCTAGGGTCCACGGCGCCCTAGGCATTTTAATAAAATCGGTGCCCCCCCCCTGCGCAAAAATCGCAGCCACCCCCGCAAAAATCGCCGCCCTCCTCCCTCCTCTCCTTACCTTGTCTCACCACTGCCGCCTCTCTGCTCCGTCTCCTCCCCTCCACTCACTGAAACTAGTAAGTGGAGGAGAGGAGACGGAGCAGAGAGGCGGCGGTGGTGACAAAATAGCCTCTTTCCCCCTCCCCGTGCATCTGAATGCTGTGCGGCGGCTGTGACAGGTATGGTCAGCGGTCGCCGCACAGTTTTAAAGTCTTTTAGAATTCTGTGGCGCCCTCCAGAGCCCGGCGCCCTAGGCAAGTGCCTAACCTTGCCTAATGGGAGCGCCGGGCCTGAGTATATGGGGTTTAACACAGGAACACAGTGAAAAAAAACCCCAAAGTTTCTACATAATAAAGCATTATTTTAATGAGCACTATTATGTTTTTAGATATGCTTAAATAATACAACATGCATTATTTTGTGATCCTGCTGGTAATATACTGAGTAATACACATTCTGAGTGGCCAACACTCAACATGTAATTGACAGCTCATCCAGTGTCACATGTGCAGACCATGCTACTTGATCATGTATGGGTGATGGGTGTAAATCAGAGGGAGAAAGGGTGTAAGACAAGTAAAATTGGAAATGGCTTGGGACCCAACATGGTAGTGGGCGACAAAAGGGTATTCGGAAAAGCAACAGCTCCTTGGGGTTTCATGCAGAGTGCAAGGGTAATAGCCAGTACCCAAATAATATACAGCCAATGCTGAATGTGTGGTTGAAGGGGACTGGAGAGATAAATGACTTGTGCAGAGTTAGGCTGGGTACACACTACTGTGTTTTCAGCCAATGATCGACCAATCAGACGATAAACGACTGAATGGCTTGATATGACAGTAGTGCAGTGTTGGCTAACCTGTGACACTCCAGGTGCTGTGAAACTACAAGCCCCAGCATGCTTAGCCAATATATAGAAGCTTATTGCTGGAAGGGTATGCTGGAACTTGTAGTTTAACACCTGGAGTGTCACAGGTTAGCCAACACTGCAGTAGTGTGTACCCTGGAACGATGAACGATTATCGCTCCACAACACATGAAATAGTTGATCGAGATTTTCAAAGTGAACTGAAAATCTTGTGCAGCGATGGAACGACGTTGTTCCGATCCTGCAGTGTGTATGCGCTCCCCATCAGAGTCTCCATAGGTTACAGAGTCAGGATCTTTTCAGCCGATGGTTAGGACAGATGAAGAGCACAGATCTGACGGTAAATCTTGTAAAACCTGTACATTGTGTACATATGAATCGGCTGCTGATCGTTAAAGCATTATAGAAATACCATCAGGAGACATTTTCTGTACTGTGTGTGTACCCAGCGTTACTGACAGACTACAGCAAGGCAACTAACAGCTGAATATCACAACAGACAAGTCATGGATGGGATACCTGGTTACTGAAGGCGTTTTTTTAGCCAAAAGCTCTCAATTCCTTAAAGTGGTAAAAACAAGAAGATACAGTTGCATTGTTCTGTTTCATGCTGATAGGAAGGACATACAGAATACAGCAACAATTCATGCTGACTGTGTTTGTATAATGCACTATACCATAGTACGAATCTATATAACATGTATAACATGAATATATTTCAGTACAGTATTATGGGAACGTGCTAAAAAAGAAAAGAAAGAAATAAAAAAAAAATCTATTTGTTTCCTTTATTTCTCAATCAAATGACTGTAAAATAAAGCTATTTATTTTGATATACTGCCCAAAGAAACCCTGTGGGCAGGGCTGCCACTGCCACGAGGCTAACCTAGCCCTAAAAGGCTGAAAGAGCGACACAATATAAATTCCTTCATGCTCCCCCATGTCAGTGTTACGCTGGCAGTGTGGTGCTCGTCTATGATGTCACACTCCCAGTAGGCGGAGCTGAGGATACCGCCTAGGTAAATAGCAGCGGGAGTTGGGGACGCTGCTTCCGATTGGCTGCAGGTCCCACCAGGGCTTTCTGTGGAGCTCCTTCACAAACTGCTTCCAATGAGCACCCAAATAACATTGGTTTTGCAACTTGGGGGTATATTTACTAAACTGCGAGTTTGAAAAAGTGGAGATATTGCCTATAGCAACCAATCAGATTCTAGCTGTCATTTTGTAGAATGTACTAAATAAATGATAACTAAAATCTGATCAGTTGCTATAGGCAACATCTCCACTTTTTCAAACCCGCAGTTCAGTAAATCTAGCCCTTGGTCTGGTTTGTGATAACTTTGAAATCTCATCACGGTAGGATATACATTGCCCTCAAAGGGGTTAAGAAAACTTATTTGACGATAGATTATCCTGTAAAAAAAAATACCCATTCTCCACTTTCCCCCATTGCTGGGAACAGTTGATGACTACAACCTATAGATTAGTTTTGAAAACGATTGGATGTTGCCTTGATACAAGTTAATTTACTGTGAGTGTCTTAGAATTCCACCACTTGATACATGGTGCTCAATGTAATTTACTGTCATTCTAGTCGTCCCCCAAGTGGTCCCCTCCCTCTCCACCTTCTGTTCAGTTTCCTCTTAAACTCCTTTTAAGTGGACAATGCAGTTCCTAAGTACATAACACAGCTGAAATTGGGTCACAGGCCTTTCCTGGCAGATGATATCAGCCTGTGTGGTCCCAGACAGCCCCCTACCCTCTCACCTCTCCAGTTCTCCATGTTGGGTACCGCAGCGTATGGAGCTTTGTAAACGTTTGTCATGAATCGATACAACATCTCAATTTGTCATTTGTACCAAAGATAAGTTAATTTTGATTGTATTTCACATAAGTGTTAAATAAAACACTTCTGTCTTTGCCTATTCCACCATCCTTCTTGTTTTAATGTAAAGCTGGGTACACACTACAGATTTTTCACCTGATTATCAGGCCGATCACATGATAAATGACTGTCAGGTCCGATATCACATCGTATTGTTTCATTTTATAAACAGACTCTTTTATAAACAAAATCTCTGTAAACGATGGAACGATGTTGGACAAATCCTGCAGTGTGCACACACTCACCACCAGCAGTGTAGACAGATCTCCATAGAGTTTACAGAGTCACAACCTTTTCAGCCGATGGTTATGACAGATGAAGATCACAGATCTGAAGGTAACTCATGTAGTGTGTACACATGGATCGGGACTTTCAGTTGTTGGTAAAAATCATTAACGATATCGTATCGGGAGAATTTTTCTGTAGTGTGTACCCAGGGGAGGGTTGGCAAAATATAGCCTGGGGGAGGCAAGACTTGACGCAGACGATTAGGAATATTTTAAAGGAAAAAAAAAATGCAGGCCATTCAGTGATCCAGTCCAAGGTAGATCACTATGGGACTGTACCTGGTGTCAGATGCCCGCCTGCCCCCCAGCCCAGCCTGCCCCTGTGTGTACATTTTATAGTATAACTTATAATACTATGTCTGGTATAACTATATAGTTACTTATTCTCAGCTATAAGCGGAGTGGAAGTGCCCAGAGGCCAGAACCCAGATTCTTTGAATCTACAGTGCCAGCTGTGTAAGAGAGATATGGACGAGGGGTATATAAAGACTTACTCTAAAATTGTAACTCATTCTACAGAGCATCTTATTTTCTCTTCGTCTGTCATGAATGGGAACACACAGACTCCCGTTGGAGCAGGCCGTTCTACCGCATCCTGCACACTTCGTAGGGACGTGGGCAGGACGGGGGCCTCCGCGACGTGGCATTGGGTTGCAGGAATGGAGCCTAAATAACATGATTTGCAATGGCCTGCCCCCTCCAAACTTGAACATTACCTCCCCTCCAGGATCTCCCATAGGGGCAAATTGTTTGGGGGGGGTAATTATGCAGCAACTACACCTTTAAGAACTGCATTTTCAGATATTTTCAGGACAAGGGCATTGTAGGACCGTTGGGGTACATTCAAATGGTTAAAATTATAAAATGATACATTATAAATTTAAACATTATACAATAAAAACAATAAAATGAAACATGACTATAAAGTTTTAGCAGCATATCGTAAGAGTCAATGTGCTGCAAAAAAAGATTTGTCTTGACTTACCGTTATAGGATTATTGCACTGCAATTGCACACTTATGATAAACAATGATTTTAATTTCAAGATACCAGATCAACGACATGTCCTCCATGTTTACATATAAAGTGAATACAAAAACAGAAATAAATTTTACAATTTTCAATATGAACAAATATTATCAATGTCATTTCTTGAGCTTGAATTATTTTTTTTATAATATTATAAATGGTATGGGTGGGGGGGATAGAAATATTATTGGGGGTGCCAACAAGGTAAGAAGTATACGGGGAAGGTAAACCCCCAGAGAGGATTGGAGTGTTTTATATATTTCAAAAGGTATTCAAAAGGCACTACAAATTAGATTAGTAGATAATTGGTCAGATATTTATGAAATTATGAAGTTCTAGGATTACCAGGGTTAATAGTACTCCACATTTATCACCTTAGTCATGTAGATCATGAGTGTTTTGTTTTTCCAAATTCTATGTCTGACTGTGTTCAGGAGAGGTAGAAATTATTGTTTCCAAAATTGTTGCTAGCATACTCTTGGCTGCTAGTGTAATATGGAAGACTAATTCTTACTAAGACGTGTGATAGGAAGTCCCAGCAGAGCTGTCCAAGGACTGTAGTCTGAAATATATCTACTGTTAGATACTGAACATGTAGCCAAAAGATTTAAATCTTAGGACACGGCCACTAAATATGGTAAAATCTTCTCTTTGATAACAGCCTCACCGACAAAGAGGAGAAGAGGCTCGGAATTGAGTTGTGTGTATATCTTATGGGCCTTTTCTTTGAGTAATTTTGAGATGGAAGATTGTACAATATTTTGTCAAATTTTTAACTATGAGTCCTCCTAGCTAGTTTCCCAGTCAGCTTCATGTTTGACTAGGAGGTCTAGCTTCAAAGAGTGTAGTATACCATGTAAAATGGAAAATATACCCTTTATCATAGCGTTATATCATAGCAATATGCTTCAAGCATGGAAAAGGGTCTAAACAGCTCGTCTCTTTTGGACACATTGTAAAAAGGAATACACTTGAAAGAATTGTGAGTCTAAAGAGCACCAAGATGCACCATCCACAAAATCATGGGCCAATCTGGCGATTGTGGCAAAGCTTACATGGAATCACCTACACATGGGTTAACAGGGACGGGTATGACCTAACATCAACACTGTGAATGTTGGGCGGTAAAAGTTGGTGGCTGGGTTATCAAGACGGTCTCTTTGCAGGGGCAAATGCAGGATTTTTAAGGGGGGGTGGGTTCTGCTTCCCCCCCCCCCCTCCCCCCAAAAAAAAAGAAAAAAAAAAAAGAGAGAGAGAGAGAGAGAGAGAGAGAGAGAAAGAGAGAGAAAAAAAGGGGGAGAGAAAGAGAGAGAGAAAGAGCCATTTTGGCGATCCTGAAGAATTGTACAGAAGCCCCGGCGCTGTCAAAGAAGCGTCCGCAGGCAGTGCTGTATTGTAGTACAATACAGCAACGCCACGGACGCTTCTTTGACAGCACCGCAGTTGCTGTACAGTACTGTTCGTTCGCGGAGGGGTTTCTGGAGAACCAGAAACTCCCCTACGTGCGCCCCTGCTTTGTTGACTGGGCTTAGTGGGGCAAAGATATACACCATCTCCATCTGTTTGTGCCCAATAGAGAATACCTGGTAAACCAAACTATGTTAAAATCTGACTAGGATAAGGAACGTAATAATTCTTTATTATGCCTTTTGGACCTTGGCCCCATCATTATATTTCCTTATTAATATAGAGAATATTAGGAGGTTTAGCCAGCCAAATACATTTGGAAATAATTTTCTGTGTAAGTTTTAAAGCCTCACTTGGGACTTGAATTGTTTAAAAGTAGTACAGGATTCTTGGTAAAAAATTTGTCTAGACTAACGCCATCCATCCAAACCATGAGATTATCTTCCGTCCCCCTGCATATAGATCTGATTTGATATTAGTAAAGACAGAGAAGTTCTCCTTATACAGTCGCGTAGAGCTACTTGTAATGTACTGTATTTAATTTTTTTTGTATTTCCAACTACATTTTTAATTTAGGCTAGGAGCAGCTCTTCAGAGACGGCTATATGAGTGGGCAAGACTTCTGTGAATAATGACTGTTTATACGTTCTGTCCCCTGTCCCCCACTAATCCTTTCTTATTGGAGTTCAAAGTTATTAATTGAGCTAACGGTTCTCTGGTTAGTGCGAAACTCAGGGGACGCAGGCATCAATATCTGGTACCACTCCTAATTTGGATAGTGTTAGACAACATCCCACTTACTTGAACCCTGGCTGGGGCCCGATTAATGGTCAGGCTGCCCTAGGATAATAAGCTCATAATACGTGGTAGGTAAAAACGAACACACCCTTAATTTAAAATGCATCTTACTTCGCCATTTCAAGCACCTATGAACCTATAAATTGATTGAGCAACTTCCACTTCTGTTTTGTGTGGCTTAGCATATATTTGCAAATGTGTGCAACTGAGATTTCTGCATTTTCATGTACAAATAGAAATAGCAACTCACTTGCTGGTTATAGCACTTGGCCAACACTTCCCTGCTCCCCCATTCTGTCAAACCAGGCGTATGGAAACGCACGTCAACGGTATGCAAAATAAAACTATATGCAGACGTATGTGGGCGCATTTATGGTGCACATGAAAATTCATATATTACGTAAAAAAACCTCCAACACGTACGTCCAGCTCTAAAGTATATTGTACGATAGCGATGTCTAACGTTTTCTTTAAACGACACAGAAAGCAGAACATTGATGGACGTGTCTATGGCCAATATCAGGGGATGTTAACATGACGTGATTTGAAGCAGCAGTTTTTAAACATGTTGTATATACACCAGTGATCACTGATAAGTCAATGCCAAGAATATAATGGCTGCTAGCACCCTGTGTGCAAAAACTTCAAAGCCATTAATAAAGGGGTAGTAAATATTTATAGCAGTAGCCTTGTCCACATTTACTAAGCAGACAGATGCCAACAGTCTCTAATTTCTTATGAGTCATATTTTGTAATAAGGTTTCTCCCTTGAGAGTTGTACATTACTTGTTAATATTCAAAAGTTGCACAGAAGAACTCCTCTTGTTCTGTATGTTGAATGTAATTCTCTTTATCTGTCCTTGTTATCTATTAACTGATCTAAGGGCCAGCGCTGGCAAATCCATTGCCCCCCATTGGGGCTCCAATGCACATACACTGCTGCCCATTAACCATTAGCCTGTTCCGATCACTGCTCTCTTCAAAGCGAGGACTCGGATGCTAAGGGGGCAGAAAAATATTTTCATTTTCAGCACAGGCGGGCTGGTGGGGCACCACCAATAAGATCAGTGTCCTCCTGCCACGCTCACCGGTCTCACCATGCAGTGCCAGCCCTGTCTGCTCTGTATCTATATAGCTGCTTGCTGCAAATTGTTTTGCTCTGTAGGCTGGATAAAGGGCTGTTCTTCCCATGGGGTAAGGTGAGAACCGAATATCACTTGCCATTACCCTAGGAGTAGGTTCTCCTCACCATTGGCCTCACACTTGATCAGGGCTACCTGCTATGCAGGAAAAGGAAACATTACACTCTGCATTCACAGTATTAAGAGTACATACCCAAGAAGAATCTTTATTGGAAAATGGGAAAAAACAGGGCACATCCAGACCCACCAAGAACATGCCTGATATGCCCAGACCACACCTCATTCCGAACAATCACAAGGTTTTCTCTGCTAGAAAACAGGATTGTCCCACACAGACTAGGACAGTTGGAAGGGATATGAGTGCAGTGACTGAGAGGAGAAGTCTGTGCTCTCCTAATACAGTGTTCGCAGGAGTAAGCGCAGGTGATAGTTGTGTCACCTTGTGCTTCATCCTGAAACCAATCATTGCAGGTTGCTATGGTCGAAGATGTTGAGAAGCATTGGAGTTTGGGAAGAGGGAGGCCTTAAAATTGTCCTTTAGATGCAATTGCCAATACTTGTTTGAGAGGAACGATTAAAACTTATAACCACAGAGAGCAGTAGTCTCTCTGTAGACCTCCCTGTTCCTGGTCTAATTTGTACTCCCGATTCCTCCAGATTAAGGGTGTACGGAGGAACTGGCGCTGTATTCATTCAAAAAAGAGCCTCTCTCAAGACAGGCGCACAGGAACCGGTCACATCTAAATGCCAAAATATATGCACCCATAAATGTATGTATTTTTTTTTAAAAAAAGACCATATAAATACTTGCTACTTAAACAAAAGTTATCAGAAATTATATTAAATGCAAGCAGGGTCACCCGGCGTTGGATTTTGTAACGTGCAGCAGTTTTTATGTGGTAGCAAATTATTTGCTCAACAGACCAAAAATGCTATTTAGAAAATATACAAAGGCTCTGATTAGAAAAATAAAATAAAATTTGAACTAAACAAAAAGTTTTAGTTCAGTAAAATTAAATTAAATTTTATTGCGGCTATGATTTAATAATTAACTACATTTATTACTCTATACTTTGTTATAAAATAATTATTGTAATAAGAAAAGTAACAGGTTTCCTTCCAACAGTTAAACAATTGTTTACAACCAAAAATGATGTTTTCAATATTTGTCGCTTTGTCCCGTTGTCGCTATGTGGTCTAATGGGTTACTCTTTCGATTTTAAATAACTATGTAATATTTGGCAGCTTTGGCTTGAGAGCTGTGGAAGATATTCACACTTTGGATGCACGGATATACCATGATCTATGAATTGATTGGCTGCCATAGTAGGAGCAAATGCCCAATTATAAACTTTTTTAAAATTATATACACTGTAACGCTCAGAGTATATTATGTAATACTAATTTTTATTTGCTTATAAATTGTAATTAGCTGGTACACATGGGCATACTGTATTTAGAATGCTGAGAATATTGACAATGAGTTATAAAATTTCACATTGCCCCATTTAGCCCATCAGGCCCAGATCTGACAGTTAGAAAGCCTCAAACCCTATGACCATAGTTTTCACCCACCATTTAATCATAAATGTGGTGTTTTTGCCTTTCTTTCCCACATTTGAGACAATAATCAATTAGTGAAACAATGGAGTAGTGCAGATTACTGGCCACCGTGACACAGAACTGTTTACAGGATCTTAGAAGAGGCAGCACTATATTCTAAACGAATTCCTCCTTCTCCCTTTTAGTATTAGTTTAACTTACTGACAAATTCTCTGGGCCATATTCCCAGCCATGCTCATACATACTATGAAGCAACAGTTTGAAATTCTAATACAATACATTGTATTAATACAATATCCACAAAAAGCCTTGCAAATTATATATTAATGGTCATAAAAGGATTATGTTTAGTTCACATTGTGTTGCATCCATAGTATGAGCTTAAACATTATTGACGTGACGGCAGCCTATCAATTCACTAGGAATTACGGACGTCACCGAGGCATGAGCCACTTTGCGCCTCGTGCCTCATTGATGTCCTTCCTTTCTAGTGAATTGATAGGCAGCCAGTATTCAGCCTATGTCCAGAAAATGGGTACACGTTAAGATAAATGTGCATAATTAAAGATGCATTTAAAAAAAAAAAAATTTATTTTTTGGGTTTGTTTTTATTTGCCTTTGAGTCTCCTGCTTTTCAGGATTTTATTTGCTACTGCAGTTTGCAGGGGTCATTTGTAACCAGTGTTGAAAGCCATCTTTTTCCTTAGAAAGCAGAAGCAACAGTGACACCTGCAGGCTGACGCATTGTACTACACCAAAGTTATTTTATAGAGTTGCTGGAACATACATGCTGACAAGACACTGTGCAAGTCCACGCGAGTTATGCGTAGACTCGTCTTCACGAATCTCGGTGCACGACAATCCCCCAACATGACAGCGAGAACAAGTATGACTATAAAGTTATTTTTGACATTTTTAATGCTCATATTTAACAAATAATAACTTATAAAACCCACAAAATAAAAATATATATTGGAAAAATATACAGAAAAATAAAGGATAGAAAGAGTTATACAGACAGATGGTCAGAATTACAAAAAAATTTTAGTTGGGAGGAGCTGGCTCAAACTGACTGATTTTGTGACTTACTTGCTGAATGCACGATAGGCACACTTTTGCACCCACATACAAAACATAGTTGCTTATTCCTCCTCCCGGAATGTCTGGGAGATTCCCAGAATATCGTGAGACCTCCTGGACTCACAGGGAGGTAGGCGTGATTCAGACCAATCACAAGCTTTTCTCTGCTAGAAAACAGCGTCTACCCCATGGCAAGTTGGTCTCCGGGAAATCATGGGGAGAGGTGGTTGCGTGAGGACAACGCTCGGCAAATTGCGACATTTGGCCCCGCCCCCAAAACTGACATCACAATTTCTATGCTATTACAGCAGGGGGTGGGGTCATGAAAAGGCTTGAATCATGTCCTAAACCTCGCCCCAGCTACTTATCTAATGAAGTTGCCAGGAACTGGGAGGTTGTCCTGCTCTCCCGGAAGTCTGAGAGAACTTCCAGAAATTCGTGAGTCTCCCGGAATTTCCAGGAGAGTAGGCCACTACTGTGTCAGTTGACTGCCACAACAATTCTGCCCCTGGAGGTATGGGCACGTACAGCCTTTCTACAAATATAGGAATGCTTAAAACCTATCACAAATGTGCTCACCCGTCACTTATACTTATTGTAAACAACTTAATTACAGTAAAGCTGATCTCTGTCCATCACAAATGGAAGCAAAGTGTGGCCCCAGCTTGCAATGATTAAAAATTGTTTCTTTATATTAGTTTAAAACGCTGGTTATGTTTTTCAGTCTGTCTATTGAATGGTAACTGTTTATTGGTGTAACTGTATGAATTTTCCATCTGGATGGTGCTTAATTTCTTACCTCAGTCGCGCACAAACCAGAAGACAGCGACCATCACTTCTTGTATCTCTATTTCTTAAATTTTTTTGCTCCTTTTTTGTCCAGCTAGCTTTTCCGGCAAAGCTTTATTTTTACACATGTGTTTATTGTCTGAGATTCCCGTAATGCTATACCCACAGTTACAATCTCAGTTTTATTGGGGAGTTTAGGCCGGAGGCCAGGTACCCACTGGCAGTGGCGGAAGGCTACATCGCCAAGCCCCATAGCAAAGTTTGGTTATGTGCCCAGTGACGGGCTAATCTCCTGGGCCCTCCCGCCGACGGCTTTTGCTCTACATTAACTACATCAACACTAGAAAACCTCATAACAGCCTTAAAAAAGCATGTAATAAGCACAAGTGTGTATGAGACGTTAGCCCATGGCTTCGGCCTGCTGCTAAAATGAATGTAAACAGTGTGCTATTGTCCCCAGGTTTCATCTGATATTTGAATAATGTTTATGGTTCTGAAGTAAAGCAACACGTTGGTAGTGGTATTGGTACTGGTATGTTTCCAATAAAGTTACGTCATTTGTTAATAAAGTTGTGGCCGCAATTTTCACTCCGCTGGTTTGTTTCTGGTCTACTAACTTTAAGTGCGGATGTTGGCCCTCAGTTGGGCCTCTAGTGTGGGACAAATATGCAGCCATGTCTTCAGTGGGTACAGTTTCCTTTATAGGGAAAGCATGCCATCAATAGACATGAAGTGCCCAAAATGCCAGGGCAAAAGTCGAGTCATCGCACCCTTGCAACTCAATGCCTACTGATAAGGCGGGGCGTGATGACATGCGTGTCATGCCCCGCCCACCTTTTGGCAAATGAGATTCCGTGACAGTAGGCAACGGTTACACTATAAAGTTAAAAAATTTGGAACAGTCCCACAAATGACAATCAGGATAACAAATTCTACATAAACAGTCATATAAACCTCCAACAATATCATTAACTCTGACATAACCTTTGTCAATTTTCCCCCTCAATTAATGAGGCCTGGACTCTTTTGCACTCCAATTAGCATCAGTCAAAACAATGGACCAGGCCACCGGGTTGTACCATCCTGCGGCCCGCTGCTCCCACCACTAGACCACACATGGCCGGCATTATCTAATAACTAACTTTTTCTTTTTCTAACTAGGCCACAGTGTCTATAAAACTGCACTGGGCACATTAATTAAAAGTGACTAGTTCAATTACTCACAACACACAGGAAAGTGTTAGGCCACCGCACAAATATGCTAAATTGCTTCTCTTCACCTCCGTCAAGTGTACAGAGAGCATTTTCACAAATAAATTAACCGTTTTTCAAAGCTGGGAGAAGCATGATTAAATTCTGACAGACATGTGGTATATCAGCTTTGCAGACATACAACACAGTACTTTAGTGTATTTACGAAATCCCAACAATTTTAAGTTCACAGTCCTGTTTACACAAGCTGGTTAAGGCACCCTTTGAAAGCGTTCGCTCAGTGCTAGCAGTTCACGGTGGCTCCACTGAATATTTACATAGACAATGTCGACTAATTCTGGACATGTAACGTCTTTAGTGCACGGCTAAAAAAAACAAAAAAACAAAAAAAAAAATACAGACGCTCAATAGTCATTTAACACTTATCGGAAAATTTAAAAAAAGCAGCTGATGTATTTAAACTTGTAAACATATCAAATGAATATTAGGCAATGGGTTAAAACACACTGGTAAAATAACACCAATGTGCTGCCATTAACATATTACATATTCATGCCGGGAATATTTGGGGGAAGGAAACCAATTCATATGAAATGACTTACGTCAGAGTGGGAGATTTTAATAGTCTGTAAAGAACGTACATATTTTATAAGACCATAGATTTCTGTTCGGTCTGTTTTGCCGCAATGATCCGTGGGTCAAGTCAAGCGATGCCGTGTAGTCAGGATGACTGAGGCCGTTATATATCCGGCAAGAGGATTGACGGCGGGGTTGGGGGCCAAATTATACAAAATGTTCCTGCTGTTATTGTGTGATTTCTCTCTTAATACTGGACATAATAATAATATTAGTCTGCTATAGCTTATAATGCATTTATGAAAACATTATGTTACTTTGTAGAAGGATAAACGTATTTGCCCCGTCAGCAGATGTCTACACCCACCCCTGTGTATAGGACATACCTCACAACATTTAGGTTGCTATAGGCGGGGCACAGAGGGGTAAGTGGGTATGGTCACGCCAAACTGGAGGAATGGCCGCTTCCGATTGGCTAGGCTGCTCCTCAGCCCCCTCTTTCTCTGCTCCAAAAGCAGCCCTCCATTGCTCATACTTGCCCACTTTGCAGGAAGACTCTGGATTCTGGGTGGGCCACCATGACGCGATTTGGGGAGAATTGCATCATTTTGGCCCGCCCTGTGCAGCAAAATAACCAATCGCATGATTGCATCCGTACTCACACTTCACCGTCCTGGAGTCCGGACAACAGTCCTGACTGATGGGACGGTCCCACCATCCCTCGAACTTAGACTGTCCGATCAACGTTAAGCTCATTTGGGTAAGTTCCTCTTTACCTTCTGTTTGATGTCAGTGTATGCTGTTTGTTTGTATCATGTATCTCCTCAATGTACAGCGCTACGTGATATGATGGCATGTTGTAGAGAAAGGATAGTAATAATGATAATTATTTGGGACAGGTAGGGTGTATGGTATAGGATGCAGTTGATGGATAAAGGACACTTGTCTCTCTTACCTTCCTTCCGGGATGCGGGGACGAGGTAGGAAAAGAAGAAGTGGGCGGGACCTGATGACATGATTTGGGTCATGGGATGGGCAGGATAATCATGTATTTAAGCCCCATCAACCTCGGTAAACACAGAGTGAAAGGATGGCAGCCCCGACACTCAGGGCTAGATTTTACTAAACTGTGGGTTTGAAAAAGTGGAGATGTTGCCTATAGCAACCAATCAGATTCTAGCTGTCATTTATTTGGTACATTCTACAAAATGACAGCTAGAATCTGATTGGTTGCTACAGGCAACATCGCCACTTTTTTAAACCCGCAGTTTAGTAAATACACCCCTCAGTGATTTGAGTGACTTGCGTCTCCGTCACCGGTAGTTAATCACTCTCCAAGAGAATTGGCTGCACCCCCATTCGTCCAGGAAGTCTCCCTTTAATTTGAGCGTTAACTGGGACATTCAGGGAGAGTCGGGAACTATTTGAGTTGCTTAAACGGGCCGTGCAGCAATGCTCAACAAATACAAAAATTGTAAACATTTTGGATTAACAAAATTTGAAAAGGTCAAACACACCGGCTGAAATATGTTTGAACAAAATTGATATATTTGTAACTTTCTTTTTTGCCAAACTTGGATGCGAATTTGGAATGCAGTTCACATTAACAAACAAAAACTAAAAAAAGTTAAAATATTTTTTATTTTTCAAAATAAAAATATTTAAAAACCACAAATTTTAATGCAAACAGTGAACCTGAACTTGCAACACAAACCTTGAATGACAAACTGGGAACACCAGCCACATGAGATAAACTGTGAGTGCGAATCAGGGTTTATACACAATTACCGCGAACATGGAATCTGAAATTTGATCAAATTTTAAACTAGTTCAACATTTTTGGAGCATCTTTTAGCAACCATGGAATAATTACAGAAATGTGGATAATATCAACTTTACAAAAATGAAGACCACTCAGATATTAGTCTGCTTAAAAAAGACTGCTAATGTGATCTCCGATTGGTTGCTATGGGTTATGGCCGTTAATTCCTCTGTGTACCATGTCATGTATCCTTGGATAAAGTTGAAGTGTAAAGGAACTAGTCCAGCAGTTTACCTGGGATTAAAAACAATCTGAAAATAGTATTTTTTACCAAATTTACATAAATCTAACATTATCCAACTTTTAAAATAAGATATATAGAAATCCCCTACAGCGCTTCACAAATCACTGCTGCAGAGATATTGTACCATAGACAACACACTCAAGTCACAATTATATCATTAACACAGAGGTCAAAAATTCTGCGCTGAGATTCCACAGAAGACACATACAATAAATTTGAAAAAAATAAAGATAAAGTTGATTTTTTTTGCTGTATATTTACATGTTAAAATCTACAGATCTCTTGGGGTTAAACGTGACCCCAAAATTGGGAGTATATGACATTAAAACGTATAAAATATACTGGTTCGACTATGTCAAACCGGTTTGAACATGTTCAAACTTAAATGTCTAAATTTTATTGTACTTTTAAAGGTATTTATTTTACTCTAACAGTGTACATTACTGTGTTTGAGTTAAAATCTGCATGGAAAAACATTTTTGAATCTGTTTGCCTTGCTTGAATCAATCTTATATCAAGGTTTTACTCTAAAATTTGAGAATTTATTGCAAATTTTCGACCTTTGTTTTTAGAACCACTTTGATACATTATTAACATCTTAATTAATCTCCACTCAAAATTGAATTTGTGCTGGCTAGATTACAATAATCAAGATGGGCAGCACGTGGCTCAGTGGTTAGCACTTCTGCCTTACAGTACTGGGATCATGAGTTCAAGTCCCGACCATGGCCTTATCTTTCTGGAGTTTGTATGTTCTCCCCGTGTTTGCGTGGGTTTCTTCCGGGTGCTCCGGTTTCCTCCCACACTCCAAAAACATACTGGTAGGTTAATTGGCTGGTAACAAATTGACCCTAGTCTCTCTCTCTCTCTCTCTCTGTGTATGTTAGGGAAATTAGACTGTAAGCTCCAATGGGGCAGGGACTGATGGGAGTGAGTTCTCTGTACAGCGATGCGGAATTAGTGGCGCTATATAAATAAATGGCGATGAAGATAACTTTTTTACATCTCAACCTAGCTGCAGATTATTGTATTTATGTAGATACATCATTTCTATTTTATTGGCTAATGTAAAAATGGAACAAAATCATAACTTCCAGCATTTGAAATCCTGGAACTGAGACAGGGGGCATGACCACATAAAGATAAGGGGGGTTATAAAGGGAACAAACATGTCTGCAGGCTAGACATGGAACAGACTACTAAAATCGGGACTGTCCCACTGAAATTGGGGACAGCTGGGAGGAATGTTATATGTAATAAGATGTATAAGCTTTTGGTAAATAATACATAGTATAATAGACTCCCTACTGGAAATTATATTGATATTAGAAGTCACCGAGGAATTCTTTGAAGGTCTATCAATGGACAAGGCAGACTATTTTATACAGGTCACAGAAATCAGACTGGATTTCTAATATCTATAATTATTCACAGCGGATAGTGCAGTATTACTTATAATACCCACATATTTCATATAAACACTGAATTGATGATATCATCACTGATAATAGACTTGAAAAAAAGAACTTGCGCTAACTAGGGCATTATATGTAGAAGTCAGTCATTTAAAAAAACAAATGCTCCTAATGTAAAGAGGGACTGCAGACCTGAAAAATACAAGAAATCGAAAGAAATATTTCAGAAGCTCTGGCTTCTGACCGAAACTGACTATAGAGTTATAATTAAAGCATTCACCACAAACTTCCATATTTGAGACTACCTGTGTTCTGCTAGTATTTTTTACTATATCTTACTTAATGCCGATCTGTTATTCGTGTATATGCAGTCATAAATGTTTAATGTATATGCTTTTTAGATTAGATTTCTATACCATTATTTTATATATAGTTTGTTTAATAAGTGGTACAGTCAGATTATTTCTCTAGTGGTGGGGATAGTGGAAAATGCTGAGTTTATAGATTGCTCTTTAGTAGAGATGCTCAGGCTCGGTTCCCTGAGAAACGAACACACCCGAACTTAGCATATCCGAGTACCGAGCGAAGACAACTCAGTACTTTCCCGCACCCTCGGAACTGAAAACAAGGCAAAACGTAATGGTTATGGATCTCTAGAGTTTTGGATTCCATAAGTACCGCCCTCCACTGTGATCCTGTACCATTTCACAGAGAGACACAGAAGGGGTAGCACAGTTCTTGGCAGTCTCTAGTGCAGTTAGGCAGCGTCATAGGTAGAAAAGAAAGAGGAGGGGTAGCCGTGTTCTTCAAAGTCTCCAATGACATCCAGGAGAGCTCAACTGCTACATTATTATTATTTTATTATTATTATTAATATTTATTTATAAGGCGCCACAAGACATCCGCAGCGCCGTACAGAGACAAACAAAATCACAATACAATGGGAGACAGCACAGTACAGTAAACACAGCAACTCAGTACGCTCAATGCACAGCTAGAGAGGGCGGGGAAGGGGGAGTGAGGATCCGCAAATGACGGGGCCCAAGAAGGAGGGCGCGGAAGACAGGGAGACCCCCAGGGGGGAGGAGGGAGCGAGAGTGGACGTGGGGTGGAGGACCCTCGAGGAGGAGGGCTAAGTAGCTGGAGAGCAGAGTTAGAAGTGGTGGAAACAGGAGGAGAGATGGCCCTGCTCAGAGGAGCGTACAATCTAAGGGAATTGCTAATTGCATTGCTAATTGTCATTGCTGAAATAGAAATAATTAATAGGTCTGGTAGGCTGGGTCTTCTAAATCTGCAGCCCCATAATGTACAGTGTTATTTAGGTAACACACAAAGAGGAGAGCTCCATTGCTAATTGTCATTGCTGAAATACAAATACTAGCACTGGCAGTCTTGATCTAAATCTGCAGTTACATTTTACTGTACCATAGCTCATACAGAAACAGGAGGGGTGGCATTGTTCTTGTCACTGTCCAGTCTCAGTCATGATGATACTAATCTGTCTACCTCATGCTAAAGTCTACGTTCAAGTGCATAGTGGTTTTAAGTCTGGGAAACAAAAATATAAATAAAAAGCTTGTACCTTTTTAAAGAAAAAAACACCTCTCTAATAAAGGTGAAAGTTTACTGTAGAAAAACATAGAATTGCCAAAATGCCATTCTACCCAAAATATTACCAAGCATATCAGCATCAGCTAGCTTCCTTCTCTTAGCTAGATCTCAGCACCTGCAATCTACACTATCATCATATTCACCCTCATCAGTGTGTAAATCATCCTCAAACAATACTAATTCATCCCCGCTGGAATCCACCATCACAGAAGTCTGTGTACTTTGATGTAATTGCCGGTAATGGCCTTCCTCATGGAATTTGTACTTCATTTTACGGAAGAGCTGTCACGATTTTTGGGCAATTCTTTTAGACCAGACCAAATGTCAAAACCAGACCAAATGTTGTGCAGACTTAACTGCATCACCATTGGGTTTTTTCCTTGTGGCAATTTACAGCAAAACTGAAGGAGGAGACGTCATTGTGTCATGTACCACTTGAGCTTGAGCTTGCTGACCAGGAGCTCATTGCATCTCTTGAGATTGGAAAGAAAGAAAAGACATAGCTCTTAAACCTAGGATCAAGCACAATTGCCAAAATGTAATGATGTAATGATGTTGATAACTCTTGGATCAGAAAGTACTTGATCTACAAGTCCAACATAATTAGCGGAATTGCTTTGTTTCATTTCCTCCTTCAATTTCTCTTGCTGCTTTTCAAGCTAACAGTGTCTCCACTCTCTTCACAGGTAACTACTTTGAGTGGTTTCAGCACCTTGCACAACACGGAAAGAATTCTCCACTGCGCTGGACTAAAGTACATTCCCCCTAAATTGTATTCTTCTTGCAGCTGCTGCATTCTCCTACATGCTGTTGCAGAATCCCAAAAATGACCCTAAATATTTTGGGACACAGACAGCATCGCCTGCATGTCATTGTGGTACAGAACTTTTTAAAAAGTGACAAAGTTGATTGTGTGATCAAAACAGGGAATGTGATGAAATTCTCCCCGCTGTAATCCTCTAGCAATCTTGGTGGCATTATCAGAAATGACATATCCTTAGGAGAGTCCAAGCAGGATAAGCCATGTTGCAATGACATCCCTTACTTTTTAAAACAGGTCTTCAGTGGTATTACCTCTGACCTCCGCCTTGTCTCGTCTCTGATAACCACCTCTCACTCCCACCCCCACCATCAAGTTTTCTCCTGTGCTGCTCCCCATTTATGGAATTCCCTACCACGTTGAATCAGACTTTCCCACAGCCTTCAAATATTTAGATGCTCTTTGAAAACCCATCTCTTTTTAAGAGGTGACCTTAACCTCGATAACACTATTCACACTAATGCTCACTCACTTACCCTCACAACTATCCCAATCTCCACTCTGAGCCACAGTAGCTCCTCTTGTTTCAGCTGTGCCCTCTTCCCTTTAGAATGTAAGCTCTCTAATGAGCAGGGTCCTCAATACCCTTTGTTTTCATGTCTCCATTCATTTTGTCTGCCTTGTCTGTTCTTGTTTTACGCATGTCTTGTTTTATGTATGTCCTGGTCTTCCCTACTGTACGGCGCTGCGGAGCACTGTGGTGCCTTACAAATGTACGATAATAATAATAATATTAATGATACTACTACTACTATAATAATAATAAGCCTCTTAGTGAAGCAGATGATACATAGAGTTGCCTGCCTCTGAAAAATGTGACATACTTGGGTAGGTGCTGCTGCTGTTCCTGCTGGTGAAGGTGAATCACCGACCCAGTGGGCTGTCACAGTCATATAATCGTTAGTTTGCCCAGTTCCGTTTGGCCACATATCTGTGGTTAAGTGTACAGTGGGTAGAATGGCATTTTGTAGCCCAATAAAAACATTTTTATGAACCTTCTGGTAGAGGTGAGGAATAGCTTTTCTAGTACAGTGGTGTTGTGATGGAATTTGGTAACAGAGACACAAGACCTCAAGTAATTGTTTAACACCAGCTGCATCAATAGTGGATATTGGATGCAGATCTAACACTAGCATAGTCCCCATGGCGTCTGTGATCCGCTTTGCGACTGGGTGACAGATTTCATACTTTCTTCCTCTAGCAAATGATTGTTTATCAGTCAATGGTTGTAAACTACTAGTAGTCTTCTTCTTGGTCTGCTTCTGGGTTGAAGATCCACCCCCAGCAGCAGAAGCAGCATCAGTGGGTCACACGCTCAAGGATTCTTCTGTGGAGCCCTGGATAGGGGAGGGGTCATCTCGCCTTAGCAATTTGGATGCAGAACTAACTCCGATCACTTGTGAGAATATTGATGATGAAGGTGTTAGGGGTGTAGATTGCAGGTGCTGGGATGTAGATGAGAGAAGGGAGGTATCTAATGCTGGACTGCTTGTTGTTATTGTTTTAGCATAAGTTTCTGATTTTCCCAAGAGCATTTCCATGAACTCACTTCAAAAGGTGTAACATGGATGAGTATCCTAGAAGGTTAAGGTCCCTACCTCTACTGACTGTGGCTTTACAATGCTACAAATGTCTAGACAACTGTTGTCAGGATTTGTGTAAAAATAATTCTACACATAAGAGGTGGATTTTTTGGCCTTATGCCCAGGCATGACAATGACCTTCTTATCACTGGCAAGAACTGCTGCAGTCTTTGTTTGAAAGTGTTTGAAAATAATATTGTGACCTGCAAATGACTTGAAATTAGTGTTATTGAGGTTAATAATAATTTAGGAACAAAAACAAGCAAAATTATGTCAATTTAGCATATTTTAGCTATTTTTCTAAAAAATACAGATCCAAAACCAAAACCAAAACCAGAACATGAGGGTCAGTGAACATCTCTACTCTTTTGTCAGTTTCAGCACTTCTGAAATATTTGTATTGATTGTACTGATTATAAGCCATACTTGCCAACTTTCTGTTGGTTGACTCCGGGTGGGGATGGGCAGGGGCGGGCTGGCCCGGGGGGCAGCGCCCCCCCCCCCCCATCCCCCCGGGCCGCTCAGTCAGACCGCTATTAGGGCCCGACGGCCGCCCCCCGGATGCAATATCCAACACCTTCCCCGACGCCCGCATCTGATGACATGTGGCACGGGCGGGAGCATCCCCTGCCATTTTATGCGGCTGCCTGCGTGCCCCCCGGGCTTCCCTCTCCCAGCCCGCGCCTGGGGATGGGGGAGAGTGGGGGGAGGGCGGAAAGGGGCGGGGTGCAGCAAATCATGTAATTTTGCCCCCCTCCCTGCCCTACAAAATCATCCTTTTGTCGTGGTGGCAGGGTCATAATGACGTGATTCACCATGAATCTCATCATTTAGGCTCAATACGAGCAGAATGCAGGAGTATTGTCTGCTCTTCCGGGAGACCTACCCTGAATTTGTGAGTCTCCTGGACATTCCCGGAGAGTTGGCAAATATGTTATAAGTAATGCCTTCAGGACTCTAATATTTACAGGGGTCTCCCGGGGGGGTGAACATGAAAACTTGACAAGAATGACATACCCTAAGCATTTTTCAAGAATACTTATGTATTACACTGAAAAACTCATCTCTTATTGCATGTTTTTTGACTGCTTAATTGCTTTGCTATTTTTATACTTCTCTATTTCCTTTGTATATTACTGCAGATTGTGATGGTGCTATATAAGAAAGATAATAATATTAATACCGAAAATGAAAAGCAACTAATAACATATCATCTCTTCTGTTTAAGAGCGTTTGGTCTACGGCCATATGCCTTTATATAGACACAAAACTCTTCAATAACTTCCAGGAGCTTTCTATCTAACAATAGAAGATGTTATTATCATATACACTATATTACCTCAGCTTGACAGTGTTCTCTCTGCTTGTTATGTAAGTTACTAGTTGCTTAGGTTGAAAACAGACAAATGTCCATCAAGCTCACTCCTTCATCCTCAAACTCTCCAGTTCATCCTTGAAGGCAAAAACACTATAAATCAGTGTCCAATTTGCCTTGAGAGGCAAAAACATATTCCTGACTTACTAATTATTTTCATTAATGAATCAGGCTCATTATTGTTATATTGATATTTGAAACAATTTATTTTGTATTCCCTCTTTTCAGAGTTTACTATATATTTTGCTGGTTACAAATGATTAGCGTAAATGGGAACTTCTGACCCTTAGATTATATATACAGTCGTACAATGGAGGAAGGTTTCTCCATTAAAATAATCAAAAGCACTCAGTATGGGTAATTCAATATCTGTCACAAGCTCCCACCTCCACACTGTCTGCTGTTAGTTATGTTAATATTAATACCTGCCTCCGTTCATCATGTGTAATACTCTGCTGAAATCTCCAAGTCAGAAGTTCCCCAATTATTCTATCTATTTAGTCTAAACTAAATTTCTAGAGCTTTAAATAGTAAAAATGAATTGAAGCCAATGATGTATCAACTTATGTCGTTCAATACTTTGGTGCCATCTAGTGGTCAGAAATTGTGGGTGCACAATTTCAACTATTACCTATATCAACTATATGCAATGTTTTGGATACCTTAGATAAACATATTTGTATATCGCAATCTAAGGTTTTAGCTACCTACCTGTTTGCACTAAACAAGTTATTATTTAATATTATCAACATTTATTTATATAGCGCCACATACTCAGCAGCACTATACAAAGCTACAAAGATTTTAAAATGTTCACTTTTCACAAAAAGTAATAACAAGATTATAATTGGGCTGTAATCAACTGGTGCTGAACTCAACTGTCACAAAAATAATTCCAACAAGAATTAAAGGGACTCTAACCCTATATGTTATTACTCTCCCCATGTAATAAAGCAAATATTAGTGGAAGGCTGTTTACAAATATTACTTGCTATAGGACTTTAACTAGATTATATGATGCGCTAAATCTATTTGCAGGACTCCCCTTTCAATACAGCTTCCTTGTCTGGTTTATCTTCCCTGTAATCCTTGTATCTGCCCCAGAGCTCTCCTGTCAATCTTATTGAGGTGTGATAATTCTTTCACCATGCAATAACTTGTGGGTGTGGACTACTGATGCCTGTTCTGCAGAGCAGCAGTCTGGGAATAGTTTAGTTGGGACGGAAAGTCAGAGGAACGATGGGAGCAGGGAAGGGAGGATGCGTTTTATAACAAAGGATACTAAAAATACATTGCTCAGTCATTCCACTTCAGCTCTGTTAAAATGGAAAATGGCATTGTGCAATTTATCCAGAGTCCATTCCAGACAGCCGAAGCCACATTTCTAGATCAAAGTGATCATGACCTAATACAAAGCAAAAAGATGAAATGCCAAAGCTTAGCAGGTCAGTTTGCGGGGACATTCAAACTCTGCTGGTTCAGAGTGATGCAAGACAGAGAGGCACCATCCTCCTAACAGGGCAGCCTTCTACAAGAGGGTATGACAGAGAATACTGAATGTATTAACAATGCAGTCATTGAGGTACTGAATATTGTTCAGATCAGTAATATACAGAATGCCTGCTTAACATGGCAATAATTGTAGTTGAGAAATACTGGTATTTGCACTACGCAAAAAGGAGAGAGCCATAAAGGGAAAAAAATTATCCAAAAAGCACAGAGTTCAATTATTAGACACAAGGTAAATTTCCACACTTATTGTACTTGTAAAGAAGTAAACATTGAGAATAAGAATAAGCACCTACACTCTACAATATATCCTAAACGCTGCACTCAGAGCAGAAACATCACCAGTATTCTATACTGCACAACAACATCAGTACACAAACATCACAAATAACCTATAATGAAAATTATTTATATATTAATGTTTATATAGAGATTCACATAGAATGTGGCTGCGCTCTCTTTACAAGAGGAGAAGTGTGATCCAGGATGGGGGTCTACACTCCCGACACACATAAATGTCACTAGCTCATTATAATGCATTTTGACAGAACCACGAAAAGAGAAAAGAATATTTTATTTGGACGGTTCCAGGAAATTTAGATCCGCCCCTGTACTCTTTGGAACTGTTCTGTTTTATAATGTAGACAAGCTGCACAGTACCACTTCTCTAGTTTTGCACATTGGATGCAATAATGCCTATCAGTCCTTACTTTTATGCTACAAATATCGAATAGACAGTGTACATATAAAAGACAGGAAGAAAAATGTCCCTTGAAATTTTCTGTAATAGTCTACTTTTCTTTTCTTCTTCTATTTAAAGTTGCATTACCATTTAAATGGGTGATCATTTAAGTTTGCCTAAGTGGCTGCAGAGTGGGGGTGTGAGCGAGCGGCCCCATCAAAATCTGCAATCTCTTGATTATGTTTTCCGATTGGTCCTCCTGCTCACACCCCCCGCTCAGCGTTATCACACAGCCCCAGCTTTTGGCCGGGCATGTGAGAATACCCTCAGGGCCCCAGGAAAAATGCCTGCTTGTAGCGGCTACCTGGGGACGAAGCAGATAATGCATAGGTGATGATGCAGCTTTAATGACCATCTTGCATTCAATCATTCAATCACATCACACCTATTGGCCGTAGTTTCTCCTCCATCCACTAAGAGGAGCAAGTGTACCATTCATGCCTATCACTGCATGGCTACTATAGAGACTGTCTGCTTGTTACACTTTATACTTCTATTGCATCCTTATAGTATTAAGTGCTAAGAGAATTCTACAGTAAGATATCCATACAGAATTCATTTGTCCAAATTTTCTTTTGCACAGGATTTGTGAAATTTCTAATATTTTATAGTTTTTGGTGGGACTGTCATCAGAGATGCTATGGTTCGATAAATTCACCATATTTTCTTGAATTCTACATTGTTTAAAAAAAATAAAAAATAATCTAAATTCAAGAAAGAGGGACAGGTTCGACCACGTTTGTGCCAGTACGCACACTGCCGGGCTGATTCGCGCATACGCAAGTTAGAATTGATATGTTTTGGTGGCTTTTAATTGAGAACAGAGAATGTTGAACGTTATGATTTAAGAAAAATATGTTAAAATACTTTATTCATTAAAAATATAATAAAATTATGTCTTTGAATAAGCTACAAATTACAGCCCACAAATTCGGGGTCCATTGACGATTGTGTCGAGAACAAGTTCACGGCCGTCGAATCAGTTAAATTCTACTGAATTTCGAAGTAGTTTGACATTGTTGAGCATGTCTAGGTGTGGCCTATCAGTATGATATACTGTTATAAACGTACGTAATAATATTTTTCACAAGTAGTTGACCCCTGTAGCTAGCTTGTGTGACACGGGGACAAATGGGGGAGAGGGTAGGAGAAATAGAGGGGAGATGGGGGTGAGAAAGAAGGTGATAGAGAGGGGAATTAGGAGAGAAGGGAGACAGGGAGAGAAAGGGGGTAAGAAAGAGAGAGAGAAAAATAGCAGAAAGAAGAAGAAGGAGGTGAGAGGGTCTGCAGGTTAGAAAGTGGGGGAAAGACATACTTGCCAACTCTTCCGGAATGTCCGGGAGACTCCCGGATTCTGGGTGGGTCTCCCGGACTCCCAGGAAAGTATGGCAGTCTCCCGCATCTGCCCACTTCCAATAGTGAAGTGGGCTATTCGGTCCAAAATGCCACGATTCTCCGGGAATCGCAGCATTTGGCCCCGCCCCCCGCACCCCCACCTCACCCGGCAGCTTTCGGATGCCAACTAGAATAAGTTGTCAAGTATGGGGAAAGGTGATGAAAACATACAAAACATACTTGCCAACTTTTAAAAACTCTCTTCCGGGAGAAGTCATGTGACAGGGGGTAGGAGGGGGAGCTTCACTGAACACACACACATACGGATGGAGCTAGACATGCCCACTGAGCATTGTTCCTTGCGTTCTGTATTGCACCCACAAAAAATGGTTTTCCACTTGCAATTTGCATGTAAAACATACATGCTAAATGTTAAGATCTGTGGGAGAAGTCATGTGTGACATGGGGTAGGAGGAGGGCGTGGTGACATTTGTCGTGTCACCATAGCCCCACCCCCACTATAAAAAGCCGAAATTCACGGCATCGAATAGAGGGGACGGAGCTTAATGACGCAATTAACCCCCCCTCCCCTCCACCCTCCATCACTGCCGTGAATTTCGGAAAATGCGGGAGCTTTGCCTACTCTTCCGGGAGTTCGTGAGGGAGTTCGGGAGCCTCCCGGGAGAGTAGGCAAGTATCATGTAAAATGCTATTGGATGCCTCTCTCACAGGAAAAAGTCTAACTGCAGAAGTTGCTATTGGAGTAATTGGTCCAGAGAATTGAAGAACCTCTGCCTTTCATTTTATACATTTAAAACCACAATATAATATACAATTGTTAAAGCAGATCACCCAACAGCTATTTTGTTTGTAAGAAATTCTCCTCCAGACATGTACAAGCAGACCTGAAATGTCTAGATTAGAAGGAACTAGTCCGGTCCTATCTAGATGTGCTCAGGTTGGTTAAAACATGTCCAGACAAGAGCATTATAATCTAGAAATGATGTTATTGATACAGACCTAGAAATAACAAGGAGGCAGCAGATATTGCTGTACAATTTCTTGTCAAATAAGCCACTTCTCCCTGAGGTCTGTACTTTATCTCTTTTTACCTAGATCCAAATAAATCTGACATATTTCTAAAACTATTTTCATTTAATATATGTGTAAAGAGCGTTCTTGATTCTCTATATTCCTGTTAGAACCCAACTTGGCTTCCTGGTAGGGTTTGAAAAAGTGGAGCTGCTGCCTATAACAACCAATCAGATTCTAGCTGTCATTTTGTAGAGTGCACTAAATAAATGGTAACTGGAATCTGACTGGTTGCTATAGGCAACATCTCCACTTTTTCAAACCCGCAGTTTAGTAAATATCCCCCCTAGTGTTTCAAGGAGACAAACAAGACGAACAGTCGGATGCTTCAAGGTTATAATGTATTTTCCTGTCACCCTCAGGGTGGTGAGTACTTGCTCCTTTTTCCTTGGTTGAGGTATTTTGTGTCGAATATTGTGTATGTCTAAGTGTTGGATTTCAAAAGTAGCATTACAGTTTTTTTGTGTTTACTTATTTAAACGAACGTGTGCCTTAAACGTAAGCAGGAATAGATGCACGCACTAAGACAACTGCATGTACGTGCATATGTCCAGTCATTCTCACCATGCATCCAGCTCTAGCACATGTGCCAGGGTTACCTCAGGAGCAGCACGTGTGTATACATACATGTCACAATAGTGTAGACATAACGTAGAGATGGTATAGAGATTGTTAGTGGGAAATGCGAAAGTCGCCTTACCCTATTTGTGTACAATGTAATAATGAAATGTCATACACGTGAGAGAAGTGTCTTCACAGTTATTAATAGGTTCTAAAGTCACATTTACCACATAAAATATTAAATACATATTAAATTTAATTAAATCTAGTGAAATCAAACACAATATCTTCTTTCCTGCCGCCGTCCAAATGAAAACACCAAGTAAGTCATGCAGATAGACGACCGTGACTTCATGTAATATAGCACCCACGCTAATTAACTGAGTACTATCAGCTAGAGGGATCGATCTGTAATCAGCCAATCAGAAGCAGCTAGCTAGTGCTGCAGATAGAGATCATTGCCTGTCATTACACCAGAGCTCCAGCACCCGCAAGTGATATGGCTCTTGACCGGTGTATAACCCTACATGAGCTGAATAGTGTTTTTTTTTATTTTAATTACATTTTTACTTTACTATATAATGGTTTGAGGCAGCTTTTTATTCAGCATACAATGTTCTCTCCTGGGCAGGTTCCCCCCACTCCTCACAGCGGGAGAGCCGTGATGTGTAGTACATAGTTGCCTACTCTCTCGGAATATCCGGGGGAATCCCAAATTTTTGGGAGCAACCTCCCACATCCTGCCGGCTACGATGGTGAATCAGGTGGGGGAGGGGCTAATCGTGTCACCCTGGCCCCGCCCCATACTATAATAGGCCGACAGCAGAGCCGAGGGTTGGGGCTTAATGACGCAATTGGCGTAGCCACGCCCCAAGACACAGCAAACTTCAGAGATCTCCAGGAGGGGTGATTTTCAAAGTTGGCAAGTATGGTGTAGAAGCAGACAGCACAGGAGTAAGCTCGACTCAGAAGGCAAATTGGACAACCAGCGTTAATAACATACTCACCAACTTTTCATTTTTGCCCTCTGGGAACTCCCGGAGGGGAGGTGAATTGGCAGTAAGTAGGGGGGGGGGGGGGGGCGCCGTGAATCGTATCCCTTGCGCCCCACTCCCACACCCTGCGGAAAAACATGTGAATGAGGAATTCTGCCATTGGGGGTCGTGGCCACAATTACGCTATTTTCCGCAGTTACTTAATTAAGGACCTATGAAGTAAGCAGGATGCAGGAGTGAGTTCAGGAGACCTACCCAGAATTCAGGAGTATCCCCTGACATTCTGGGAGAGAGGGCAAGTATTGCTAACAGCTTACTCCTGGGCCGGCTTCCTCTATACCAAGAGGAAGTATTCTGGGAAAGTACCTTTAAGGGGAAAGATAATAAAAATAATAAAATGAGGAATCCCATTTCACAACTGTGAACACCTATATAATAATCTCTGGGAAAGATTCAGAAACATCATGAATATAGACAGAGATACAAATGCCAGTTATAGCTTAATGGTCTTTACTGCTACTCAAAATATCATCTAACAAGACTCAGCCTGTCTTCTCCTGACCCTCTTCCAGTCGTTTTAAAACCTTCCTATTAGTAAACTCAGATAAAATACTCAGCTTGGACAAACTGGATGTGAGTTATGTAATATAGAAGCCAAAAGACTATCATCAATGTAATGCTAGTAATTCATCATAAGCAAATCACATTATTCATTGCTCTGTTGTGCTCTTATTGTTCCAATTATCTTTTTCCATGTCTGTTTTTGTTATATACTGGTCTGCTTAGTCAATTATGTCCCTATTGTTCCGTTATGTCAAGGTGTGTCTCTAAAGTGAGATCACATTTAATGCAAAAAAAATAGGCACGTACTGTCGATTATTATCCCAAATAGCTTACAATATAATTGAGGACGGGTTATGTGTGTCATCTGAACATCTGAAAGGACTTTTCATGACTCTCATTCGGGATACGCATTGGTGGATATTGGCAAATTGTATGATCACATTAATTCCGTATCAGGATTTGACCGTTTTGATTTTGAGTGAACGGACCTTTATTTGACATTCCTCCCAACTGTTCCGAATCTGTCGGAACATCCCGATTCATAGGGTGCAAAAGATGTGGAGCTTAACAAAAAAGACAGTGCAGATTTACCTATATTTGCCAACTTGTCAGAGGAGTTTGGGTGGGGCGGGAGTGGTGTTTATTGTGTCCCGATTTAGTGATTCTAGTGATATGTTTGATAATGCATTCTGCATCATTAAGCCAAGTCCCGTTGTCTTGCCGATGTGGGAGACTTGCCTGCTCTCTATGGGGCACATTTATCAATCTTTTCATAAAGTGAAAAATAGTTTTCAATCCTTATCACATTGATAAGGATTGAACTATTTCTCAAATTTATGAAAAACGGACACAGAAACAGCAGTTCCGATAAACTGCTGTTTCTGTGATAAAAATAAATAAATCACACTTACCTCCCTCTTCGGAAGCGCTGTCTCTGGATCTCCTCCAGGTCCTCTTTGCTCCTCTTCATCCTTCAATTGCGCATGTGCATTTCAAAGAACTGCACATGCGCACAAAGATCCCCGCTCTGTCTCTGCAACGATAGCTGTGAGTGACAGGGAGGGATCATGTGATCCCTCCACACATGCGCTGTCCAGCTCTGCTCTTCGGAGCAGAGCTGACAGCATTGGATTTTTTTAATTTATGATAATGTACGGCCGCTTCAACTGGCGTACATGAACATGACAAGATTCCGAATAAAATGTTTTTTTTCGAAACTTGTTAGATTGCGGCCGGGAGCAGTCACCATGCTGTTGAATGGTGACTGCTCCCAAAAACGAAGAGGAGTGCAAAGCAGCAGATATCCATGATATCTGCTGTGATGCACCCTTCTTAAATATGCGGAGGACACGGAGGGACCTGGATCTCACTGTAAGTGCACTATCACTAGTTCTTAAATATGCCCCTTTGTATTCTGGGAGACCCCCCTCCCTCTAATACAATAGTCTTTGGGAATTTGCATGAGAAAAAGCAAACGCAAGTGCAGGGGTGCGCCGAGTCGTTCTGCTAAGCGGGGCGACAACTATAAGGTAGCACATTTTATCCCTTACAAAAACAACTATAAACATCTGCATATGAGTGTCTAAAAGAAAAAGAAAAGGAAAAAGGTGCCTGATAGTACAGTGTTTAGGAGATGGCGCCAAAATACAGAAATGACTCATTGACATCTGGTACGCAGCGTAATCACCACCTTTCTGTACTAGGTTTCATCTCCTAAATACTACACTATCAGGAGCCTTTATCCTTCTCCTTTAGACATTTTTCTCCGTTCTTACTCCTCGGCATACTGAAGGTTGGCAGCCGCCTTTAGACAAGGAGATATACTAAGGTGCATCAATATATGAACTTTCTTACTTTCTAACATTGGGTTGAGTGTCGAGTTGTATCTGTGATTTATTTTTATATGAGTGTTGTCATTTATAATACTGTCACTTTAATTACTAATACCTCTATCAGCAAGGCAGAAAGAATTTATTTAGACTTGTATTGCAACACAATTATCATGCCACCCACAAAGAGAACTGTTGCTCAGGTTTCCTCTTTGCACCCCAGATTGTATACTGTGATATTTTATCTAAAAAGATATATGGAAAGACCACAAACTGTTTTACATATACCGTCTATAAAATAAAAAATAAAAAAAGAAGTTGCTGGGCAGATAACAGAATGAGATCTGAAAATTTAGGAGACACCCTGCCAAATTTTCAAGACCAGGACACTTTAGGACAGTGCTGCCAAAGTGGTCAATCGTGGCTTATTGGTCGCCTGGAAGACAGTTATCAACAGACCGCATGGTCCCGCCACAGCTCAGTGTCCGAAAATGCATGTTCCTGCACTTACTGATTGGCAGTGGTTAGAAGAAATGTAGAGTCATGCCCCAGGATCACCCAAGGCAACACCCTAACCTTATCTGGAAAAATATACCAGTCTTCCTACTGTTTCTGCCCTATTAATAAATTTCGAACCCGTTTGAAATTCGATTGGAATTTCACCAATTTATAGGCCCCAAACATATTCGTGGTACAAATGTCAATGGACCCGGATCTTCACTTTGTAGTGATTGAGGTTCACCATTAGCTTTCGAGATTCGGAGTTCATGTTAGAATTAGCATTCTTAAATCGAAACACTATATGATATTTTTTAAATAATAATAATAAAGTCATTTTTCTCCCCAAAATTATTCAAACAGTGAACACTACAGCGTTCGAAATCCAAATTCTATAATTCGCATTTGTATTACGAGGATGACCATTTATAACATTGGATATGTATCAGTTTAAGCTTGAACGCATTCCATGCGGTTCACACACGATCGTCTAGACTTGACTATGTTTGCACCTGTTCGACTTTCTTGTATTTAGGTTGATTTTTTTTTTTTTTACTCAATTTAAAATTCAAGAAATTCCGTTGAAAAGTCACTGGAGCAGAAACTGTGACACTATGCCACAAAGGATAAACTGCTGGTAATATAGTCATCATTTCAAGAGACAGAAAGCAAATTAATCCATTTGTTTCTACTTCAAACTACATGCATGTGTATGAAATATATAAAAAGAGCAAAGGAAATATATTTTTATATTTCAGCGATTGCTACAGAAATTACATCACAATATCGGTTTCAGAAAGAAAATGTAAAAAAAATGATATACAGTATATATATGAAAACATCTGACCACATCCTATTGTGTTGCTTACAGCATCTGTTCGTTAAGACTACGCTGGCATCAGATGGCATTTAAAACAAAAACACCAAAGAAAACTAAAACAAAACAAAACTGAAGCAACAAAGATAGTCAACATTTCACATAAAACTAGACACCTGTTAGTCTGGGAGCCTTTTAGCAGTTAACACGTGTAGCAATTAGTGCTGAAGTTACTATTTGTTTCCTACCGTCAAAATCAACACGTTAATCACTTAGAACTGCCTTTTGTAACTATGCAACAATGCAGTATACTCTAAAAAACTGTACAGCCATATTTAGTCCATAGTCCGTGGCTCAGTGGTTAGCACTTCTGCCTCACAGCACTGGGGTCATGAGTTCGATTCCCGACCATGGCCTTATCTGTGTGGAGTTTGTATGTTCTCCCCGTATTTACGTGGGTTTCCTCCGGGTGCTCCGGTTTCCCACAATCCATAAACATACTAGTAGGTTAATTGGCTGCTATTAAATTGAGCCTAGTCTGCCTGTGTGTGTGTGTATGTTAGGGAATTTAGACTGTAAGCCCCAATGGGGCAGGGACTGATGTGAGTGAGTTCTCTGTACAACACTGCAGAATTAGTGGTGCTGTATAAATAAATAAATGATGATGGTGATAGTCTTGTCTGTCAATGCCATTTAGGGAAGTTAAGAAATAACAATAAAAATTGTAGAAAAAGGTCAAAAATAGACAAAAAAAAAGAAGGTATTTTGGTATTTCTAGGTAGCAGAGTGCTTTTTTGGGGGTAAATTAAACTAATTCTGTTAAATAAACACTAACCTTAACATTTGTCTTTCTTGGTGTATAGGAAAGTAGATGTGTAAATACTTTCTGCTTTTATGCTTGATCTTTAGATCAAGAGATTTCTGCGAGAGACAAGCGGTAGATGTAATAAACCGTCTAAAAATGAAAATGAAGGTGTTGTCCATAGTAACCAATCAGATTCTAGCTATCATTTATATAATATAGTCTAGAAAATGATAGCTAGAGCTTGATTGGTTGCTATGGGCAACAACTCCACTTTTCCTTTTCAAAAGGTTTAGTAAATCTACCGGAGGAGTTTGTTTACGCACAGCGGGCAGCCATGATTGGTCCTTGATGGTTTCTTCTCAGTGGGGATATCTGATTATGAAGACACACACAAAATAAAACGTAAGAATGATTATTACTGTTACTGGTTCTAGCTGGAGAAAAATCTCCCTCTTCTTTATAGATTCACAAAAAAAACACCATATTAGGAGATACTGGGATTCACACATTAAAATGCCAACATCGCTATTTTGTGTTGAAGTTTTACTAACCCATTTAAATGACATTATGACTGTCTTGTTATTTTAACAGAAAATTTTTTATTTTGTCAGGCTGCCTCGTTTCATGTGGTCTTATGTTCACTTTTTGAATCAGACAGCTTAATGCGAATAAAGTGCTCTATAGAAGTATATTTAAGGGAACTGAATGGATTGTAATACTAATAGAACAAACCTGTCCTTGCTTTCTCAATGTCTCAGCCTCTGTCATCCTTCACGAGCTCACACGCCTGGAGAGACACATCTTATATAGTTCTGTATGGACAGGCTCATATTATATAGCATACTTGCCAACTCTCTGTGAATGTCAGGGAGACTCCCTGAAATAGGGGTGATCTCCCTCACTCCCTGAAGAGTCTGGCATTCTCCCTGATGCTGAGCAAGTACAAGACGTGGTTGGCTTCGCCATCTGTGGCATGATGACAGTTCAGAAATTGTGTCCTATGTCTATGTATTGATGCCTATGGTGGTGGCCATTTTCATGGAGACCAAGATTTAATCAAAGACTGACATGTAGGACAACATGACTTCAGTAGTGGAGACAGAAATGTAAAAGACACTTCAGTCTCTAGAGATTCATTAGCTGCTTTTCTTTAACGCATAGTTGCCTCCTCTCCCGGAATGTCCGGAGACTCCCGTATTCTGGGAGACTTCCCGAAACAATGTGCACAGAAGCTAAGAAATGTAAATGCCTAGTTGGAATTTTACAGGAAATCTGTGGCAGAATGGACCGCCTATGCCACCCTGTCTGTTGTTGCTGGGAACCGGCTGGGCTTACTTTGCCAGCGTTCCCTTTCGGTATCACAAATGCACCCTCTCACCGCAGTAGGAGAGGCTTACAAATGCTGCCACCACTGGACTCCTTACCAGCATCCACTACTGGATTTCTACGGGGTGACTGATGCGGCAAGTGTACCCAGTTACTGGTGTACCTGGGCTGCCCCTGACCTCTTCCTATGGATCAGGGTTGCTGTGGATGGATTCCCCCTGGCCTATCACACTGGCCAGACCTGCTGGGTAGCGGGCAGAGCGGTGGTACCGGAAAGCTGGGTCCAAATCTCAGAATGGATTAGTGTTGGGTCTAATCTGTAGGTCACAGGGATAGAGAAGTTTCCAAGCAGGTCTTTGAAGCAAGTTATGTTTATTTGCTCACCCTGGTTGAAGGTATCATGGAGCAGGTAAGATGAAACAAGAAGAACGATTTTCAATACAAAAGAGTATTGCTGGGTAGTGAGCACCGGAAAGCTGGGTCCAAACCTTAGAACAGCGGGGAATGAAATAGAGTTGGGTCTAATCTGTAGGTCACAGGGATAGAGAAGTTTCCAAGCAGGTCTTTGAAGCAAGTGATATTTATTTGCTCACATTGGTTGAAGGTACCAGTGATCAGGACAGATGAAACAAGAAGTACAATTTTCAATGCAAAACAGTGCTTTTTTTATACAGTTTTGGACACAGCCTCACAGGATAAGCCAGCCCTCTGAGGTCTGAGTTATTTTTAGTATCAGGATGCAATATGTTTCCCCAAACATGGATTTACATGCAATGCAAAGCTAACAATATTTACACTTATCTGTGATATCCTAAAGCTTGCTGTGATCTCCTGCATCTTGTTTTAGACACAGAGGAAATCTAACAGCAAGTCTAATTAAACTTTCCTGTGCCTCCGGGTGTGTTTGGACATCACACATCAAAGGTCTAATTAACGTGAGATTGACATGGGTCCTTTCATCAGACAGTTGCAGAATACACATTTCCTCCACTTGAGAATTCCCAAAGAAAAGTTACAAAACCCCAAACAAGCCATTGCCCTACACCAAATTACACAAAAGATTTCCTCAACAAATGCTTATTGTATCAGATATATACCTCAGAAATAATGCATTTCCTCTAGCAAAGTTTAAACAAAACGAATTTCTTCCCCTGGTCTCAGAAATAAAGATATTTCCTTTACCAAAATACACACAATATAAAAAATAAGTACGTTTGCAATTAAATAAATAAACGCCCTGCGCTATTTTCTTTAAATACATTTATACCATAAGTTATTTATAATTGATCCAGTCACAGTCGTGCTAGGAGAAGTTTAAATATTTTTTTCTTCGTATTGGTGAATATACCTTTTAATAAAACAACATTCTCTAATTCTGACTTCCTGGATTTTGGAGCAGCCAAAAACTTTATTGAATATAGTCTCATTCAAAGACATGGAGTCCCAACAATACCCTTAGAAAATCATTGGTTCTTATACTGATTGTTGCAACTAACTCCTTTAAACCAATGCAACATCCCTTAGGCTGGGTACACACTAAAGTGTTTTCAGCCAAATATCGGGCCAGTCAAATGATAGACTGTTCAGCCCAATATCGCATTACTGTGTATGCTGCAACGATGAATGATTATCAATCCAAAGCACATCGTATCGTTTCATTTAATTTTTAAACTAAAAATCTCATTCAACAATGGATGGTTATGACAGGTGAAGAGCACAGATCTGAAGGTAAATCGTGTATAGTGTGTACACATGAATCGACATGCTGATCGAGACTTTTTTGTTAATTTGTTGGTAAAATTGTTAAGGATATCGTATTGGGAGAAATTTTGTAAAGTGTGCACCCAGCCTTAGTTATTGACAGAGATCTGAAACTTTAGATATCAGTGTCCTCCTACTGCTCGGTAATGTATTTTTCAGTGACAATTACAACATCGCTATAGAAGTCTTAAGATAAGGAAGACTTCAAACTAATTTTAGCTAAACACATCCAGTGACTGATATAATCTAACCAATGACCACATAGGTATAAATGATAAGTAAAGAATTAGCTCCTTAGCTGTAGAACTGGGGAAGTCGGAAAACAAATGTTCATAATCTGAGTCTGCACATTGAGGGACCGTTATTTAACCAGCGCATGTTGCTCTGAAAGTTGAAGCTGCAAGTTTCACTCTATCCGGCAAAAACAAAATATGAAATTGTGCTATATATAGTGCATGTGAACGTCTTACAATAATTACACAATTGTGCTAACGCTGGCATTCAATAAGTCTCATAGATATTAGACTTCATCATCGAATACAAATAATTGCTTGTTTTCAAAAGAAGCCATATTTGCATGCCGGTTTGTGCACAGTGACATAAGACGCAACAGAACCAGTTTGCACTGTGCTATATTTTTTTGTTGGTCCTATGGCTGTAACGTCATTGTACCTTCAAAGCACCTACAGGTGGTGTTTTATCCTTAATTTAGAGAGGAAAGCAAAATTTCACTACATATAAAGCTAGTGGATAGTCCATTTACAAACTAAGGGGGAATTCAATTGGCCGTGTTACTGCCGAATGTAAAGCGGCATGCGTACTATTACCGATATTACGGTAATTGTGCACGTAATTACCATTAATACAGTAATTTCAGCTCCGGCTTGTTGCTCGCAGCGGAAGTAGGGTTAAAATCCCTGTAATAACGGTAGTACCTTTATCGTTGCACTATTCTGGGGGGAACTGAATTCCCCCCTAAATATGTAACTGTATTATCAGAACAAAAACCATAGTAACATCTGTTATTTTATCAGCTTTATTTAGGAGAAAAAAAAATAATATGTCAAACAAGCAAACAAAATAAATATTGTGACAGTTTCACCATTATCATCATCATCAGCTATTTATATAGCGCCACTAATTCCGCAGTTCCGAGACTAGGGTCAATTTAATAGCAGACAATTAACCTACTAGTATATTTTTGGAGTGTGGGAGGAAACTGGAGCACCCGGAGGAAACCCACGCAAACACGGGGAGAACATACAAACTCCACACAGATAAGACCATGGTCGGGAATTGAACCTATGACCCCAGTGCTGTGAGACAGAAGTGCTAACCACTAGGCTACCGTACTGACCATTCACCAACTTTGTGCTAACCACAAGGCTACCAAGCTGGCCATTCACCAACTTTGCTTTGCAGAAATGCTGTGGAAATTTATATATATATATATATTATATATATAATCATCACCATTTATTTATATAGCGCCACTAATTCCGCAGCGCTGTACAGAGAACTCACTCACATCAGTCCCTGTCCCACTGGGGCTTACAGTCTAAATTTCCTAATACACAGACAGACACAGACTAGGGTCAATATTTGTTAGCAGCCAATTAACATACCAATATGTTTTTGGAGTGTGGGAGGAAACCCACGCAAACACGGGGAGAACATACAAACTCCTTACAGATAAGGCCATGGCCGGGAATTTAACATATATATATATATATATATATATATATATATATATATATATATATATATATATATATATAGAGGCAGCACGGTGGCTTAGTGACTAGCACTTCTGCCTCACAGCACTGAGGTCATATGTTCGATTGCCGACCATGGCCTTATCTGTGTAGAGTTTGTATGTTCTCCCCGGGTTTGCGTGGGTTTCCTCCAGGTGTTTTGGTTTCCTCCCACAATCCAAAAGCATACTAGTAGGTTAATTGGTTGCTTTCAAATTGACCCTAGTCTGTGTGTGTGTTGGGGAATTTAGACTGTAGGCTCTATTGGGGCAGGGACAGATGTGAGTAAGTGCTCTGTACAGCGCTGCGGAATTAGTAGCGCTATATAAATAGATTATTTATATATATATATACACACACACACAGTATGTATATATATATGTGTGTGTGTGTGTGTGTGTGTGTGTATATATAGGGAAAGGGTCACAGGGGAAGGGTCACAGCAGCGCAATAAACTGCAGTTTTAGCTTATTTCACACCATTCCGTTTGGGCCTATAGAAGTGGTATTGGGCTTCGGCTGTCTGGTATGGATTGTGGATGTAACATCCTATTAACACCCTATTAATATATACTTTTTTAAGTGAGCTGCATGGAAATTCAAGTTAACAGTGGACTGTGTATAGTACAGTGTACAGTCCTTCGATAACCACGTACTCCACTGGAACAGTGCTATGGCCAAATCATAACGCACACAATGTGATAATGGTTGCTTGGCATTACCGAGCAGTACATTATGCACAAACCATTTGTCACACAAAGGCGTGCAGTAAATCTACATATCTTGCAAAAGAAGTAACTGTTCAGTATGAAGACACATAATCTATGTGCTCCAAGCAGCTATATAAATATAAAACAAAGAAACAAGAATTAGGAACTGAAAAAAAACACACACTCACATTACTATGTTATTATTGTTGCTTTCCACCTATCAGACAGACACACAAAAGTAACACTTTTCATCATGTGCGTGGAAAAGAACATAATGTTTTGTGATGAACAAGATAACAATGTGTTTGTGGGAAGTGTAGGAAGTAGGTCTTTCACCGCATAACATATTACTCACCCAAAGCTGACTGCTGCTTAAATCATAGAGACATTTACAGCAGATGACTGTGTACGTGGTGCATTGTATATGAAGCATGGAGAGCACCATTTAAAAAGCAACAAGCAGCTGCCACTTAGAGGTTAGAGCTTAATGCTGGTACGTGAGAAACCAGCAAGAAAATAAGACCTGCCAACAGTTTTACAAAGACCTGGCACTGTTTCTACAATGGTTTCCAACTTCCCGTACAATATTGTACTTTGTGGTTTGCTAACAGCACCGTCTCATTATGGAGCAATTGGCACAAAACTCACTACTTTTCTTTTGACTCATGATGGCAAAACAGATCATATTTTGGGGTTTCCCGGAATGATAACAAGACATTTTATAATCCTAAGATTTCAAAACTGGGTCATGCTTTGCGGCCCAACATAGTTAATACTTTGTTTGCTGGCTTGGAGAAATGGACTTGTCCAAAGGTGCAAAGAGATGACCAACCCAACATGTTTGAACTCTTATGGACGACAAATGGGGAGTGGCGGAGCTGGTGTGAGCAGGAGGACCAATCCCTTGCCACAATCAAGAAACCGCAGCATGCAATTGGTCCTCCTCCTTTGGTGAACCCCAAAGCAAACTTTGGAGGAGGGACCATTGATAAGTAGTTGCAAGTTCAGTACATGCACAGTGAAACCACTATATGCACTGTACACTGGCCACCAGGCTATGGTCTCTATATTATACACTAGCCACTGGGTAATGGGCTCTGTAATGTAAACTAGCCACCATAGAGTGAGGGGGGGTCGTTGCTGAGCTTAGTTTAGGGGATCCACAGATATTATGTGGATTGTAATTGTTGGATTTGTGAATGGGACTTGCAGCTGCTGTTGGGAGATTGTTGAAACAGCTTGTCCTGCCACTGTGTCAGCGTATCCAAAACAAACTCGTACAGACATATGTTTTACACCACGGTCTCCCTACATTAGTTTGACAGGAGTTTCACGTCACTACTCTGTGCTGCTGTGGGACGCTGATCCTTCCACTATCTTACTTCTAAGACGGTCAATTTATTGCTAAATTCTACCTCCCACACATTTCATGACACTCACATGCCGCCCTGTCCTCACTAAAAGCCACAGTGGACAGGTCGTTTCCTCCCATAAGTTCAGTGCACTCACCTCCAGAAATACTTTGCGCCGCTGTTAACATTCTGATGATTTGACAGAATGCCCAGGAGTTCTCCTTTCATAATAAACTAGCCCCATTGCCAGTAGCCCCTTCTTTCTACATGCCAAGGGGACAATTTAAGGGAACAATTTAAATAAAAAATACCCCCCCCCCAAGAAGAAAAGTAACCTTCATTTTATTGGGTGACTAACATCCCTTGGCTGCTAATTCTTTCCAGATGTGTAGTAAGGTTTCAAGTATCCATCAAACACTGAGTCACTGTTCATCTGGAGTTTATATTTCACCCATTAATATGTACACAAAAGCTACAAATACAATCTGCTCAGAACATTCTGTAACATCCACAATGTGAATATAGAGACAATGCTGCTTTCACCCAATAAAAGCACCAGAGGGGTAAAGGGCAAACTATTGCTTCCAAATTTCCAGTCCCACTGTGCAGGTATGAGCCACCTTACATATGTTATCTGTAAAGATTGTCCTGTTGAACCAGCAAGTTAACCCTTAACAAACCGGTCAATATAGCTGAGGCAACTAAGTAACGCTCAGCAGCTCTAGCCATATTTTTAGTTAACTTTGCAACGATAGGTGATTATTTTGCCGATAAAACCTTATGGCAGGACTAATGGCATGGATGCCTATTCTCCCGGGAAAGGAACTATCCACCAATCAGACTGCAAGATGCTGTCACAAGGCATGCGTAGCGTGAGGAGAGATAGCGAGGGACTGCAGGATGGGTAAGCATTTTAATTGGGTCACCCACACAGATCGGGGTTCTATCACAAGCGATGGGACCCACTTATAATTTATCAAGCAGCGAGACAGTAATTTTGCTGCTGCGCTGCTCGGTTATTGTTGGTGTTGCCATAACTATATAAGTATTTTAATGGAAACAGACACAGGTTCAGTAGCAGGCTCCTGGCATAGAACATTCATTCGTCAGAATGACATACATGACAACATTCCTGACTGAAGAGGTAGGACAAAATAACATACCTATCAACTGTATATTCCTCCCCTTTGGGAGATTTAGAGGGGAGGTTTAGTGGCAAGTGCCGGGGAGCGTGGCACCACAATTCGCGTCACCGTGGCCCCAACTGCGCTATGCAACTATTTGCGGCATCGTGCAGCGGGACCACGATAACGTGAATCATACAGCCCCGTCACTATTGAAGTGTGGGGGATCCGGGAGAGTGGCTGCTCTTAGTCTCTGTGACATTCCGGGAGACTAGGCAAGTATGAATAGGACACGCCTCCACTCCAATCTCAGCCCGGGCTGAGATTTGCCAGCCTGCGCCTGGTGCTAGGAATTGCTGTGTGTGTATCATTGCTCTGTCGCTTACCATCCAGCCAGGTCGCTGCAGTCTTTGTTTGAAAGTGTATGAAAATAATATTGTGATCTGTGAGGTGGTCAAAACTGACTGCAAATGACTTGAAATTAGTGTTATTGAGGTTAATAATCCTGTAGGAACAAAAAAACAGCAAAATATATGTTATAGCATATTTTAGCAATTTTTCTAAAAAAATCCAAAATCCAAACCAAAACCAAAACACACGAGGGCGGTTTTGCCAAAACCAAAACCAAAACATGAAGCTAATCCAGATTCAAAACCAAAACCAGGTCACGGGGGTCAGTGAGCATCTCTAGTTTATATGCTCACATTGATGTACATCAGGCATGTGAAACTCAAAACCCTAATTGGGCCAAATAATCAAAGGCTAAGATTGTGTGGGGCGCAAGAAAACAAAAAAGTCTCATATGCAATTTTGTCCCCCCTTCATCATCACACTGCACCCTTCATGCTGCTTCTCCTCCCCCTCACTTACCTTTCTGTTCTTTCTTCTGATTTCTTCTCTTCTATCTTGTCCGTCTCGGCTCCTCCCTCTGTGCTCCTCGCTGAGAATGTCGGGGCGTGATGACATCACGACCGACATTCAGTGGGAAGGAAGGAGGGAAGGAGGACGCTACCGCATCAGATAAGTATTTCCATTTTATTTTTATTTTTTTCTGGGCTGGCGGCTCTGCTGGAACCACAAGAAAATAGTGGTTTGGGCCACGAGTTTGACCCCCCTGATGAGCCTAGACTATGAAAAATGTGAAAACTGTGTCCTTATGAATGCAGAGAGGATGACAGCTGACCTCCACCTCTAGGGATGTGCACAATTTCGGTCCATATATTTGGATTCAAAACTCTGCAGAATCACGCTCCACTAACAAACAATCTTCAGTCCTTGAAGGTTCCTTCACGTCTATCTGTTAATGCACTTTTCAGCCGCTAAAACCTGAAAACCGCATTAAAAACTGGATGAATGGTTTCTTATGGGCGTCCCCCCCCCATAAAACATTATAATGTGTTTCCCCCAACATCCTTGGTCATATTTCTCATCCAGAAACCTCTATCTCCCCTCCTTCTCAAACCATCTATAGCAGTGATGGGCAAACTACGGCCCGCGGGCCAGATCCGGCCCACTTAGAGGTTCTATCCGGCCCGCCAATATTTTAAAAAATGTCATTAAAATATGCATAAAATTAATAGGGTCGACCCTGTGTGTCAGAACCTTCATTTTTATGCCTTCACAGCTATTTCCTCCATTACACTTCATCCTCCTTCCTAAAAGGACACTTTGTATGTCAATCACTCAAACACCTGCCCGCCCCCTAATGGCTGAAAGTCATGTGAGAAGAGATGGGCTGGGCCATATACTAAGGCGGATTTCGATTGGCTGCTGTGTTGTCAGTTAGTGGCTCACCAGAAAGACGGATCTGCAACAACCTGCTGAAATAAGTGGTGTGTCTGTACGATCGCTGCACTCATGGGCGGATTGGCCATAGACCTTACAGGGAAGTTTCCCGGTAGGCCGATGCCTAACGAGGCCACCTGGAGGCCACCTCAGATTTTCCCGGGGGGCGCGTTTGGAAGCGGCGGGGGGAGGCACGTACAGGAAAGCAATCTAAAATATTGGTGTTCAGTGGGCAGCAACAGGCAGCCAATTGCTAGGCTCCCACGGTGCTGTTCGGCAGACAGGAAGTCTGACTTCACTTCCTGTCTACCTGATGTGAGAAGAGACGCTGCTCAGAGCAACTGAAGGTAAGTGAGGGGGTCTTAGTATACTATACTATACTAATGGGGGGGTCCTATACTATACTAAGGGGGACTACCTATACTATGCTATACTAAGGGGGGCTACCTATACTATACTAAGGGGGGCTGCCTATACTATACTAAGGGGGGCTACCTATACTACACTATACTAAGAGGGGGCTGCCTATAGTATACTATACATTTGCCCTGCATGGCTTTAGAGATGACCCACTGTGTGTAAAGTCATCACATCTAGGTTTTCCTAAATGTTACTACAACCAAATTCCTGTAGTTCTAAATCCCGCCTACTTTTGTGTTGGCCCCACCTACAGTTATTTTGGTCCCGCCGACATGAGGCCACTTCAATCATTTTTTTCAGGGCCACTTTAAGTCCCCAATCCGCCCCTGGCTGCACTTATAGAGGTAACACTGCTATATAACACCCTCCTGTCCCATTCAAAACATTTGTATTATATATTTCAATATTTGAGTTTTTTAATAAATTATATTGGCCCTCCTAAAGTTTTTCTTTTTTATTTGGCCCGCTCCTGAAAGAGTTTGCCCATCACTGATCTATAGTTACCACAATATTGGGTAAATATGCCCACTGCAGGACCAAGGAAATGGCAGTTTGGAAAATCTTGCAAGTTGCTGCATTTTGACACCAGGGGGTAAATGCATCAAGCTGAGAGTTTTCCGGCGGGTTTGAAAAACCAATCAGATTCTAGCTATCATTTATTTATCATTTTACAAACTGACAGCTAGAATCTGATTGGTTGCTATAGGCAACATCTCCAATTTTCAAACCCGCCGGTTTCTCTTCTCTTTTCTACTTCTCTTGTTCAATTTCAGTATATGTTTACATAGTGCCTGTTTAGGTAATTGCACAGATCTACTTTCTATACTGCACACAATTCTCTATACTTCTATTTTTGTGCAGGACATAATTTTTTTGTTCTGTATGCAATTCTCAAAATGTTTCCCCATAATACATGTATAAATTACTGCAGAGTACTTTGTGATCTATATGCAGATCTCATTGTCTGTCTTATTAATATATGCATTAATATTGTATTAATATGCAGATATAATGAACGCATGCAGATTTTAGTAGCTTATTGAAATCTGTGTGGTTGGCACACTTCTCAGTGTCTGTTGTTATTCAGGATACGGTGCAAGTTAAAATGTAGCGATAGGATAACTTTCAAAACCCAAAAGAGGTCTAACCCCTCCCTCTAGAATGTAAGCTCTCATGGGTAGGGTCCTCTCTACCTACTGTCCCATGTCTGTCTACTGTATGACTCCCTCGTACGTCCGGTCATGTCTTTTGAGTCCCCAAAGCATTACTCACACTCACCTGTGCTACTTATGTGTCTTACCTCATCTATCTGTAACTTGCATACTGCATCTGGCGCTACGCAATCCATGGTGCGTTATAAATAAATAAATAATAATATTGATGATAATAATAATAATAATAATATTGGAGGTAAAAAAAAATGTGACCTTAAAGAAAGAACAGTGTGTGATGTGAATATATGCACAAGTATAGAAAGAGTGCATTCAATAGAGACAATTAGTTTCATTATCTCCATTAACAAGAGATAACGAGGGAACTTTTTAGGAAGGACTTCTGTCCACGAGTCGTCCGTTTCATAAAGGCATATTTCACAATGGGCTGCCACAAGTTGCTGGTTTGAGATGAACTGCTATATAACTGCTCAGGGTTATTTAAGTACACGTGACCTCCTCAAATTTTCCACTTCCCACAGTAAGCAGATCAGTATGTAACTGGGGTTGTAAAATGCTCATATCTTCAGCAGGCCCGCTCTCATATGATCCTTTCCATATATGTCATTCATGCCTTTGCTATACGCACATTACAGTTATTACAGTAAAGAGGTGGCTTAGTCAAACTGTGAGTGCCCAGCAATTGTGTGACTACAATTGTACATCTGGCACTTGTAGTTACACAATAGCTGGACAGCCACAGGTTTGCCTACCTTGAATATAGAGAATTAAAATATCACTAATAAGGGAGACTTGTATGGTTCCAAACTGAAATGCAGCTACTGAAAATTAGAATGCAAGCTCTTAGGCACAGTGAGCTGCCTTCTGTTTTTCACACCTTGCAAACAACACTTTGTAAATAGCAATATTGACTTGAGTAGAATAATAATTATTTATTTTTAGTGGTGCACACAACAATATAACACTGGTAACTTATATGCATGACAACAACATAAAGACAGTAATACTATGTCATCCACACCAGCAGCAGCTATAACTGAAAACAGCACCGTGGCTAATGTCACTGAATGGGATCATAATGCAAAGTCTAATGGGGTTCATTATTGCAACAAATTGACTTTTTTTTTTTAAACAAACTTTGGATATGTAACAGTACTTTCAATGCATAATTCAGTGAGTTTGGACATTGCAATGAGCTCATTACTGGTAAGTTGCAAAAAAAAGGTTTCATGATTACTGTGTGTGAGATCCCCCTCCTCCCTCCATGATTTATCAACACCCCCAAAAAAGTCAGGTACTCACCCTGGATGAATTCTGGGAGGATCCTTTAAGCCCCTGACCTGTAGTATAGCCCATGCATAGTATAGTACAGGGAGCAGCATGCAGATCACTCACTGGACTTGTTTACAAACTGTTATGGTGTATCCAGATTGGCAGAGCAGTCCAGCCCCGCCCCCTCTGACGTCAGGCCCTCCACAGCCACGCCCCATGTAACACTCCCTCTGGCTGTATAGTTGTACTTGGTGTATTCTGGTTCTCCAGTTACAACTCTCCCCACAGCTCACTCTGGCCCAGCCCCACAGCCCAGCAAGGCGGAAGCTTCCACTGGGACATCAATCAGACAGCCCCCTCCTGGATGTCAGCCTGCAGGTCATGGCTCCTCTGCTGCTATAGACACAGGCTGGATGTATATTACAGAGCACATTGTAACAGAATGACATGAGTCTCTCAGCAGCACTCATCCACTGCTGGTTGTAGCTATAGCTCAGCATTAAATTTCTATCTGCCTTCCTGAACACAGCAACGGGAAACTACAAGTCCCAGTATGCTCTGCCAGCATCTGATTGACAGGACATGATGGGACTTGTAGTTCCACAACAACTGGAGACCCAGAAGTTGCCTACACCAGTTTTTGTAAACTTATTTTTGCATATTGGTGCGTAAAACAACACAGATAGAAGCACATTTTAGAACAGTGATAGAACTGCCTTCCAATAAATAATTCGCTAAGGGGTCTATTTACTAAGCTGCGATGTGCCACAGATCTGGAGTGAACAGAGAATTGCCATTGCAGTTGTTCTTTTAATTTATCAAGGGGTTAAAGCAGCCTTAACCTGTCTAACTATGGTCAAGGCTGTGCCCATAGACCCAAATGTGACCTTAAAAAAAAAAAAATCTTAAGATGCTGTGAGGTCACCTTGTTAATAGAGTCTCTATGGACTCCATCACCACTGGAGAAGTTTCTCTTCGCCCAGCACAAGGTCCCATTGCAACTGGCAGAGCCGGATTTAAACCTCATAGGGCCCTAGGCAAGATACTGGTTTGGGGCCCCCCTCCGTAATACAAACCATAGCACTACTTATTTTGGTTTATTTCCCCTCACACTGTGCCCTCCATATTTTGGTTCCCCTTCTTTATTTCTCCTCACACTGTGTCCTCCATATTTTGGTTCCCCTTCTTTATTTCTCCTCACACTGTGTCCTCCATATTTTGGTCCCCCTTGTTTATTACCCCTCACACTGTGTCCTCCATATTTTGGTTCCCCTTCTTTATTACCCCTCACACTGTGTCCTCCATATTTTGGTTCCCCTTCTTTATTTCTCCTCACACTTTGTCCTCCACATTTTGGTTCCCCTTCTTTATTTCTCCTCACACTGTGTCCTCCATATTTTGGTCCCCCTTGTTTATTACTCCTCACACTGTGCCCTCCATATTTTGGTCCCCCTTCTTTATTTCTCCTCACACTGTGTCCTCCATATTTTGGTCCCCCTTCTTTATTTCTCCTCACACTGTGTCCTCCATATTTTGGTCCCCCTTCTTTATTTCCCCTCACACTGTGTCCTCCATATTTTGGTCCCCCTTCTTTATTTCTCCTCACACTGTGCCCTCCATATTTTGGTCCCCCTTCTTTATTACCCCTCACACTGTGCCCTCCATATTTTGGTTCCCCTTGTTTATTTCCCCTCACACTGCCCTCCATATTTTGGTTCCCCTTGTTTATTATCCCTCACACTGTGTCCTCCATATTTTGGTTCCCTTTGTTTATTTCCCCTCACACTGTGTCCTCCATATTTTAGTTCCCCTTCTTTATTTCCCCTCACACTGTGCCCTCCATATTTTGGTTCCCCTTGTTTATTACCCCTCAAACTGTGTCCTCCATATTTTGGTTCCCCTTGTTTATTTCCCCTCACACTGTGCCCTCCATATTTTGGTTCCCCTTGTTTATTACCCCTCACACTGTGTCCTCCATATTTTGGTTCCCCTTGTTTATTACCCCTCACACTGTGCCCTCCATATTTTGGTTCCCCTTGTTTATTACCCCTCACACTGTGTCCTCCATATTTTGGTTCCCCTTGTTTATTACCCCTCACACTGTGCCCTCCATATTTTGATTTCCCTTGTTTATTACCCCTCACACTGTGTCCTCCATATTTTGGTTCCCCTTGTTTATTACCCCTCACACTGTGCCCTCCATATTTTGGTTCCCCTTGTTTATTACCCCTCACACTGTGTCCTCCATATTTTGGTTCCCCTTGTTTATTACCCCTCACACTGTGTCCTCCATATTTTGGTTCCCCTTGTTTATTTCCCCTCACACTGTGTCCTCCATATTTTGGTTCCCCTTGTTTATTTCTACTCACACTGTGTCCTCCATATTTTGGTTCCCCTTGTTTATTTCCCCTCACACTGCCCTCCATGTTTTTGTTCCACATGTCTCTTATTTCCCTTACCCTTTGTGCCCTTCATGCTTGTTCCACCTTTCTCTTGCCCCTCTCGGCCCTTAATGCTTATTCCACCTTTCTCTTGCCCCTCACCCTATGTGCCTCCGTTAGTTAACTTACCTTTCGATTGCCTTTTTCTCTTTTCTGTTTTCTTCTGTTCTTCTTGTCTTGTTTTCTTCTTTCCTGTATGTGGCGCTGCCGCTGCTCCTCCTCTCTGCTTTGGCAGTGCTCCTGCTCCTGGCTGAATCTTCACTGAAAATGAAGTCAGGCGTGTTGACGTCACGCCCGACATTCAGTGGAGGAGAGGAGACTGCTGGGAGCCGTCGCGCGGTCAGCTGACTTTGATTTTTTTTTTTCTTAAATCAATTTTCGGCCGCAGTTCTTGTTTACTATGCCAACGGACAGAGGGAGATGGGAGGCAGAGTGGAGCGCCCCTCTGCCTTGCCTACCCCGATTGTCGGCTCCAGGGGGCCCCTCTGGGGACCGCTAGGCCCTAGGCAGTTGCCTAGTGGTAAATCCAGCCCTGGGTACTGGGGTCAGACCCTCTATTTCGCCGCCAGAGTTAGGTTTTAGTTTACACGGGGGTGGTGGGAGTTCTCGAGGGCTCGCCAATGAGCCCTGGCATGATAAATTCAAGCAGTATGCAGCAATACAAAATTAATTTTACTGGTAGATAGGTAAAAGCCAGCCAGGTGCCGCAGGTGAAGGCTTGACGGCCTGCTGCCTTAGAACGTCAGCTCACATGCACAACATTCCGAGGCTTCAAGCTCAGTTAAGATGGTAAAGGGCAGCAGGATCTGAAGTACAGGTGGCAGCGTACCTCTTGGGGTGTTAAAGCTCTGGTACATTGTTAGGTAAAGAGGCTATTGTGATTTTAAAACAAATAGTATAAATAAACAGTACTGCCTATTTAAGACCAAGAGGTATATTTACTAAACTATGGGTTAGAAAAAGTGGAGATGTTGCCTATAGCAACCAATCAGATTCTAGCTGTCATTTTGTAGAATGTACTAAACAAATGATAGCTAGAAGCTGATTGGTTGTTATAGGCAACATCTACATTTTTTTCAAACCTGCAGTTTAGTAAAGATACCCCCAAGGATAGCGCATATTGATTAGATTCCAGTGGTGAAAACAGGACTGATAGGCCTCATACCCACTGGTGTTAATTACATATGTTTTACTAGTACAATGCGTATACATGGATCTAAGACAAATTCCATTGATTTTAATGACCCCATTTTTACTAGTGGTCGGTTGAGTTGCGTTTGCAATTTTCTGAATGCATCATGTTCTATTCGCCTACATTTAATGCATTGAGTGACCTCACTTGACCCCAAAAAGGCTAGTTGCAAACACATTCGCATTTGCAAAGGTGACTTTTTTAACAGTGTGTGATGATGCTCTGTGCTCAAAGCTTTTGATATACAAAGTACTTAAGATAAGATAGGAAATAATGTATAGATATAAAAAAAAAAAAAAGGACAATATAAATATAAAAATACCCACTTACTAAGTGATTTTAGTTAGATGGCTGCTCCGTAGAGTACCTGATGCTGCATCAGGTATAATGGCTCTGAAAAGAGACAGGTGTCTACTACTGTAGTAGTGAAAGTGTTATAGTAATATGGAAAATATGAAAATATAAGGCTTATTTGTGTAAAATGTTCCTGTGGTCCTAAATGTTCATCCCTCGTGGATAGTCAAACTTTAGAACCAAAGCGAGATGTAGATTGGGTTTATACGACAGTTTATATTGTTGTAGTTCTCTGTATCTCTCTGGATCTCTGGCAGTAGCAGCCTAACGTAAAAGTGCTAATGTGGATTCCATAGCGCCATCCTGAGATGACATTACTTTGCTTTGCACAGCTTAATAAACCACCTAATGCTGCTGCCCCATAGAGGTCTATGGGGACAGAGGTAAGTGATGGTAATTACGTTAATGCAGCAGAAATCTATAATTTCTCCATCATTAACCCTTTGTTAAATAAGAAAGAGTGGTGAATGATTGCAAACACGTTATAGCATACATACACAAGTGACATAACTAGGACTTGGGACGTAGACTAGAGGTATATTTACTCGGCCTTTTGGCTAAGATCAAGTGCAATTGTGGCAGAGCTGCACTCGGTCCTCTGGCCAGGGGCCGGGATTGCTGCTTTGAAAGCCTGAGACAAATGTGCTTCCGGGAGTGGCGACCCCGGGGGTGCCATAAATCACTGGTCATAGCACCTTAAACACGTGATTAGATTGGCACCCACGCACTTTTGACCACTTTCTTTTAAGCACTCGCTCTATTCTTTGCCCCGGCCTTATGGCTGGGCGAGAAAATTTTTATACCAAGCCCAGCCATTAGGCTGGGGCCGTATCCACTCGGCACTTATTTATTTTCTTCACGCTTGTCACGTTTTCTTTTGTGCTCACGTTTCTGGATTTTATTTGGGCTCCTGTCCCCGAGATGATCTAGGGGGAGTTGTGTGGCCCTGAGGCTCCGGCCCCCCTGAACACCTACGTAGGTCCTCCCCCAAGTGGTGGACTAGTTGTTAAGACCTGGGTGAAGCTTCGGCGGATCCCAGGGGCTAAAGGGTCTCCCCTAGTCTCGCAGCGAAGGGGGTCTGAAGACCCTTGCCCCCTAAGGGACCTTTTTGGTTCCGGGGGTCGGGGACCAGGGCCCTTTCTTTTTAAAGGAGGGGCCAGTATCGCACCCCTTGTGCACTTTTTTGTGGTTTTGCACCTTTTTTGGGCACATTGGGTTTTTGATTGCACGTTCCCAGGCTTTCAATAGAAAAAAAAAAGGGGTATATTTACTAAACTGCGGGTTTGAAAAAGTGGAGGTGATGCCTATAGTAACCAATCAGATTCTAGCTGTAATTTTGTAGAATGTACTAAATAAGTGATGACTAGAATCTGATTGGATCCACCCAGTCCCCATCCCGTCCCCTCCACGAAATCGTAGGCTGTACTAAGTGTCGTTTGCCCATTGGCTCTTAACTACCTGTTAAATAGACCCCAAGAAGAGATAATGACAGAAAACAGCAACCTAGTGTAGTATGTATCAACCAACTTTTATTAAATACACAATTAAACATACGGTAAAAACATAACGGTACACAGGGTAGTGCAATCCTTATCTAGTGATGTCACTTGCATTTTCATTGGGTATGCGGATATAGGAGGTATGGCCTGCCTACATAAGCTGTATACATACATTGGGTATGATGACTTAGGAGGTTTGGCCTGCCTACATAAGCTGTATACATACATTGGGTATGAGGACTTAGGAGGTTTGGCCTGTCTACATAAGCTGTATACATACATTGGGTATGAGGACTTAGGAGGTTTGGCCTGTCTACATAAGCTGTATACATACATTGGGTATGAGGACTTAGGAGGTTTGGCCTGTCTACATAAGCTGTATACATACATTTGGTATGAGGACTTAGGTTTGGCCTGCCTACATAAGCTGTATACATACATTGGGTATGAGGACTTAGGAAGTTTGGCCTGCCTACATAAGCTGTATACATACATTGGGTATGAGGACTTAGGAGGTTTGGCCTGCCTACATAAGCTGTATACATACATTGGGTATGATGACTTAGGAGGTTTGGCCTGCCTACATAAGCTGTATACATACATTGGGTATGAGGACTTAGGAGGTTTGGCCTGTCTACATAAGCTGTATACATACATTGGGTATGAGGACTTAGGAGGTTTGGCCTGCCTACATAAGCTGTATGCATACATTGGGTATGTGGACTTAGGAGGTTTGGCCTGCCTACATAAGCTGTATACATACATTTGGTATGAGGACTTAGGTTTGGCCTGCCTACATAAGCTGTATACATACATTGGGTATGAGGACTTAGGAAGTTTGGCCTGCCTACATAAGCTGTATACATACATTGGGTATGAGGACTTAGGAGGTTTGGCCTGTCTACATAAGCTGTATACATACATTGGGTATGAGGACTTAGGAGGTTTGGCCTGTCTACATAAGCTGTATACATACATTTGGTATGAGGACTTAGGTTTGGCCTGCCTACATAAGCTGTATACATACATTGGGTATGAGGACTTAGGAAGTTTGGCCTGCCTACATAAGCTGTATACATACATTGGGTATGAGGACTTAGGAGGTTTGGCCTGTCTACATAAGCTGTATACATACATTGGGTATGAGGACTTAGGAAGTTTGGCCTGCCTACATAAGCTGTATACATACATTGGGTATGAGGACTTAGGAGGTTTGGCCTGCCTACATAAGCTGTATACATAAAATTAGGTTTCACACAGTATAAATGAATATGAAAGCAAATATCTTATTGGTTGAAATGGACAACACCCCCTTTTCCATTCGCTTCAAATTCATATATGTCATCATTATATCTGTAAATATTATTATTACTAATCTTAAAGGCATCTCCCAGCAGTTCTCACGTGTTCCCACAAGCACTATGTCATCTAGAGTTTTAAAAGTTTATTCTCTGCTTGCAAAAACAATCTTAGAGCGATGAGTAGACTGGTGATTGTTATTATCGTGCCAGTGGTCCCTGCAGAGCTGTGATATGATGTATCCAGTATAAACTTAATAATGTGTCTGGGTGTCAGAGCTGTATAACACCATGCGCACTGAGCGCAGTAAGAGGCGTGCGCTCCAGTCCGGCCCAGACGCGCTCAGTCCAGCCCCAAACGCGCACATTCCAGCCTTAGCCGCGCCCACTACTCCGGTTTCGTTTCTCAGCACAGCTGAGTGAGCCGGAAGTGAGTGCGCTGTGATGGTGACACAGGGACAAGCCAGGACATCATCTAGACATCAGACGTGATACATACAGCAGGTGCTGGGCTTCCCCGGGAGCCCTCAGCAACACGTAAGGAAACATTGTTACAATGTTGTTTCATAGAGCTGGCTGCAATCTGGTTTCTACATCTACTTTAAATGGGAATTAACCACTGAGAATGCCACACTGCTGCGACACCGTGTAGGAGCTCTCGTCTGGTGGGGGCAGTGTGTAATATTCCCTGACAGGTCGGTTTTACAGTCTCTGCTGTGACTGTCAAGATCATATTTTGCACTGCTGAGGAATTTTGTAACTGTGCTCCTCTTGTGACATCAATAGCCTGTTACAGAGGCTGTGACTGTCCTGTGCTTATCATGTGGCATTACTATCCAATCACTAACCTGCTACAGACTGCCCTGACACAGGGTGACTGTGACATCACAACCCAATTACTACCCTGCTGCAGAGTCAGTGTGACTGTAGTGTGATCACCGTGTGACATCAATAGCCTGTTACAGAGGCTGTGACTGTCCTGTGCTTTTCATGTGGCATTACTATTCAATCACTAACCTGCTACAGACTGCCCTGACACAGGGTGACTGTGACATCACAACCCAATTACTACCCTGCTGCAGAGTCAGTGTGACTGTAGTGTGTTCACTGTGTGACATCACTACCCTGCTACAGAGGCTGTGACTGTCCTGTGCTTATCATGTGGCATTACTATCCAATCAATAACCTGCTACACACTGCCATGACACAGGGTGACTGTGACAGCACAACCCAATTACTACCCTGCTGCAGAGTCCGTGTGACTGTAGTGTGATCACCGTGGGACATCACTACCCTGCTACAGAGGCTGTGACTGTCCTGTGCTCACCCTGTGATATTACTATCCAGTCACTAACCTGCTACAGAGGCTGTGTGACTATGCTGCACTCGCCCTCTGACATCACAACCCAATCATTACCCTTCTATAGAGACTGTGCGACTACACTCTGCTGACCCTGTGACATCACAACTCTGCTACAGAGACTGTGACTGCACTATGCTGACCCAGTGACGTCACAACCCAATCACTAACTAACCTGCTACTTAGACTGTGTGACTGCACTGTGCTCTCCAGGTGACATCACAGCCAGGGGCGGGCTGGCCCGGGGGGCAGGGGGGCATTGGTCCCCCGGGTCGCTCCGTTTCACCGCTGTTAGGGCCGGCCGCCCCTGGGATGGAAAATCACCTGATTTTGACCTGCGGCCGCATCTCATGACACAGGATTTGGCCGCGTCAGCGCACAGGCGGCCGCATCACATGACACGCGTGTCATGTGATGCGGCCGCCTGTGCGCCCCCCCGGGCTGAAATATGCCAGCCCGCGCCTGATCACAGCCCCATCGTTAACCTGCTACAGAGACTGTGACTACACTACGCTGACCCTGTGTCATTACAATCATTACCCTGCTACAGAGACTGTGTGACTGCACTGTGCTTACCATGTGACATTACAATCCAATTACACCTCTGCTACAGAGACTGTGTGACTGCGCTGTGACATCACAACCCAATCATTACCCTGCTACAGAGACTGTGTGACTGTCTTGTGCTTACCATGTGACATCACAACCCAATCATTACCCTGCTACAGAGACTGTGTGACTGTCTTGTGCTTACCATGTGACATTACAATCCAATTACACCTCTGCTACAGAGACTGGGTGACTGCGCTGTGACATCACAGCCCAATCATTACCCTGCTACAGAGACTGTGTGACTGTCTTGTGCTTAACATGTGACATCACAACCTAATCACCTTGTATATTGCAAACATACTTTGACAACAGAAACACCAGGAAGTGGAACCAAAGAGCCCTAGGGGTAAATGTATTAATGTCCGGATTCTTCAACTCCGGCGTGTTCAGCGAGTTGAAGAATCCGGACATTAATACATTTACCCCCTACTGTAAGTTGGGCTGACCGTTTCCCCACCTCTGATCTTCTGAATGCCAAAACTGTAATTTACTGCGCACATTAATATAAATAAATTTGGATGTAGATCATTGTTCGGTCAAGATATGGTTGCCTTTGTGGTCTAACTCATCTAGATTTGTAGATAAAATCACTGTAGTCCGCATTTATAGCCAGTTAATTGACTCATCGAGGTTGGTGACTTTGGATGTGGGGTAGAATTTTGCAGGAACATAGCAATATCCAGTGAGTGACGCTTTACCTCCTTATTATTTGAACTAATGTATCACTTTAGCTATTCTTATCCATAAATAACTTTCCATACATAGGGACTGTATTGGAGTAGACAGATAATTTAGTTTCCATGGTTACTCGATTATTAATAGAATGTTTTGGATTCTGCCTTGGAAACATCCAGTTGTAAAGTAATTGAAAGTGTCAGTTATCAGGTTCTACACAGTTCTGTATGTTTTTAATATTGTAGTAACATTGTATTCTGTGCAATACCAATCACTGCACATATTACATGTAGCTTGCTATGATTGCTGTTATCTGAGTCTGATTTCCAGAGACCCACATTTAAGGTATTGTGTCCATCAAAGTGTCCCTTTTCTTAATGCACACAATGTACACCTGAGATACACAACCTGCAGCTTTCCAGCGGTGTAACTACAAGTTCCAGCATGCCTTGCACTGATGATTGTGTTGTGCAGTACACATATTACAATAGATTTTATGGTAAGTTTTGTTGTTTATGTGGTCTGGTACTGCTCACTAAGTATAAAATTTAAGTATAAATCATTGCACTATAATTATTGGTGCAAGCTTGTGATAAGCTCCCATTTATTAGGGTGTATGGGTTTGAACATTTAAGTCTTAAGGGGGAATTCAATTGTCCGCGTTACTGTCAAAAGTAACGCGGCCTGCACACTATTACCGATATTACGGTAATAGTGCGCATAATTACCGTTAATGCTGTAATTGCAACGTTGGCCTTTTGTTCACGTCTCCCTGAGCTACGAGCAGAAGCAGGGTTAAAATTACCGTATTAACGGTAATAGGTTTAGCGCGGCGTTACTCTGGGAGGAATTGAATTTCCCCTTACTGTTAGTTCCCCTAGTATGGTTTTAGAATAGGGTGATTGAATTGGATGCGGGTAGGCTAGGATAGCGACAGGGCTGTCAGAGGAGACCCATGTGGAGATAGTTTGCAGGTCTGCAAACTTTCTTCTGGGCATGTGGTATTGTGAGAAAATGCAGCTCTCCTTAGTGTATAGTAGTCTAACTTTTCTGGGTAAGGCTATGGTGCAATATCTATGTATTATCATCATCATCATCACCATTTATTTATATAGCGCCACTGATTCCGCAGCGCTGTACAGAGAACTCACATCAGTCCCTGCCTCATTTGAGCTTACAGTCTAAATTTCCTAACATACACACACAAAGACAGAGAGAGAGACTAGGGTCAATTTTGATAGCAGCCAATTAACCTACTAGTATGTTTTTGGAGACTGGGAGGAAACCGGAGCACCTGGAGGAAACCCATGCAAACACGGGGAGAACATACAAACTCCACACAGATAAGGCCATGGACGGGAATCAAACTCATGACCCCAGTGCTGTGAGGCAGAAGTGCTAACCACTTAACCACCGTGCTGCCCAATAGTTCAGAACGTGGGGGAGAACTTCACTTAGAGTTGATCTTGCTCCTTTGAAAGAGCTGTTGGAATCTGTTAACATTCTTGTTTAATTTTTTTTTTTTCCCAGACACCTCTTCTATCCCGAGACATCTCTTCCTTATAATATGAAACTTGTGGCCTTGCAATTGGCACAAAACGGCTAAGACTACAATGGCTGTCCGGAGAATACCGGGAGTCGTCTAGAAGGTGGAACGAGGATACTATATTGATCGTGAAGAACATTTCACCATGACGGAGGTTGAGGTGTTAAAAATATATATATATTTTTTTTCATACTTATGTTAGGAATATTAAATGTGATGTTAAGGAGCCAGGCTTATAGCTTTCATTTTATCATTACATGCAAGTAGCAAATGCTTATCACTGTTACTTAGTGGTGGCTCCCAGCCCACTGACCCAGAACTGATCCTCTGATTTAAGAAATGCAGAATATGTTTGCATCTGGCCCCAAACGCTGTCCAGCCAGCAAAAGAACCAATTTGTACTCCACTGCGGCAGGTTATAACCTGCCACTGACTTGTACCTGTTAGGAGCGCTTATGACCTGTCAATATGTCAACACCCAACACCACGATCTGTGTCCGGTAAAGGTTGGACACATATACTTTGTGTGCTAAGCAGTGGTCGAGGTGGAAATTTAGAAGTGGCGATATGAAGAATGTAAGTGACTGTGATAGTTGTACCATGAAGGCTTATAGGAGAAGTGGCGGTATGGCGTACCACCGTATACACCCCCGCTTCCACCGCTGATGCTAAACATTAGATGCTGTAGCAAATTCTAGATAATAATTTAACTTTGTAGAATTAAACTGTAACTCCTCCCCATTTTGAGAATGATTTGCAAACTATTTAAATTTACTGGTGGGGAAAAATATGCACATATTAAATTTGTTTCTAGCCATCCATCAGACCTGTTTGTATATGAGAGATTTTAGCTGTACTGTGAGTATGAGGAGGTAGCAGTCTGCTCTCACATCCACCTCCGTTCCATTTTCACTACAATAGAAGCTGGCAAGAAGCCACAATTACTGTGTTGTTTAGGTACAGGTGACAAGGGCTTTGCCACTTTTTGCTGTTATTTTTAATCTTCTGTTCATCCGCGTTGACCCTGTTTTGAAGAGGGTGGAACATGCTGTAGTCAGCACATCTGACTCTTCACAGCAGCACCGATTATTTCAGGAGACATGTAGGCCGTTGATGTAGGAGGCAGGGACCTACCCACTTGTGGGATTAACTGAGTGAGGACAGGGCTGCATGTGACAAGGACAGTGTCTTGATGTGAGCATAGAGGGAAGCTGGAAGCCTCAGGCTGAGACTGTGGTTAATGAGCTCGGTGCCACTAGCTTTCTCCATTTATTTACGTTCTGTGCACATGGACACATTGGCCCTCCAACTGCAAACACTTGTTACCGCCGCAGGTCAACTGTGATTTTGTTTGACTTGAGTTCTCACTGCTGTTTAGCTCATTGCCAATGTATAACAAGCTTAAGGGAGGTGCCACACAAGCACTTGCGGATGTTGGAGTGTTTTTCAGCAATGAAAATGTTCGTTTTGCAAGTGTTTTAATCTCTGCTGAGAAATGGCAGCACCTTTAAAGCTGACTGACTTCACTGAGTGCTCGATGCGCCGTTGTGGTCAGACATAATAATATACACTCGTATGGAACAGCGTTTGACGTGAGCACTTTGCGTTTTCATTACCCATGTGACACCTTGTGCGTAAAACTTACTTCTGTCTGTTCAGCGGCCTTTTGACCCTTGCACACCAGCCTTGCGGGTATATGTACTAAGCTGCGAGTTTGAAAAAGTGGAGATGTTGCCCATAGCAACCAATCGGATTCTAGCTGTCATTTTATAAAATGCACTAAATAAATGAAAGCTAGAATCTGGTTGCTATAGGCAACATCTCCACTTTTTCAAACCTGCAGTTTAGTACCTATGTTCCTTATTTAACGATAATAAAGTATAGTGTTATTCTTTGGTCCGCCCATTCCTTCCGGGCTTTGCCGCACAGTGTGAACTCCTATACTTTGTATTCAGAATCGCATTGTGTCTTGTAACTAATTATAATTTGTGTTTCAGGTTGAACATTTCTACCCAGCAGAAAAAATGGGGGCGACCTCAGAGCCCGAGGAGATGGACATATCCGAAACACAGTGGGGATGGTTCTATTTGGCGGAATGTGGCAAATGGCATATGTTTGAGGTAACCATTGCTGTCAATGCGGAGGGCACCGTCTACTAACCAACCACACATAAGCCGGTCCTGCCGCGTGGCCCGGTTACTGCCAGGATCACTTTCCAATTTGACCACACAGATGTAGTTAAATCGGATTTATCCCGTCCATCAGTATTGAGCAGATTGGAGTAACTTTGCACCTAGGCAAAACCATGTTGCATTGGAGGGGGAGGTAAATTTAAAATGTGATGGCAGATTTATAGTTGAGGTAGGGCATGTCCTAGATCAAATTTAATTTTTAGTGTTCGAGTAAAGCTATCCAGTATTTGTGGACTACATGAGAGCACAGCCAGTATATACCTTCTGTGCAAAATAATAAACTAATGTGCACCCCTTGTATTGTAACATGGTTTGCCCAGGAGAAAATGTACTCCTATTTCTTTCCTTAATGAATCAGATACTTAGTGGCCAGAACTCATCAGATCATTGATATATTAAATCAGCCAACAACTTTGACATTCGTGCGATGTGTAATAGATTTTTCAGCTTTGCCTCTCCCCCCTCTCCCCTGGCTACACACACACAGACACTGCAGTATGATAGAGTAACCTTTTCAAAGCAAGACTTGCCAAAAACGGAATATTTGAAACATTCACCTCCCATTTGCTTCTGGCAAATGCCACAGTTTAGTCGAACTGTTTAAAGTTTTCTCTTGCACTTCACACAAAGGCCTCTAATATCCCACGCAATAACAATTATTTCTTAATCCGTTGATTGTAAAATAAATTATTGCACTGATTTTCGAAAAAATGCACTCAGAAATATGGACGACTCTACAAGTGTCTTCACCGCATATTTAATCTTGAACGATAGTTTGTTGACCATACCCTAAAAAGTATACAAGCATATTTAAAAAAAAAAAAAAAAAAGGTTTGTTTCGTGTATCACTAGCTTAAATATTTACTGTTCCATAGTCGGTCCTGTGCAATAATGCCGTAAATGCAATTTTTATGAATTTAAAAAATAAAATAAAAATAAATTGTTGTTTGACCAGATCCTCTGGCTTATATCCAGGGTATGGTACATGCATAGCTGACGTCATGACTTGGAACAGTCAATCATTAAATATTCTGCTGTCCATCGTGTGACTGTTATGCTTTCTGTAATGTTTCTCCTACTTTTGGTGTCTTCCAGACGAGTACGACGACATGTTGCTCGATAAGCAGCCAAGAAATCGAACAACAGTACCGCGTGAACCCGCACGGATCCATAAACTTTAGAACTATGAAGTTCAATTACATGCTAGATTTTATAGGTGAGAATTAACATAAATGTTTATTTCTACGATGGTCCGAGAGCAGTTGAAATGAGCCTCTCTATCTTGTCACCACCAAGGTCAATTGTGCTCACTGTTCTTTGTAACATAATTTCCCCATGATCGATACGCTGTTCGGGTAAGTGCTCTGTATGGATATATGTCCTGACTGTTTAACTTTGGCTTGTCAAGATGCTGACCAGTGACCGTTAATGTGGAATAAATACAAATAGCATTGTGAAATATAGAATACCACTTCTATCGCTGTTTCTTCATTGAAGACTGCCATGACTCTCTGTCTCACTGCGGATGACTGTATGTCAATTGGATGGGAACACTCTAATAGTGTATAAAAAGGGACCCAATCGTTGCCCATCACATATCTGTTGTCACATGAGACTTTTTGATCGCACCTGTCGCCTATTTGTAGTGGAGGACGCGACTTAGACGGATGACCCATGAGAATTTAGCCTATTCCTTAGTTCCATGTGAATCGCCAGTGACCTCACTGATTGACAGTGCGCCTCCTGAGCGGCTAGGAATTGTCTATAAATCATTACGCAGTCAGTGACGATTTCTTTTTTAATAGATGTTTAAATCAAAATCCTGCTTCTTATCTTAGCCATTTAAAAGACCGTCATAAATTTGAAAAATAATATAGAAGTTTGGGTGCACTGTTAATGCCTGTTTCCCTTTAGGAATGACCTTTCTGTATTCAGATGTGCCTTGGTACATCATGATCTGGATTTAAAACTTGTTTATTGATAGGAAGTGAAAGACCAGCACAATGCCCATCATTGGAACTAGGATTTTATGGTTTCAACATTGTTGGCAGAAACAGGCTGATGGTTTTTTTTTGTTGGTTGCCAAAATGCTGTATGTTGTGATCAAATTTCAGTATGATGTAAATTTTTGGATCAAATAAAGAGCTTGATCCACAAGGCCAGGATACTTGGCAGAATCTCTTGATAGTCCTTCAGCTTCTCTAGGTGCTTTTCTGCTAGTTTGTTGAGTATCATGACTTGGTTCAGACTGGCACAGTCTGAGCTCACTTCTCTTGTTGTTGTTTCAGGTTTAAGTAGGTTAAATAAAACCCAAACTATTCTGCAGAGTAAGGCAATTTGCCCCTCTTGCTCATGACTTCCTGTGTAGCTCTTGATGGTCAACTCACTGACTCGTATAGTAGGTTGAATCCCACCTTGTTACTGACGCTTACGTCTGTTTTATGCCGTGGCAAACTGTATTTGTTGCAGCTGTTGAAATGTTCGGCGTGCAAATGCTGAAAATGGCCAGAAATGCACCTCCTGCTCCGTCCGTTCATTTTTGAGAAAATTCTGCACCGCAAAGTTTATTGTATATGCAAAACAAGATCTGTGTGTTGGAGCTCCCCCGATTGTAAGCAACAAAAAGTTATTATTGCAGGTATAGCCAGTGATACGTTAGGTAGCCTTTGAAGGAGCTGTTATGTTAATTTGACCAGTACTCTTGCCCACATATCCGTAGTTGTCAGTAGTTGGTACAGTGGCATTTTAAGCGGCATCTTGACTGTGTCTGTAATCTCCCTGTATAGTTGAATAACTGCTGTTTAAGTGAAATAGAATATAGATGGTATTTAGCAGCATGGACACATGACCTCAACTAATCTGCAAAAACCGTGTATCTTGATGGCACATGGTGGGCACAGATTCAATGATGACCTCCTAACCGTGGCTCTAGTGGTCTGCTGTGCAGTAGAATGCCGGGTGTTATATCCATCCTGCAAAGGGATGTTTCACAGTCGATTGTTTATAAGGTTTAACATGAACTCTCAGTTGTATATGATTTACCTCTGTAGTAGAGGTTCAAATGCAGCAACAGCAGCCCTGACACTCAAGAATTCTTCTTGGGAAGACATGGGTGCGTTCGTCAGTCGATTTGCAGACTCTAATTTGATCATGATGAGTATGATGTTGTTGGGAGTGAAGACTGGTATCTACCAATGCTGCCGCTAACTGATCCTGCACTGCTTGTTATTGTACAGGATTTTTCTGCTTGTGAGAACTCTTGGGGGTATATTTACTAAACTGCGGGTTTGAAAAAGTAGAGATGTTGCCTATAGCAACCAATCAGAATCCAGCTGTCATTTTGTAGAATGTACTAAATAAATTACAAATATAATCTGATTGGTTGCTATAGGCAACATCTCCACTTATTCAAACCCGCAGTTTAGTACATATAACTCTTGGAGTGAACTCTGTGCAAGTGGCCCACATGCTAGAGGTGCATTTGTTTGTCTTTTGGCTAGGCCGAACCATGCACATGTCTAGGGCATGTAGTGATACTGGTGGCAACCTTATTAAAACAAAATCAACATCATCCTTATCAACTTGTTCAAACACAACACAGATATTCTCATTATCTCCACCATCATCACCCTCAAGCTCCAACATGGCAAGATCTAAAGTAGCATCCTCATTTTCTAAATCATTACGCACCCTCACATTTCCGACTGGTTGAGAATTGGGGGGGAGTGGGTGCAAACGGCTCTACAGGCTTATATTCTGACATGTCACACACACACACACACACACACACACACACACACACACACACACACACACACACACACACACACACACAGTCCACCCACGTACAATTCTTAAATATAGGAGATTTAGAAAACCCAACCTAGTGCCTCAGCCGAATGACCTATTTGAAACGTGAAAACCTTTGATGAGGGAGCTGCTGGAACGCCAAGCTGCTATATGGTAGCGGTAGTGTAGGAGATTTGGCAAACCCATGCCGTAAGTGGCACATTGCACTTATTTGTACAAACTGGGATAAGACATGCTGCGTATTTAAAGTGGTTGTATTGCCTGACTAAAATAATTATAACAATCGAATAAGCTTATATAATACTATACTGATCATTATTATTTGTCAACATCCCCAAAGTACAATTTGTTGGGGGGAAATAAACCAGTTGTTTCACAGGTAATATAGTTGCTCACTGTCTAAATGATAGAATTGGTTATATGTGCAAAGAATAATAATATTATCAGAATAATTCTACATCGAGTAATCTATTCCACATGACTTTGTTAAATCTTAATTTGTGCCTTGCAGGCTGCGGCTATTGTCTAAGCTCCAAGCGTCACGTATAATACAGTACAATATGCTTGTTGTTTCAACCCCTAAATGATTGTATTAGTTACTTGTGCAAAAAAGATTGCAGGGAGAGGAACTAAATTGTGTTTCTTTGAGTACAGACAATCTGAAATCTGCTTTGTTTGTAATCCTTATCTGCCTCTACCAGACAGTATTGTTTTGAGAATGTTCGTTTGTAGTCCCCGGCTCACATGCTATTGATATATTAATGTATATTAATTTGCTGTGTCTTCGCTCCTTTCCCCTTCTCACATGCCCTTCAAATAATCCTGTATTAATTAATCACATTCATTGTTCAGTATTGTTATTTGATCCATAAAGGTTAAGTAATATATTGCTGCATTTGTTTGTTTGTTTTTTCGGTGCCTGTTTGCTCTTTTGTCCTTTTTATTCTGAAGTTCTTCAGCTCTTCTGTTAAACAAACCCCATTAATTCATAAGTGTTCAGGCTTTACTGCTTAATTAGATTTGCTGTTTCTTGTTTTCATCTTGCTCTTGTGCTTCAACAAGAGAAACAGTAGAATTGGTAAAAATCAATACAAGAGACTATAGAGAAAGCAACTACGTAAGAACGCATAACTAGATGAAAGGAAACATTCCAAAGAGGATGAGGGGATGGGAGGTAGAGAGGGTCAAACTTCTGCATTGTGTCAAACATTAAGAAAAGTTGGGTAGTAAATGGAGGGTAGAGGTGGAGTGATATGGGCAGGTGGAGTGAGAGGATTGAATTGTTTTAGGAAGGGGCTGATTGGGCGGGAGAGGAAGTGCCCCGCCAAGTGTGGGGAGCAGTGTGGTCAGAGTTCTGAAGGTAGGAGTTTGAGGATGTAATAGGAGATGAGGAGAAGCAAAGATTATTGGCAGAACGTAGTGGGAGAGTAGGGAAGTATTTCTTGACCGGGTCGGAGATAAAGGAGGGTGAGGCATTAAAAATGGCTTTATAAGTGAGCGTAAGCAACTTGAATTGTATTCTGGATTGAATGGGAAGCCAAAGGAAAGTTTGCAGAGAGGCATACCAGAAGAGGAACATCAGGAGATGAAGATTAGTCTCGATTTCGGGGGAGGGGGGGTTTAGACCTTTTTCAGGCAAGCCAGAGAGGAGAAGATAATAATCGAGACGGGGATAGGAAGAGCATGGATGATGGTCTTTGTAGCATACAGGGAGAGGAAAGGACAAATCTTGGCAATGTTGTGAAGAAGGAGATAACGGGAATGAGCAAGGTACTGGATATGGAGAGTGAAATTGAGGGCTGAGTCGCTCATGACCCCCAGGCAGCCTTCATGGGGAACAGGGTAGAGGGCGGCACCATCAATATTAAGGGAGATCAGAGGAGGGTATGTGACACTAGGTAGTTGAAAGATAATAAGCTTCATTTTTAATAGGATGAGCTTGAGGTACCATCCAGCCATCCAGGTGGAGATGGCAGAGAGGCAGCCGGGCACATGGGAGAAGGGAGGAAAGATAGATCAGAGTGTCATCGGCATAAAGGTGATATTGGAGGTTAAAGGAGCAGTTGAATTGACCAAGAGAGGAAGTGTAAAGAGAGAAAAGTAATGGGCCATGAACAGCGCCTTGGTGAACCAAAACAGATGGATGGACAGCAGAGGAGCTGGTACCATATATTGAAAGAACAGTCAGAGAGGTAGAAGGTAAACCAGGAAATGACAGTGCCACGAAGGCCAAGGGAGTGAATGTTGTCAGGGAAAGCGGATGGTCAACTGTGTCAAAAGCGGCAGATGTCAGAGAGCAAAATCAGGGAGAAGTGGGCGTTCGACTTAGTCAAGAGTAGATCATTAGTCACTTTGGTGAAGGCAGTCTGGGTGTAGTGGAGAGAGTGGAAGCCTGATTGTAAGGGATCAAGGAGAGAGTGAACAATGAGAAAGTGTGTTAAACGATTGTAGGCTAGCAGTACAAGAAGTTTGGAACAGAATGGGAGTAGGGATATGGGGCAGTAGCTGGAGAAATAGGCAGGGTCGAGGGATGGCTTTTTGATGATGGGCATGATGAGTGTGTGTTTGAAGGCAGAAGGTAAGATACCTGGAGAAAGAGGTTGAAATGGTGAGCTAGGAGATAACAATTGTTAGAGGAGAGAGAGTAGAGGAGGTGGGACGAGGTAGGGCCTTTAAAATGGGGTGGGGGAAGGAAGAGCTGTAAGGAGGAGCTATCATGGCAGATGAAGACAATTTTTACCTTGAAGTAAGAAGCAAAGTCGTGGGCAATGAGGATTGGCAGAGACTGGGGGCAGAGAAGGAAGTTGATGGTGGAAAAGTGGAAAATAGGCAACGGGTGTTTTTGGACTGGGAGGAGAAAAGGGCTTTGAAGTAGGACTGTTTGGCAACGGAGAGGAGAGTATATTAGGATCATCACCATCATTTACTTATATAGAGCCACTGATTCCGCAGCGCTGTACAGAGAACTCATTCAGTCCCTTCCCCATTGGGGCTTACAGTCTAAATTCCATAACGGACACACAGAGAAAGAGAGGAGGGTCAATTTTTTTTTTGATAGCCGCCAATTAACCTACCAATATGTTTTTGGAGTGTGGGAGGAAACCGGAGCACCCGGAGATAACCCACGCAAACACGGGGAGAACATACTAACTCCATACCGATAAGGCCAAGGTCGTGAATTGAACTCATGACCCCAGTGCTGTGAGGCAGAAGTGCTAACCAGCATGCTGGCGAAATAAGCAGGATGAATTTGAAATGGATAAAGTCAGTCGGAGCATGACTTTTTTCAGAGGCGCTTAGCGGCACTGAAGCATCTCTGAAGGTAGTGAGTGAGCTTGGAGTGCTAAGGTAGGGGCATAGAATGACGGTTGTGACGTGATGGCAGGGGCGGCTTCATCTAGGTCTGTGGAGATGGTGGAGTTGTTAAAGGAGACTGCTGTGTTAGGGCAAGACAGAGAGAAGATTGGAGAGAGAGGAGTGGTCCAAGGGTGGAAAAGAAGCGGAAGGGGTCCAGATCATGCAGGTTTTTGGGTGCAGGAGGGGGAGTTGGAGGTGGAAGGAGAGGAGATTGTGGTCCGAAAGCAGGAATGATGAATTAGAGAAGTCTGAAATGTTAGAGGTGTGAGAATATGAGGCCAAGGGTGTGGGAGAAGAGGTCTGCTGGTTAAGACCATGGGTAGAGGTGATGGAGAGGAATTTGGAGGTAGATTTAACTTATGTTATTAACGGGGACATTGAAGTCCCCAAGGATGAAGGTGGTTAGATTGGATGAAAGGAAATGGGAGAGGCAGGCGGCAAATTTGTCGAGGAAGGGAGAGCTGGGGCCGGGGAAGCGGTAGATGACTGCAACACGAAGGCGGAAAGGGGAGAAAAGACATATGGTGCGAGTCTAGAAGAGAGGAAAGGGACAGGAACTCCTATGCTCCCATGTTCTTCCACCCACTCCTGAAGACACACGCTGACTAACATAAAGGAATTGTACATTATTTATGTATTTTTTCTGTTCAAATCTTCATACGGAGTTAAGTTTCCTTTATTTTCTTTCTCTTTTCTGATACAGAAATGAACCAAACCAATTTATGCACGGGGAAAAAACGACCTGTAAAACGAGCCCCTTTCTCCATTTCTGCATTCAGGTAATCGGATATGTTCCCACTCTGATAATCACTACATTATAGAGACATCATACTACAAATACAATATCTGTTGGACATTGATCAGTGCAATCAGTTTTTATCAATTGCTAAAATATAGCAAATTAATTTGTGACAAAAATCAAATCAATATTTAATAATGATGATAATAATTTTATTTTTTTTGGTAGGTGTTCAATATCTTTTACATTTTTTCAGTTTTATAATGCACATGTTTAGGGAGGAAATTAAATTCCATGTAATGAGCTGCCGGACATCATCACAATGTCAGGCTGCGTTAATTTCCGGGTACTATAGTACCTGAGCTTTACGGATTTTATCTGTGATGTTACATTGCCGTGCAATGCTCCTGCAACCGTTCCGGAGGCTCGCCATGGAGAATTGAATCGGAACCTTAGAGATAAATGTAACCATGATATTCCTGTCGCAAGACTTTGTAACAGCTTTGTAGAAATGCTGCGTAAAGTCTACTGAGAATCCATGCCGTGCACTAGAGAACAATTGTTTTTTATGTCCCTTAATGCATTCTGTCTTCCAAAAGGCATTAGACCTGAATTATTAAGGAGAAGAAGGCAAGAAAAAGGAGTAACTTTGCACCTGGGCAAAACCTTGTTGCATTGGAGGGGGGAGGTAAATTTAAAATGTGGGGACAGATTTATAGTTGGGGTAGGGCATGTCCTAGATCAACTTTAAATGTCAGTGCTCAAATAAGATATCAAGTATTTGTGTGCTACATCAAAAAACAGCCAGTATTTAGCTTATGTGCAAAATAATCAACTAATTTGCATTGAAACAAGGTTTGTCTAGGAGAAAATTTACACCTTTTTTTTTTTTTTTTTTTTTTTTTTGCTTTGCTCTCCTTAATGAATCAGGCCCATTGTGTCAATCTGGTCTATGGGTGATGATCTTCTCACAACACATCAGTTTAGGAAGTATTTCAGTGACAAACACTCACAATGAGCAGGAAAAGGTTGGCAAGGCACAGATGGATGGCATAAAGGTATGTCTGCCATATGCGCCCCCTATACTGGGCATTAGGAAAAGAACATTTGAGTGCTTCTAAAATATTCTTTTTGCTAAATATAAAAGAAAGCAAAACAACATGTTGCATTATACCAAGTTCTTTTAACAGAAAACAGACCCATAAATGTGCCCCATCACAGATACCTACGTCTGTTACTTTATGGTGATAGGGTGACCTTAAAGTTGGCCACACACTTGATTTTATTAATTTTTAAGCAATGATCTTTTTAGCCCCCCGATTTCCCCCTCCCCCCCCCCCCCCCCCCCCCCCGCCTGATGCAAGCCAGAGGAAAACTCATTAAGCAAAGTTTCATTTCCACACCTTATTATAGAAATAACACATCTGGCCTGATTCATTGAGGAAAGTGAGGCAAGAAAGGAGTAAGTTTACTCCTGGCCAAAACCTTGTTACAATATAAGGTGTGCAAATTAGTTTATTTTGCACATAAAAAAAGATAAATACTGGCTGTTTTTTCATGTAGCACACACATACTGGATAGCTTTATTTGTACACTGAAATTTAAAGTTGATCTAGGACATACCCTACCCCAACTATAAATCTGTCCCCACATTTTAAATTGACCTCCCTTCCAATGCAACATGGTTTTGCCCAGGTGCAAAGTTACTTTTTTTTTTTTTTTTTACTTTCCTTAATGAATCAGACCCATCATGTTTTTTTATTTTTATAGGGCAGTACTTGCCCTGGCCACTAGGTGCCACTTTCTGCAATACAGGAGTCGCCCTGATGATGAATGCCCTGACACTGTTTATTACCTCCTGTATTCTGTTTACAGTACTTTCCCTTTTCTCATATCCCTGACACTGGTCTGGGTCTGCTGTATTATTCCGCAATGCACTTTACAAACTCCTTGTGATTTTCTTTGGACAATCCTTGTCTGTAAAGAGATACAGTACAGTATGTGATATAAAACATGCAACAATTAGTCGCCCAGGATTTCACTATAGATGGGAAACCGGACCAGGCTATTACTGATGTTGGTTGTGGATTTAGAAAGGGGGCACTCTGTCCGGAGTTTGATACAAAATAAAACTCTGTTTTAAAATAAAACTTTATTTGAATAAACAACTTCTGAAAACCTCATTCACCACTTTATTAAATATAAAATCTCTCCTTTTTTTTTATTCATTTTCTTTCTTAAACAATGTAGTCCACGTACATACATATTATACAATAAGCTATATCTAGCTCCCGATGATCGCCATACAGGGGGCATACATAGGAACTTGCTGCTTGAAATGCGTTTTGCATGACATGCAAAGTGTATTGCGCAAAAATTATCTTCCAATAAGTGTGCCATGTGAACGCTCCAGCATCACATATCTGAATTATCTTTTCTATTCGATCACACCACCTTAGTCTGTCTGTGTGCAACACACAAAGCAATGCATTGGAAGACCTTAACTGTGCTTGCATCACAAACGTATACTCTTGCGTCATTTGCACGTTTTAAGACTCCTGACTTCTCTATAGAGAGAACTGTTGTCTGTTGTACTGAGGGCAGCGATAGGGAAGGAGTTTCACTAATTCATGGCTAAATATCCTTGTAGTAAATATTTTCCCTTGGATTTTAGATTAGATTTAATTTAAACAGTTGTTGTGTTTGTTTGTTTTTTTTTAGTAGTTTTATTTCTTGAGTTCTTATAATCTCTTAATAGCCACATCTGTTTTATGCCATCATGACCGTGATGTCTAATTTAACCCAAGAGAATGTGAACGCATGCTCCAATACGTAACTCCCTGTGAGTGCTGATTTGCGTCCTACTTGGCCGCAGGCTCTCCCTCCTGGTAAGAGATCCCATTGATGACATCACTGGGGAATCCCATGACCTCATCAGCTCTATTTTGACACATTTACAGTGAGCGATTTTCCAGCTGGAAACTATTTGAATCTATTCAGCAGAATTCATATTTTTAATTTCCTGTTTAGGTTTCTTGGTATACGTACATAGGATATAGTTTGATTTCCACTTTTTTTTTTTTTCTGTTTTAGTTATATCTGTGACAACGGATCTATTCCGTTACCATCCCACTGGGAGCATGTGAATGACGCAGAACCTTATCAGGTAGGAATTATTACAATGTTCAATAAATGCTCGGGGGGGAGATGCGTTTCCAGGTGATTAAACCTCTCGTTCTACTTCCGCAGCTCGTTCCTTTGGTGAAGCACTGTAACGAATATAATGAAGTAACCAATCTCTTTGGAAAATCCATGGATAAGAACCGCATCACAGGTATTCTAAGAATACAAAACCTAGACCTGTGGGAATTTTACTGCAGGTGAGCTCTGCTATATTATTTGGTGCTTTAGTCTACGGACATCCTGGTGATAATGGGAGTTGTAGTTGGAGGCGGTTTTCAGGTTGTAGACAGGGCTTTGTCACTTCATTATTCTTGAACGAATAGTTGCTTTGGCTCTATGGGGCATATTCAATTGTTGGCGTTACAGCCAAATTTAACACGCCCCGCACACTATTACCATCATTACGGTAATAGTGCGCGTAAATACCGGTATTACGGTACTTTTCTAGCTGGATTTCAGCTTGCGGCTCAGGGAGCTATGAGCTGAAATCCAGCTTACTATTACAGTAATACCGGTAATAGTTTTAATGCCACGGGCATATTCAATAATTGAATATGCTCCTAAGTACGTTATTGTATCCTTTTTGGCGGTCATCCAGCCTTGAAATATTAAAGTGTGTTTATACCCTATATTTTGTGTTTTTGGCTTTTATCTCTAGGGCATGTTCAGAATACACCATGATCCATAACATAATTGGCAACTCTCCCCGAATGTCAGGGAGACTTCCGGATTCCAAGTGGGTCTTTCGGACTCCCGGCAGAGTATGGCAGTCTCCCGCATCTGCCCACTTCCTAGTGAGCCAAAATGGCGCGATTCTCAGGGAATCGCGCCCCGTCTCCCAATGTAAAATGACACGTTTGCGTCATTACGTCACGGGGATGGGGCCAAAATGATGCGATTTTTCTGAGCCCCGCGCCCCCCACATGCCCACCTCCCTCCCCCCCAGCAGCTCCTGGACACCGACTGTTAGAAGTTGGCAAGTATGACTTATAAGCCAAGTTTACCTGACATCCCAAGGGTTGTCCTCTACACTTGACTTCCCTTGATTGACAAGTTCTAAAATGTTAGTAGCTTCCAAGGAGACGTCCCAGTTTTAAAGAAGGACCAGGGCAATTCTAATATGTAGAATACAGATCACAGCTGGAATTAGTATATGATTACTGCACATGAAAGACTTAGGGGTAGATTTACTAAAACGTCTAAAATAGAAAAAGTGGAGTTGTTGCCCATAGCAGCCAATCAGATTCTAGATACTCTATAATTTACTAGATAAATAGCCAGAATCTGATTGGTTGCTATGGGCAACACCTCCACTTTTCCTTTTTAGGAGCCTCAGTAAGCCTACCCCCTTTTTTCTTTTTAAAAACAGTAATTGTTTCCCTTAAAATTAAAAATATATGTTAAATGGAAACGATAACTACGAACATTAGACTGCTTTTATTATTCAATGCTGGATACAAGTTCTTGTACGTCTTGTGTCCTTGGTAGGAAAAAAGCGCAGCTGAAGAAGAAGAAAGGCCTGCCTGACGTGGCGGAAGAGATGCTGTTTCACGGCACAAGTAATGAATTTGTCAACGCAATCTGCATTCATAACTTTGACTGGAGGATTAATGGGATACATGGTGCCGTGTATGGAAAAGGTAAGAGCTGCGGCTCTATACGGTTCTGTTGACAACCGCTTTCGGTTCACAAAAGCTGAGATGGTCCAACTGCTGCAAGTGGGTACAATAGGTCCATCGTCCTCAAATCTGTATTTTCTGTTTGCCATCCAATTTTCAAATTCAATCCAAGATTCAAATTGCATCAGACGATAAAGCTTTGATGCAGCACAGTGGACAATAAAATATATATATATATATATATATATATATATATATATATATATATATAATATATATATATATATATATATATATATATATAATATATATATATATATATATATATATATATATAATGTTAACCCGTGCATGATACTCATGCATTCTAGTCAAATCAAGCTACTTAAGGTCTTAAAATGGGTTCTTGTCATGCATTTGGGCCTAGCCCAGGCCTCCTCAGGGGAAGAGCGTTACTTCCCGACGCAAGCGCCCTTTTTTAACGTGGTTTTGTCCACATGTCACCACCTCATCATTTTTCTCCATCACCTCATCCTTCATCTTCATCACCACATCCTTCATCAAGCTGCTTAAGGTGTTAAAAACTCCCCACTGTCACCCCCGGCAACCACCAACCACTCCCAACTGTCACTTCTCCTTCAAGAAATATATAGGTCAGTGTATAACTCTGCCCAGCAGGTGGGGCTGCAGCTTGTTTTTTTTTCTTCCACACACGCCACTAGGCATTTATATAGTAGATTACACAGCTAAAAAAACTTTATTTGCAGAACAACAAACTGACATTTTTCTAAACGTTTATAGAGAAATGAAATTAATATAAAGACAGCTTATAAGTGGTGTATATTGTTCCATTTATACATTGTTAGCTTGCACACAATTCCTTTTGTATCTCCCACTGGGGAAATGTTTTTACTACTGATTTATTTATATAGCCCATAGTTACCTACTCTTCTGGACTGTCCGGGAGACTTCCGAATTTTTGGAGGACCAGGGTAAACTCCCGCATCCTGCCCCCTGTGTTGGTAAAGTGGGTGGGGGCGGAGCTAATTGCATCATTCTGAACCCACCCCCTACTGTAATAGATCGAAATTGGTATAGTTTGGCAGGGGTGGGGCCTAATGACACAATTTTTGTGGCCACACCTCCTGGATGCGCAAGCGAGATCTCCCCTTCCGGAAAGGAAGATCTCCAAAGCTGGCAAATTTGATATAGCACCCATACTGTACCTCCAGTCTAAACAAAGCTAAAACATGCCCCCACGCCTGGTAGCCACCTCCTGTTTTCTAAACTCGAGTTCTATCACTGTGGCTCATGACACTACAGAACTCGCTCTTTCCATAGATTTCTTTAGAGTGTTATTGAACAGCTATCGACAAATTGTATTTGTCATTTTTTTCCCTACGGGGGAAATGAGCAGATTTTGGCATGATACGGCCCGTGGGTTCATGTCGCTTATAAGATCAAGTATGACATTGCTACTGTTACATCGTACTAAAGGTTAATCCTTTTTTTTTTTTTTTATGTTATGTTTTTACATTTCAGGTACATACTTTGCGAAGAACGCGTCCTTATCGAGCCAATACTGTAAGAACAGCGGCAAGCACGGAGCCACTCTGAAACTGCACGGCGTGAACACAGAGTGCTGCCTCTCGCTAAAGAAGAAAGCCATGTTTTTGGCCAGAGTGCTGGTGGGGGATTACACTACAGGGGATAGCAAATACATTCGACCCCCATCAAAGGATGGCAGCCTCGTTAACTTATATGACAGTTGTGTGGATAATCCCTTCTGTCCGCTAATTTACGTGATTTTTGACAGCAATCAAACCTATCCAGAGTACATTATACACTTTGAGTGACTTGTTTTTTGTTTTTTTCATTTTTGTTTTTTTATGTTCAACGCAACTATTGAAACTTCGTTATCACGAAGCAAAGAAGACTGTTACCAGGTCCACGGAGGATGATCTATATGGATTATTATCGTTTATATAGCGCCACCACTAATTTGTGATTGGCTCCTTCTAGCTACCTGTTTTCATACTACTATAATTTATTGAAAGGTGCAGCTGTATAAGTCAATAAATAAGATAAATTATTGTATCTTCCTGGCTTGCTTCTGCGCTTTTCAGCAAGTCCTCTATATCAGCCTGGCAGAGTTGTTTATATGCATTGCCCTTGAGCAACACAAAGACCTGTGGTTAGATTTACCAAACTTTCTAAAAAGGAAAAGTGGAGGCGTTGCCCGTAGCAACCAGTCAGATTTTCGTTATTTTCTAGAACAGTGTTAGCTAACCTGTGACACTCCAGGTGTTGTGAAACTGCAAGTCCCAGTATACCCTTCCACCAATAAGCTGCTATATATTGGCAAAGCATGCTGGGACTTGTAGTTTCACAACACCTGGAGTGTCACAGGTTAGCTAACACTGTTCTAGAATGTACGAGATAAACGATAGCTAGAAACTATGGGTACCTCCAATTTTCCTTTTTAGGGGGATTGATAAATCTACCCCCTGCTCCCTGTCATTTCCAAGGGCTGTACAAATTAATCTGCCTGGTTGATCTACAGGACATATGCATAGAACAAAGGCAGAAATGGGAAGGAGGGTATATGGTGAAGTGTGTGTGTGTGTGTGTCTGTATGTATGTACGTACGTACGTACGTACGTACGTACGTACGTACGTACGTACGTGTACATTCTCATGATTATTTATTCAGCCCACAAAATGAGATTACATGTGCATTACAAAGGTTCATGAAACCCCCTGACACAAATAGAATGGAGAGTTACCAACGTAAATATACGAAGGCAGGGCTAATGTTTGGAAATCAACAAGGTATGTGTGATATATAATTTTATTTTATGGTATCTGTCTCCTGTTGTATGGATTGCCCACTGGCAGTAGAGCTTACAATCTTATTTCCCTACCAAGGACACGCACTAGGGTAGGTATAATAAGAAGCCAATTAACCTACCTGTATGTCTTTGGAGGGTGGGAGGAAACCTACGCAGGCACGGAGGGTATATACAAGCTCCACGTGGATGGTACCATGGTTGTACGTGAGATCAGGGCTGTGAGACAACCAAGCGTGGGCTACTAACAGTTATGGACACTTTATTTTTTTTTCTGCTGCCCTTTCCAGTAATGGGCGGGGATGTCATCCGGCAAGCAGGCCTGTTTCTTTAGTACGTAGGTAAAGGGGAATGTTTCTTACTATGCAGGGAAAACTGTTAGTTGTCAATCTCTTCCATGATGGCAAAACTACACAACTCGGGTGTATGACCTAGCTCAGTGTTGGCTAACCTGTGACACTCCAGGTGTTGTGAAACTACAAGTCCCAGCATACCCTTCCAGCAATAAGCTACTATATATTGGCAAAGCATGCTGGGACTTGTAGTTTCACAGGTTAGCCAACACTGACCTAGCTTGTCAGCACGTAAGAATAATATACAAGCTCTCCACCAATGGTGTGGATCTTTGTGAGTATTTTAGGTAAATTATATAAGTATGTCACACAGAAATATTCCGGATAACTGTCACCTGATGTCTCCTGACCAATTATTGCAAAGCTGCGTGCCATAGTAATTTTACTTATGAATGACCACGACACTAGTGCCACATTGCACTATATTAGGGACCGTCTGTTCTCTTTCCACACTTTGCATTCACTAATTTGATAGATCAGACCGGTTTAATGTCGGACAGGGATGTTTTTAGATAAGATGGACCGAAGAACATGGGTTGTTTTTTTTTTGTTAAAACCATTCATAAAAAAAATTGTTCCTACCTTTTATGTACAGAATAAAAACAGGTACTGAGAATGAAAGTATCTAGAAGTGAGACTGTGTTGGAAAAATGCCCATTTTGTTTGCTCGTAGAATAAGCCAAATTCTGGTGGCAAGTATACAATGTATACATGTTCTGATATATACAATACAGAGTCTGGTGAAAAGTATTTCAATCCCCGGTTCTTGTGACTAATATACACTACAGTTCCCAATACTGAATGCAGATCTACAGAGCTGTCCCCCTTTCCGATGGAAGTATGTAAAGCAGGGCCCAGTTCTTGTATTTAGTGTACAACATATTACCTGTTATTATGACAAGTATATAAAGCAGATTCTGATGCCTACAATTTAAATCTCTTTACAATGATTAGGTTACAATACAGACCCCTATTGTTCTGCTTAAAAGGATCCTCATTCTGTTTGGCTACGACATGATACAAACTACTTTCTGGTGGCTTATAGGTAACATGGCCCCTCTGTCTGGTGAATTGTAAACATGACGTCCTACCCTCTGAAGCCAAGTTAAAAAAACCAAAACACGTCTATTATGGTGTCTGCTTTATAAATCACTATTGTATGCACCCCACTGGCTGGGTATCACTCCGCTGCTATTTTCTAGGTCCCAGCTCTCTAATTGGATAACAGTGTTGGAAAGGACATTATACAGGTAGACTTCAGCAGGCAATCAGACTCCTGTATTGCTTCTTGTCTGGCATTAGTAACCTCTTAGGGGCTCATTCAATTGTTTAGAAGTCCTGTGGCATTAAAACTATTACAGATAATACGGTGATTTGTAGCTGGATTTCAGTTCCCGGCTCAGGGGACTGAAATCCAGCGAGTAAATTACCGTATTACTGTTTTTCCGCGCATGATTACCGTAATAACGGTAATCGTGCGCGGGCCGCGAGATTTTTGCCGTTTACGCCGACAATTGAATATGTCCCTTAGAGTGGCCTTTCCCGATCTCCCCAAATGGTAGTCCTCGTGCTGCATCTACTTTTAAATGACGTTTTTGGAATACTGTCTATAATTTTATGTTATTTATGTCTACGTTTACTGTTTTTTTGGGTTGTTTTTGTTTGGTTATTTTGTTTAGTTTTAGCCTCCTATTTGTATTTCTGAGCTCCTATGTATTGTATATATTTATTCTACTTGATGTAATACGTCTGCCGAGCTATGCATTTATTATCTGTTTTTGTTTAAAAACGAGTCTTCTAAAACAAACAACATCTTGTGTTTATATTGCATGTATGCTATGCTTATATCAAACATTTAATGTTGTGTTTGACAAAAAGTATGGGGTGGAACCTTCCTTTTATAAACCTTCTCTGTATTTCTGTGATTTTCTAGGAAATGAGGTCACGATTGGACTTTATTAGTATTCGAGATTGTTGCTTTCTAATGCATTGATGGGACATACTTACAAAGAAGTAGAGTTCTAAAGCATATATAGAAAGCACAAAGTTTTGCAATTAACTTAAACATCCAAAGCTATTCACAGCTACAATAATCAGGTATATATCACAGGATAGTGACATATACACTCCAAAAACATACTAGTAGGTTAATTGGCTGTTATCAAAATTGACCCGTGTCTGTCTGTCTGTCTGTCTGTCTGTCTGTCTGTCTGTCTGTCTGTCTGTCTGTCTGTCTGTCTGTGTCTGTCAGAGAATTTAGACTGTAAGCTCCAATGGGGCAGGGACTGATGTGAGTGAGTTCAGTGCTGCGGAATCAGTGGCGCTATATAAATGATGATGATGATCGGGATTCTCTACTTCACTTTTACCAATGCTGCACCATTGGTAACAGTCAGTATGTGATCAAGCTGTGTTATGGGAGAAGAACTGTTTCGTATGCACAGCAGACTTCTTGCGGTAGGACTATAGACGTACCCCTGAGGTAGTCTCCAAGGATGGGATCACACAACTTAGAGGTTATTCCACAGCACCTAAAGTGTTAATAGTTACATAAGACTTATTACTGCAGGGAGGGATAATGAGTGGAACTATAAGGCATCCTGGGTCGTCCCCACCTCTGAGGCTATTGTTCCGCTCTCAAAAGAGCGGAGGCCTCTTCTGAGCATGGGCAGGTTGAGAGTGGCACGGGAGGCAACAACAGCATTGCAGGTCCTACTCAAACTTCCCATGTGGACCAGCAATACACTGTTTCTCGTTCCTGTTTTTGTGTTATGCTTTTGTATGTGTTACAGACAAGACATGCTGTCAGTGGGCAGCACGGTGGCCTAGTGGTTAGCACTTCTGCCTCACAGCACTGGGGTCATGAGTTCGATTCCCGACCATGGCCTTATCTGTGAGGAGTTTGTATGTTCTTCCCGTGTTTGCGTGGGTTTCCTCCCACACTCCAAGAACATAAGTAGGTTAATTGGCTGCTAATAAATTGACCCTAGTGTGTGTGTCTGTGTGTGTGTCTGGGAATTTAGACTGTAAGCCCCAAGGGGCAGGGACTGATGTAAATGAGTTCTCTATATAGCGCTGCGGAATTAGTGGCGCTATATAAATAAATGGTGATGATGATGTTTGTCGGGTGACGTTAAATACAGCTGAGTTCCCAAAGTGTTGACATGTGTTCTTACAAAGAGCCTGAATGTACAGGTCATTATTCTGCAATTATGGTCCCAGTTACAGAATTATTATAATCAGACTGTAAATCTTTGGAGAGGCAGAATGAAGCTAACTACTTGGTAAAATGACTGCTAGGCTGAAGTTTAGAGCAGGTATATCAAAGCTGCACAACCGTAATGACCAGATATGGAATTGTGAAGTGGTTCTTTGAAAAGATGACTTGTGGAAAGTACTCGGCACAGATAGATTAGAGACCATTACTGAGGAGTGGGATAAAAGAAACAGGCAGGTTCAGGCAGTAATCCGCATACCAGTGGAAGATGATCAACTGATTAACATCAGTAGTGAGAAAACAAGAAAAATACTTGACACTGCATGAAATCATTTAAATAGTAAACCGTTCCTTCCATGCAAATAATGCAGCATGAGACTGTAAAAGCATCAGACAATGTAGGGCTGTTATAAGAGACAAATACTGATCTATGTCAACTTTGATCTGGTGTAAAAAGGGGACAATGGCTGTGGTGCACTTTGTAAAGCAAGGATTACCCCTAAAAATCCCCTCCGTTAACAAATTCCATTTTAAGCCTGCAATACTGGGAACTGATAAGGGAGGAGGGTATATGGGAAGAGAAGCTCAAGAAATGTTTTAAGGAGAAGAGAATAGAAAGTCAAACAACTGCACCTTACACTACCGAGCAGAAAAGAATTTGCAGAAAGAAAAACACATGGAGATTGAAATAGTGTGGACGCAGACCTTCCACACAAACTCTATATAGAAAAGGCAGCCTACTTGGAAAATTGACTTAATGGCAACCAACCGTAGGCTAGTCGGCACAGGGCTGGGTTCCCTAGGGGGAATTTGGCCCATACAAAAATTACAGGCCACACCCTAGTTTTAACCAGCCCTATGCTGAATACCACGAAGACTCCTAGACCCCTGGTCAGTGGGTATGTGTTCATTTATAAAAAAAATTGATTTAAGTGCCAGCATACCAAGGCTACCATTAAGTGTTTGTGCAGTACTACAAGCCCCAGCATACCCATGGCTGCCGAGGCATGCTGCCACTTAGTGAACCATTAGCACCAGCATTCCCTGGCACCCAGGCCCCACTGGGATCTGTAGTGCACCAGGGAAAAACAGGGATTTATTCTCAAAACTGTAGAAAGAATAAAAGATCTGGGGGTAAATGTTTCAAGCTGAGAGTTTTCCGGCGGGTTGGAAAAACCAATCGGATTCCTGCTATCATTTATTTTGTACAATCTACAAAATGGTATCTGGAATCTGATTGGTTGCTATAGGTAACATCTCCACCTTTCAAACCCGCCAGAAAACGCTCAGCTTGATACATTTACCCTCTGGTGTATCTACAGGATGTATACGATTCTATATAAAAGGGTTGGCAGATTGTGCACCAACATGATGTAGTGAACATGACTAAAAACATGTCTGTGTCTAAGTTTAGTATATTCTAATGAGAAGTATTTTAAACCTGAGTTATCATGAAATGTCCACACAGCTGTTACATAGTGTGACACAGAAGATAACGGTAACCACACTGATAAAGTGCTCAGTATTTTCACTGTAAACAGATGTTCTTATATCTGCACTGACAAATGTACAACAGTTCCATGTAATTCCTTCCTTTCGTTATTTTATAAGCCAGTATGTCGTCTGGTGGCTCTCTGAGGCTCCTCTCTGGCCTCTACGTTACCTGGTATCATACAATAAGTTTTTTAATTGTCTATGGGAGGGGTGATTTTAAACAGAAAATATCATACCAGCACGGTGGCTCAGTGGTTAGCACTTCTGCCTTACAGCGCTGGGGTCATAAGTTCAATTCCCGACCGTGGCCTTCTCTGTGAGGAGTTTGTATGTTCTCCCCGTATTTGCGTGGGTTTCCTCCGGGTGCTCTGGTTTCCTCCCATACTCCAAAAATATACTGGTAGGTTAACTGGCTGTTAACAAATTGACCCTAGTCTATGTGTGTCTGTCTCTGTCTGTTTGTGTGTGTATATTAGGGAATTTAGACTGTAAGCCCCAATGGGGCAGGGACTGATGTGAGTGAGTTCTCTGTACAGCGCTGCGGAATTAGTGGCGCTATATAAATAAATGATGATGATGATGCCTACCACAGTCCTGGTTATACAGGATTGCCACCCACTCAGTAAAAATGGGACTCCGTGCCAAAGGGCATTCATTAAGGGAAGCTCAGTAAAATATTGAGTAAGTAGTATCCTGGACAATTTCATTTTACAATGCAAGGGGGGTGCAATTTATTTGATAGCTTATTTGTACACTGACATATAAAGTTGATATTTGTGTGCTACATGAAAAAACAGCCAGTATTTAACTTGTGTGCAAAATTGAAAACTAATTTGCTCCCCTTGCATTGTAACATGGTTTTGTCCAGGAGAACATTTCTTGAATTTTTTATTAAACTTTCCTTAATGAATCAGGCCCAATGCCATTAATAGGGCAGAAACAAAACATATATAGAGGATGGTTATTCTTTATATAGGGAATGCGGCAACTATTTGGACAAACCATTACCTGCAGCAAAGAGGGTGTAGCCTAGTTATTTGGGGTTATGACTAAAATGAATTGAGGCATGTCTGGACAGGTCAAAACTGTTGTCAAGCAGGTTTAACTAAAGTGTCTTGATTGGAGTATAGTGTGATCTGACGCTACATATAATTAAGATTTATTTTTCTATAAATCTAGAGCATACATGCCAACCTTTTGAAGCTGGCTTCCGAGAGTTGGGGGAGAAGAGGTGGGTGTCTGGGGGCGGGACTTGAAAATTGTGTCATTTTGGTCCCGCCCCCACTGTAAAATGCCGAAATTCACGTTATTGAATAGCGGGGGTGGGGCTTTATGATGTGATTAAGCCCCACCCCCAATATTCAATGCTGTTAATTTCAGAATTTTTTTAGGATCCAGAAGTTGTGCCTACTCTTCCGGGAGGACTCACCCGACATTCGGGAGCTTCCCGGAAATTCCGGGAGAGTAGGCACAACTCCCGGATCCTAAAATTAAGGAGAGCAAATCATAAAAAAAACATGTTGCATTGCAGGTGGAGGTAAATTTTAAATGCAGGGACAGAATTATAGTTGAGATAGGGCATGTCCTAGATCAACTTTAAAAGTCAGTGTAGAAATAAAGCTATCAGGTATTTGTGTGCTAGATGAAAAAACAGACAGTATTTATCTTATGTGCAAAATAATAAACTAATTTGATAATAATAAACCCTTGCATTGTAACATGGTTTGTCCAGGAGAACATTTACTCCTTTTTGTTTGCCTTACTTTATTTAATGACTCAGGGACTCTTTCCCTACACATTTTAATGCATTATCGTAACTAAACGCTGGTTTAGTGTTTGCTTGCCTGAGATAAAAAGTTTTAATAGTGGTAAATGTGTTCAAGCCCTGACTGTGGCCAGATCTCTTATACAGATTATATAACTGGAGGACGGTTCAAGCTATAAACCACATCCAATAGTTTAAGGAGAACCTGTCGTTGAATTTGAAGCTATATATATATATATATATATATATATATATATATACACACACACACCCACTGCAGGTTAGTAGTACACTGACACCCTTATATAAATTGATAACTGGCTTCTGTTGAATAACTGCGCCATTATGCATAATCAGCTGCCCAGTCATCCCACTCCTAAGTGGCATCCTCACCCCCGCTTCTTACCTGAGCAGGCAGGAATCTATAGCATATATTCTGTCTCTAGATACAGGGTAGCAACCTCAGTATGATGGAGTAATCATAACTGCTGGAAATCCACAACTCACTAAAACCTGTTAATATTTTTCTTCTTATTATTATTATAAATACCATCTTTTATTTAGACTGAAAGAAACCAACTGAGCCTAGAATAGTAACACCATCCTTACTTATAACGACTGCACTGAAAATACTATACAATATTTCCATTATATAATAGGCATGAAGTTAAATATACAAATGAATTTGCTAACAGATTTTTTTTCTTTCTCTATGTATTGTCCCTTAATAAAACACTAGATGGCGCTGCCTCACTGTAACATAACAGGTATTATTTGTGCATGGAACGTTGAAGCACTTGCATCTGTGAGACTCTAGTCATCCCACTTGCTTTGATGTAGGACTTATACAATTTGCGTCCACTTTACACATCCTGTTAATTATGTTTCTTACATCTCTGTTCCAGGAAATTTTTAAACAGGCTTACGCCTATCTTATTCATAGAAATAAGAAACCCTGATTAAATATAGGTAAAGTGAAGATGAAAGCAAATTGATATGTTAGCCTGTAGGCATCTCACAAGATATGTATAATTGTGTTCTTACCTGTTATGTAGCTTCTTGGGACTTGCAGTTCTTCTTAAATGGTGTAACCCCCACCCCTTCCTCTCACTTGTATTTGATGGGAGACCCTCTTCTATCAATTTTTTTAGTCCAATATAGCAGGTGCATACAATTAATGTGACCTATTTTGGTCTTTATCTGTAATCATCACTGAAAATCAAAGGAGATGATAGCCCATAACTCACCTGCCTCATCTTTTATGGCCATAACTCACCTGCTACTCATCGTCTATGGCCATAACTCACCTGTTATTCATCTTCTATGCTCATAACTCACCTGCCCCTCATCTTCTATGCCCATAACTTGCCTGCCCCATCATCTACTCCTTCCATAACTTAACTGCAGCTCATCTGCTATGCCAATAACTAGGAGAGTTCTACCAATTTTTAGCCAAGGGGAAAGACTTGACTCATCAGCCTATCTTAAAGGGGAAAAAATGCAGGTGGCCTAGTGACCCAGCCAAAGTTAGCACACTATGATGCCCCCCAGCCTGCCTCTGCCATTTATCCGCTTTGTCCTCCTTTTTCATCCCTAGCAATCACTTACATCTCATCTTTCATCCCCACCACTCACCTACTGCTTATCTTTCTTCTCCATCACTCACTTGTCTTACTTACCCTTACTCTGTGCACTCACCTTTCCCTCATCTGCCATTGCCTGCTCACCAATCTTAATCCTCTACCATCATTTTCAGTCTCTCTCCATCTCTTGGTTTTATGGCACAGGCGGGTGGGAAAGATTTGGTGATGGTGACTATTTTCCCAACTGGAAAATGAGAAGGAGGTTAATTATGGGCATAGAAGATGAGGGGCAGGTGAGTTATGGGCATAGAAAATGAGGGGCAGGTGAGTTATGGGCATAGCAGATGATGGGCAGGTGGGTTATGGGCATAGTAGATGAGAGGCAGGTGAGTTATAAGCATAGTAGATGATGGGCAGGTGAGTTATGGGCAGGTGAGTTATGGCCATAGTAGATGATGGTCAGGTGAGTTTTTGGCATAGAAGGTGAGGGGTAGGAGAGTTATGGGCAAAGAAGATGATGGGCATGTGAGTCATGGGCATAGAAAATAAGAGGCAGGTGAGTTATGTGCATAGAAGATGAGGGACAGGTGAGTTATGTGCATAGAAGATGAGGGACAGGTGAGTTATGTGCATAGAAGATGAGGGACAGGTGAGTTATGTGCATATAAGATGAGGGACAGGTGAGTTATGGGCATAGAAGAGGAGAGGCAGGTGAGTTATGGCCATAGAAGATATTGGGCAGGTGAGTTATGGGCATAGAATATATGCGACAGGTGAGTTGTGGGCATGTTAGATGATGGGCACGTGAGTTCTCGGTAAAGTAGTTTAGGGCAGGTGAGGTATGGCCATAGACGATGAGTGGCAGGTGAGTTATGGGCATAGTAGATGTTGGCAGGTGAGTTATGGACATAGATGATGGGCAGGTGCGTTATGAGCATAGTAGATGAGGGTAAGGTGATTTTTTGGTATAGAAGATGAGGTGTAAAAGAGTTATGGGCAAAGAATATGATAGGCAGGCAAGTTATGAGTGTAGTAGATGATGGGTAGGTGAGCTATCGGCATAGTAGATGATGGGCAAGTGAGTTATGAGCATAGAATATGAGAGGCAGGCAATTTTTGGGCACAGTAGATGATGGGGAGGTGAGTTATGGACATCGTAGATATGGGGCAGGTGAGTTATGAGCATAGAAGATGAGGGGCATGTAAGTTATGGGCAGAGAAGATGAGAGGTAGGTGAGTTATGAGCATAGTAGATAATGGGTAAGTGAGTCATGTGCTTAGTAGATGATGGGCAGGTGCGTCATAAGCACAGTAGATGATGGGTAAGTGAGTCTTGTGCTTAGTAGATGTTGGCAGGTGAGTTATGGACATAGATGATGGGCAGGTGCGTTATGAGCATAGTAGATGAGGGTAAGGTGATTTTTTGGTATAGAAGATGAGGTGTAAAAGAGTTATGGGCAAAGAATATGATAGGCAGGCAAGTTATGAGTGTAGTAGATGATGGGTAGGTGAGCTATCGGCATAGTAGATGATGGGCAAGTGAGTTATGAGCATAGAATATGAGAGGCAGGCAATTTTTGGGCACAGTAGATGATGGGGAGGTGAGTTATGGACATCGTAGATATGGGGCAGGTGAGTTATGAGCATAGAAGATGAGGGGCATGTAAGTTATGGGCAGAGAAGATGAGAGGTAGGTGAGTTATGAGCATAGTAGATAATGGGTAAGTGAGTCATGTGCTTAGTAGATGATGGGCAGGTGCGTCATAAGCACAGTAGATGATGGGTAAGTGAGTCTTGTGCTTAGTAGATGATGGGCAGGTGAGATATGGCCATAGAAGATGATGGGCAGGTTAGTTATGGCCATAGTAGATGATGGGCAGGTGAGTTATGGCCATAGAAGATGATGGGCAGGTGAGTTATGGCCATAGTAGATGATGGGCACGTGAGTTATGGGCATAGTAGATGTGGGGCAGGTGAGTTATAAGCATAGTAGATGATGGGCAGGTAAGTTATAAGCATAGAAGATAAAGGGCAGGTGATATATTGCAATAAAAGATGAGGATCAGGTAAATAGAGGTGAGGGAGGGTGAGTAGATTAATTAGCAGGAAAGATGAGGGTCTCATGAACAATGGGGAGAAAATATGTGGGGGAGGAGAGTTGAGCAGAAGATACGCAATAGACAGATGACTGGTGGGTGTTACAAAATGTGTTCCACAAAGTACGTCTTACTTTTATAGCCTTGGAGGCAGACATATGATGAAAAACATTGAACTGTTTATTGCAGAGAAGACAACAATCCAGGTGATGCAATGAACACAGACCGGGCCAGAGTATAAACAGATTTTCAGAAATAGCAGATTAGTAGGAGTAATGTAATAGTCAGGTTACCTGCAGGAGAGATACAGGTGATTAATTAATGCTGTACAAGAAAACAGGAACAGGCTAAGCATGGATATCCACAGAAGCAGAGAAAGCAGGCTGTGATCCAGGGAACAAACAGAAACAGGCTCAGGAACATCAATGACCAGCAAAGGATACTGGGATAGGCAGGCATATATAAGACACAGTCATATGTGGATGATTAACTAGCTGTGCTAGTTAACCCCTGGTGGTGGAAAAGGCAGAACAGCAGCACCCCTGGAGGATCACAGGTACTGCAGGGTAATATAAACACTAGAGACACAAGGCAGACCATAACAGTGAGTAGGAGAAGCAGGGGAGTAATGTGGAGGATAGATGGGCAAGTGATGCTGAATAAAGATCAGGGACAGGTGCATTGAGATAACATAAGCGGCAGTTGAGTGAAGAGTGGTAAAATAAGAGGCGGCTGAGAATGTCAGTGCAAATAAATGGGTAAGATTATGTCCATTTCCATATGGCTCTTCAGCAATGACTTTATATCGATACTTTTTTCATTTTTGCCAGTGGATACTAATTTACGGTTTTTTTTTCAAGACTTCTTTCAGTTTGATCAACCTTGGCTGAATTAAAACTTACTTACCACCTAATTGCAAGCTCATCTACTCCTTCTATTCCACAGAGCCCCAGCGCTGCTCAATCCAGCTGTTTCTCTCAGGGCTACTCCACTTCTGTAATATTAAACCAGCAAAACTGTTAATGGCAGCAGAGTGAGTGGGGGGGGGGGGGGGGTGAACAGGGGGAACAATCGGGATACGTAAACATAGTGATTGTGGCCTCTGATTGGTGTTTCCATTTGCACCCCTTTCCCCCAGCAAGCCTAATATTTGGCCTGGACTGTGAGAAGAACAACAGAGCCCCAGAAAAAAACTACTTGAAACAGCCCCCAGAACTTCATGGAGGGGAGCAATGTAAGTAAAAAATTAGAAATTAGTCAATAATGCAGTAAGTTAGTTTTCTTTTAATTTATTTCTAAATTGTTCATTGAAATTGTTGTAATTTGAGTAAACCATTTATTAAAATGCTTAACGTTGATGACATAAAGTCAAACCCTTCTGTCTTAACCTTAAACCTTATGTGCTATAATAAAAGACACCACACTGACTTTTGGTGGCAAATTAAGCTCTTTTATTTATATAACTGCTATTATGGTGGTGGGATAGCACTGCCTTGTCTATCTGTAAACACCTTTAGCATTTGTATGTTAACAGGACAACCGTCCCCCAAGTCCCCCGAAACCCACACCCCTCTAGGTTAAACTTAATGCTCTGCAAACCAGCCCGAAGGAGCTGTACTTACACCGAACCTAAATGGGTTCCAAAAGCCTGCTACTATGAATGTGAGCTTCACCCATGTTGTTTATCTTCTACAGTGTTCCCCTGCCACATCAAAGCCGCACCAACGCATGAAACCAAGGCCCGCGCTCTTGGTTTGCCCAATATACCTCCGGTGCTTAACCAGCACCCATACAAATACCACTGCTGGTGCACCAGGTCAGCCCATCCTACCTCCGGGGCTTACCCAGCACCAGTCCCAATACCACGGCCTGTGCTTCAGGTCTGCCTATCCTACTTCCAGGGCTACACCAGCACACCGGTACCATACCGCATCCTGTGCTCCAGGTTGGGCCAACCTACCTCCAGGGCTTAACACGCACCCGTACCAATACCACGGCCCACACTCCAGGTTGGCCCAACCTATTGTCTTTGCTGTTTCAGCACCTCCCTGGGAGATAACCAGGCTTTGCATCTTTAAAACAGAAAGTAACGAGACATCTCAACCAGAGAGTTGAACTGGATCCAGGAGTCGGGAATGGGAGGGGGGATGCTTGTCCTGGAGCCAAGAGAGCGATTTCAAATCCTCCCAGTTCTTTTACCCTATTCCTCTGTTCCTCCCCTTATGACACTATCTCTGGTTATCACCACACCTTCTTGTTTTGTTAACCCTCAGGGAACCACACCATTATGTACAAACCTCGGCTTTTATTTTCCCCTCTGGCTAAATTCATCCCTCAGTTCTATTTATAGCAGTACTGTGGAAGTTTCCTTAACAAATAATAATATATTCTAGAGATGTAGCCCAACAAGGATGATACAGTTCTATATTAACTAAATATGAAAAGCACCTATTGTTTCCTGAACTGTCTGTCACATTGTGCGTATTCAATAAACAGGCCCCTCCCACTTCAAATAGTTGCACAGTTTGAAAGTGTCCCTGTAGCAGTCACTCAGTAATAGTAAAACATGCACCTCTCACTACATTGATGTGGACATTTTCATGGGTCCGCTATATGAATAGAAGACATTTGTAGTAGGTTAATAACATGTTGTACACATGGATCAGATGACACTGCCAGTCACTTTCTTTTTTACTTGGCTCCTTAAATTCAACAAAAAATTTAGGAGCATTGTAGGGTATGCACATGGTAGCTCAGTTTTGTGAGAGAGAGAGATTACAGACAATAAGGGTCGTTAAATAAATTTGCCATATTAAATCCCATGGGTAAAATTTCTGAAGTTCTATTCTTGATAATTAAAAACCACAGATGTCCCCTGAATCTCATGACTAATTGGAGACATACAGGAGGCTCTAACACTCTGCATTTTAGAGGAAAGCATAAAAAGTTTAAATTAATGAAAGGTTTGGGTACTAAAGGTTTAGCAGGTCAGACTTGGAGGTGAGGTCTCTACTGTTTCCACTATGCTCATGTTCCGGAGAATCTGCAAAGCCATAAATGTGGCTGAAAAATGATTTTGTATGAAAGGACTGGTAGGTTAACTGGCTGCTATTAAATTGACCTTAGTCTCTCTCGGTCTGTGTGTGTGTGTATTAGGGAATTTAGACTGTAAGCTTCAATGGGGCAGGGACTGATGTGAGTTCTCTGTACAGCGCTGCAGAATTAGTGGCGCTATATAAATAGCTGATGGTGATGATAATGATGATGAAGATGAGGTATGCGTCTACTATGACATTTGCTCATTGGACAAGTTTGTGTGAAAAGAGAAGCAGCGCAGGCGCGCGTGTTTTGCGCATTGCAAATGAGCCCTAAATATATACATCTTAAAGCAGATTAGCATTTATAGACTGATACAAAGGGTAAATTGGTTCTACATATACAATCTTAGAATCTAAAAGGCCAAACAATGCATATAAGACATAAGATCATTGTGGGGAAGGCGTTGGAAGAAAAGTTAAGATATAAGAGGACATTTCTTTAAAATGTTACTAATAGGCTGCTGGGCCGAATCTCGCCCCTCGGGTACAAAGCTTGTAAACTGGCACAAAACGGTGCACAGTGTTTTGATTAGTACATTTGCTTGTAAAAAAATGTGCAGTTGGAGGGTATGTAATGGTCCCTAAACAGTCCCATTCTTTTCAGAGGCATTCTAGGAAAAGCCACCAAGTGTCTGTATAAAGATGGACACAATCCAGCAGAGTGTGAGATTCTGCATAAAAATGTTGTTCCCCAGTAATATCTGTATTAGATTTCTATGGTAGTTAAGCAGGTTTCCTATAACTCTGACTCTTCCTGGTTTCCGAACCAGGAATCACTTCTTTTACAGTTTCACTCTGATTCTGGCCCCACATGCACTCAGAGCTCCTGTACAACTCTTTGTGGTCCTAAAACTTAGCTCCATTTCAGTAATACATGGTAGCGTGACAGCCTTAAAAGTACTGAATGGGTAATGATTGCCATTTCTAGCAGTAGACTACTGATGATATTTAATAGATTTGTTATTTTGGCCCCTTAAATAGGAGACACCATATTATCAGCATAGAAGTACAGCAGCTTGTGGTATTTGTCTTACAGCGTCACCACCCTTTAAATACAGAGACGTTTAGTGCTAATTATTAAGTAAAACGGCCAGGGGCAGTTTGTTCTTTGAGGTGTGGTGAGTTGTTTAGTAGGAATTGTCTGTCTTGTTTTTCATTATCCATACACATCCTGGTTAGAGGCAGATATTTCTCCCTATTACATTGCATTACTTAATCCTGAATATCTTGCTTGGTGCTTTAAACCAATGTGTGTTCCTCTTTAAATGGAACAAACAGCTGATGTGTCCCATTAACTATGTCCTCTGTTTCCAAACCCCCTTCTGCATTTTTGGTTCATCGGCGGCCATTTTGTGCGTGAACCAACATCTCTCAGGTTACTAAACATATACATTAGATTTCCATTCCTGTCAAATATCCCTAATTTTACAAGAAATATCCTTATTTTTCAATGTCGATCAGCTTTACAGTACAGTTTCTCTTCTATTTATCTGATGCAATTTTCCCATATCTTGTTTTATTTTCTCTGGTTTCATATTTATTGTATTTATATTTATTTTAGAGCTAAATACAGCAAAATGTCACTGGAAATAATTTTAAAACATTGGTAACTTTGCTTTCAGGAAGGTTGGTCTCCTCCTCACAGTGGAAGTAGCCATTTTGTTGGCTGAACCCAATATTCATTAGAATAGAGCCTAGCAATTTATGGGTAAGCTTACCTCATTGAGGGCAATAGTTCTCCATGAACTGATATGTTTATTATATTACATTATTAAATTATAAGCATGATGCTGACCTTGTGCTGGCAGGTCAGGAGAGCCTCACATAGATTGGGAGCGGCTTTCTCAGATTGAGAATTGAGCCCCTTTTACCTCCTCTCTGATGGTCCCTTCCTGATGGTAGTGGGAGCCCCCTTTCTCTGCGGTATAAACAATAAACTTGAAGTGGCATTGTTGTTTTAATTCACTATTTTCAATCACATTGTGCATCTGTGAGGACCCCGACTCCAGGTCTAATATGCTGGTCACACCCACACATTGATAGCCACGCCCCATCCAGCGTCATGTCACTGCTTACAATACACCATCAAAATTTTCAGCCCTTGGCTCATGCGCCAGGCTAGGTACACACTGAAGAATTTTCCGACCGACATGTTATCTCAAAGGATTGTACCTACGACTGAAGGTCCGATCAGTCTGACGATTCATCCGTACACACTGACACGATTTACCTTCAGATCTGTGCTCTTCATCTGGTCCTTCATCTGGTTCTCTAGTCTTCAGGGAATGACAGCACAATATTCATTCATTCATTCATTCATTATTGTCACATTGTCACACTGATTAAAACCACCTTGTTATAGCTATCCACATGTCTTAAAGAATTTCGTTAGCTTCTGTGACTCTGAAACGAAACATTCTGTCTGTGATTGGTCGGAAAATATTAAACAGTACGACCAACCAAATAAGCTGACAATTGACACTTTAGAACGACTTTTGACCATCGTGTCACTATACACACTAACCCGACTTCTGACAGAATGGTCGTATGTCGGCTGATTTGCCCGATTATTGGACGAAAATGCTTCAGTGTGTACCTAGCCTTAATCTGGAACTCTGTGGATGGTACTCAAGGTCAGTAAAGGAGTGGACTTTATTGAGTTGTGGTCTGGAGCACAATATTTTAACGACTGTGATGTGACCATTATTACTGTGCCAGTCTGGTTTTCAAATTACCATGTCCAATAGCCCCTTCTCACCCTTTCCAGCCATGTTGTCCAGCGATAAAGAGAAACTGAACTAGCCTGGGGAAAGATCACACACCAATGAGATGGGGGCTCCATACATTTTTGTTGTAATAAAATAATGATCTATATCATTGAAGAAATATACTTGTTGGTTGGGGGAAGAGTAACGAGGAGCTGTCAGTAACATCTAGCAGACAGCTCCTGGCTCTGCTTTGTTCATAATGTCAAATGAGATCTGTATATATTGTTTCTTCTCTATCACTATGAACAAACTGAGCACCAGTAGCTGTCAGGAAAATGTTACTGACAGCTCCCTTTGACCCTTCCCGCTAGTAACCAGCAAGTGACAGAGTTGGGACCTAGTTTTTTAAACCTTTGGAGCACAGGATTCCCTTCCATCACCCATCCTAGGCTCCTTATATGGTTACTGGCTGTATCCACTAAAGACAAGGCTCTCGTAGAGACAAACCTTGTGCCACGTTAATTCCAAATAAATAAAACAGAGAAAAGCAACACCCTATTCTTTATAGATGTTACATCAATAGAAAAGTGATCATTGAAGGTCATTTCCTAACATTGATAAAAGATGCATATTTACACTACAAGCAGGAGTGCATAGCGGGGCCCCATAGAAAACTTTGGTTAGGGGCCCGTTAATGCCACTATAATCTTCCGGGCTCCTGGCTCTGCTCTGAAAATCTCTTCCAAGCCCGCACCGCTTAGAAGAGGACTCTGCTCTTGTCAGGGCAGGGTTGTAGCCAAAGGGTGCGATTTTAGGACCCCAGCACGAGACTAAAAAGCTAAAAGCTAATTGCTGATTGGTGCTTTGGTTTAGTGCAGATTTGCACCATTGAACAATGTTTTTTTCTATCCATTTACATAAAGTAGAACTACATTATGGTCATGTCCAGAGACATATATTTTAGATGTAAATATAGCTTTAGGTTTTCAAACACTGGGTAGGAAGGGTATTGTATGCCCAAAGTTATGCTAAAAAAGAGGAAACCAAATCACAAACGTTTAAAAACCTCTGAGATAGATTTATCCAACCTTCTAAATAGGAAAAGTGGAGGTGTTGTCCATATCAACCAATCAGATTCTAGTTATCGTTTATCAAGTACATTCTAGCAAACGATAGCTAGAATCTGATTGGTTGCTATGGGCAACACCTCCACTTCTCTTTTTAGAATGTATGATAATTATTCTCCTCTGTCACAGAGTGATCTGCAATGTTCCGTCAAGACATACATTAATACATTCTTTAATGAGAGTCTTATATAATATACAATGGATTGCAGTAGCTTTCTCTGTAGTATCAGTCTGGCTTCTCACACTGACTTCAGATGTGATGACTGCATGAGAACCCAGCATGGGTGGAAACTCATCTGTTCATCTCATGTTTGTTTGTTCCTCCTCAACGTGATACATAAGGGTGGGAAGATTAAATATACTTATGATCAAGACATTATATGGGCATATGTACTTTAGGTTTGTTTTGTTTTTTTCATTTATAAAGAAGGGAATCTTTTGTATCCTGGGAGTGGTTCTGTTTTATTACCCCTATGTCAATTTACTGGGTAAATAAAGACTTGAAAAAACAAATTATTTGACTCTTTAATGCCTGACAATCTAATGACACCTTTCTACCTTTGCCCAAATAGCACAATAGTTGTAGGTTGTGGGGGACATGGATAAAGGGTGGTGATGCCAAGAGCGAACCATTCACATATTTGCTTCCATTTTCTAAAATGTTAGAATTTTTACTTTGTTGTAAAAATGTACTTTGCAGTCAGGTAGACCGTAAGACTTCATGCAGAACACTGAAAAAATAAAATAAAATAACACTGCTGCTATTTGTGATGTTAAAAGTTTGAGACAGTACTTGGGGGCCACCAGCAAGGAAGTGTGTACCTCACTATGCTCCCAATTGTAAAATCTGGACATATAAGAAAACACTTGAACATCCCTTGATCATGTCCATTTACCACAAGACCACATCCATTTTCTAGTCCGCCATGCCCGCTTTCAACCACAGGAAATTGGGATTTTTATATGAAAATCAGGACATTCAATGGAGAGCTCAAGGGAGAGCTGGTTTAAGGGTTCCCTGGAGTAAATGAAGGAAAGAGGTCGGGCCTCCATTCCTAAGTCCCAGTTTGGGGTCTTCTGCCTTGCTAGCTATAAAGCAGCCTGATTAGCAGCTGCAAGCTTTAACTAAAAGGGTATGAGGGTTGTGTCTGTCTCACTACTCAAGGAAAATAAGCAGGAAAGTGTATGGAGAGAGAGAGAGACAGAGAGACAGAGAGAGAGAGAGAGACCCCTGATTTTCTTGAAAATGAGATGCAGTTATTGTGTCTGTAGCTTGGAAAATAGGTCTCAACAAATAGAGAGGGACTATTTGCTAGTAAGAGCTGTACAGGCTAGGATATATTTTGTTGTTGTGCTATTAATTTACTTGTGGCCTAACAACTAGATGGGGCTAGTTGCACCAGATTACTGGACTTTTATCTCATTTACTTCCTGCTGAACTGCAAACTGCCGCTGTCTACTCCAGGAGACGGCGACCGCTATCTGTTCCCGTGACTGTGAGCTCCAATGGGTCAGGGATTGATGTGAATGATTACATAGGACAATTTGGACAACTGAGTGCACAAAACTCTGCAAAATGTAAAAGTGCTTTGAGTCCTATTGGGAGCTGGTACTGGAAACACCCTAGTCCATGTTGACGTGAAGCCCCAGCTGGTCATGTGTCTCGCCAGGGAGCGTGGTACTTATAGAATCCAAAACTCGCAAGATCCAACGATGTAACAATGACGTTTTGGGGCCTATTTAACTTGGGGGCTGTGACTTCCCCTAATGGGGTCATCACTGATGTCCTCGCGGAATCAATTGTGTATCACCACCCTTCTCCTTCCCGGGCTCCGACTTCTAAAATGACTGCTGACTCTCTAGGGGCGGGAATATATAGACTCTGGCTCCCACCTGACCTACCTATACCGGCACTGGTGATTATGCATTGAGGAGATGACCATGCCCCATCAATGACATTGCCACCCAAGTTTTTGCGTAGGTCTGCCTACCAGGTGACGAGACCACACGACACCACCAGCGCCCACCGAACTCTATAAGGCACTCTCTTGTTAGACTTTCCCCCGATGACCTCACCTGCCATCACAGTTGGGTGGGACAACAAATTGTAGCACTACAAGCGCTACATCGACATGATAGCTTGACATCATGCAGTTCATGGTGCGAATCTCCTGTTCCAGCACATCCCAAAGGTGCTCTATTGGATTGAGATGTGGTGACTATGGAGGCTATTGGAGTACCCTGAACTCTTTGTCTTGTTCATGGAACCACCTTGAGATGACGTGTCCTTTGTGACCTGGCATGTTTTCTGGCTGGAAGAAGCCATTAGAAGATGGGTAGACTGTGGCCATAAAGGAATGCACGTGGTCAGCAACAATACTCAGGTAGGCTGCAAAATTCAAACAAGGTTCATTTGGTATTGAACGGTCTAATGTGTGCAAAGAAAAAATTCCCCACGTCATTACACTAACTCCACCAGCCTGCCCCATTCACCTGAGGCAGGATGGATCCATGGATTCAGGTAGTTTGCAGAAAAATCTGACCTTATCATCTACATGCTGCTACAAAAATAGAGATTTGTCAGACCAGGTGACGTTTTCCAATCTTCGACTGTACAGTTTTGGTGAGCCTGTGCCCACTGTAACCTCAGTTTGTTGTTCTTTGCTGGCAAGATTACCACTGTTGTAAACTATTGTTATTTGAGTTACTGTCGCCTTCCTGTCAGCTGGAACCAGTCTGGTCATTCTTCTCTGACCTCTCCCATTAACAAGACATTTTCACTTACAGAACTGCCACTCATTGGATGTTTGTGGCTTTGCACAACATTCTCTGTAATCACTAGAGATTGTTGTGTGTCAGCAATATCACAGCAGTTTCTGAAAAACTCAGACCACCCCGTACGGCACCAACAACATGGTCAAATTTCTTCCCCATTCTGGTGTTTGGTCTGAACAGCAACTGAACCTCTAGAATATATATTGGTTTCCTGCCTGGAATTTACAGTGTCATGCATCTCAAGATTACAGATCAAACCATACACGGCAACACCTCCGATTCACCCAGACCCATCTCATCCACTTACCAATGACCCCGATCTGTCTTGGCCAGATCCCAATCTGCTACTCACACCCCATTTTTCATGCTCGACACAGGACAGTCATACCAAAAGATAAATAAACCCACAAAGACCTGTGTTGCTGGAGAAAGAGATGCACAATGGGCGATACGTTAGATTTAGAAAGAAACTTTATACAATTACAGCAACAATGCAATTGAAGTGTTCACAATTCTCTTTATCTCTAGGTTCCAGTCAGTCTGTACTGTACAACGTGAGCCGGTGGATTGACAGGAAGTGAGATACTGAACATGGTATCGAGGCTTTCACAAGAAACCCACAGATCAGTTTACATTTCATACTAATATTTCCACACCACATGAGAAAGAATGAGGTTTTTGACACCTTGCAGAACATTAACCTGGTGCAAAAAAATTAACTAATTTAATTGAATTAGGCGGAGACCAAGTCTATGAATAGAAACCCAAAAAAACCACAACATGCAAAGGTCTAGTTTTGTGCCATATTGTTTTACATGCTTCTCTTTTCTGTCACTTTTCAGACTGTTTTCCCCCTAAATGTTTCTTCTTATATTTCTCTTATGTGTGTTATCTTTTCTTTGTATCACCTTAGGCCAGTGATAGGCAACCTTGAAACATGGGCCCTGTGGTGGGGCCCTTTAGCTTTCAAAAGGGCCGCACATTTCCCTTAATTTCAGCAATAAGTTCAAACAATACATTTAATCAAAGAAAGAGACACCTATCTGTAATAATATATCAGCAGGCATTATAAACAAGTGTTATAAACTATAAAATTGAAATCTGACAATAAAGCAGGAAGGAGCTGGGGGCCACAGATGAAGGTTCAGAGGGACACATTGCCATACCGCCACTTGTACATTTCCGTACCGCCACTTCTACATTTCCGTACCGCCACTTGTACATTTCCATATCGTCACTTCTACATTTCCATACCGCCACTTCTACATTTCCGTACCGCCACTTGTACATTTCCATATCGTCACTTCTACATTTCCGTACCGCCACTTCTACATTTCCGTACCGCCACTTCTACATTTCCGTACCGCCACTTGTACATTTCCATATCGTCACTTCTACATTTCCATACCGCCACTTCTACATTTCCGTACCGCCACTTCTACATTTCCGTACCGCCACTTCTACATTTTCGTACCACCACTTCTACATTTCTGTACCGTCACTTCTACATTTCCGTACCGTCACTTGTACATTTCCGTACCGTCACTTCTACATTTCCGTACCGCCACTTCTACATTTCCGTACCGCCACTTCTACATTTCTGTTCCGCCACCTCTACATTTCCATACCGCCACTTCTACATTTCCATACCGCCACTTCTACATTTCTGTTCCGCCACCTCTACATTTCCATACCGTCACTTGTACATTTCTGTTCCGCCACCTCTACATTTCCATACCGCCACTTCTACATTTCCGTACCGCCACTTCTACATTTCCGTACCGCCACTTGTACATTTCCGTACCGCCACTTCTACATTTCCGTACCGCTACTTCTACATTTCTGTTCCGCCACCTCTACATTTCCATACCGCCACTTGTACATTTCCACTTTGACCACTGACTCTTCATACCTGCCTCGTTATGTATTTTTTAATACCTTAAAATATGATTTGCGACTGATCTATTTTTCCACTCAGTATGGGACCTATTAACTAATGGCTGCATATGCCTCCCCTCCCCGTTAAATATCATCCCTTATTGCAATGATAAGGGATATTTTGCATCCATGTATTAAAAACTACTCCCGGTACAGCGCACCTGCTAGGAGGCCGTTCTGGTGATGACTTTCATTACCTTTTCACTCCGGGAGTCTGTACTGCTCATGCGCGACCTTAGGTAGAGATTGACCCCAGACTGGCCTATTGAGTGGTAAGACTCCTCTTCCCACTGCGAGCTAATATCACTGGGGAGCTGAGCATCACTGAGCTGTCCCAGTGATCATTTAATGGTATATGGGGCAAAAGACGATTTTCTATCACTGCTATAATATTAAAAAGACCCTAAAATCACAAATGCTGCAGATCAGACTTGGAGACAGTGATGTTAGATATAGAAAAGGTTTCAAGAATTCTGAAGGCAAACTTGGAGGCAAATTAGGTCCAGTTCTGAATTTACTTTAGTTTTTTTGACTATAAACTGCTTAAAATGACTTTGTGACTATGGTGTATAAAGTGCTGTCTTAACTTAAGCAGCATTTTTGACCTAAGTTCACTTTTGTGAATGTGGACCACAATCTAGAAACAAATAACATACTCATAAGAGAGGTCAGTAAGTTTGTTTCATGTAACACTTTTTTCTTTCAGTTAATGTAATGACAGAGTGTCACTGTATACATGAGTTAATTCTAAGCTGGGTTTCTTAAATCTCCAGGTCCCTCCCCAGGGTAGGACTGTCCTTACACTCTGATCTCACACTGCCTGTTGTACTGTACCTCCCACAAGTGTTCTGACAAGAGAGGAAACTCAGTGAGATCCTCTGGCTGCAGGTAAAGATCACAAATTCCTTCAGTGACTTTATGAGTGAAATCAGTCGTCCAAACACAGGAAACAAACTCTGACAGATGTGGACATGTGAACAGGTTCTCTTTACTGACTCTGGGTTTCCAAGGAGAGATGGGCACCTGGAGACGCTAAGCCCACCCTTCACTCGTTTCACTTTGTTAAAGTAAGTAGCAAGTGTTTGACAAATCGTGTTAATATACCTGTGTCTTTCCAGTGGTGCTGAATGATTGGTTGAGTTATACCCAGTCTGAGCTAAATGCAGACAGATGTTTAAGAAAGAAATCTCACCTGTTTGCTTTGGAGTAGTTTATAGTCACCAGAGACCTGACTATTATATGCATTGCCATAAATATATTATTTAAAAAGTGATGAAAGTAGATGTTCATTTTGCAAATCCTTCTGATATGGTTATATAGGGGTGTACATGTATGCATTTCTGTACTGTGCATGCATACCGCATTGTGTCCCTATGTACATATGTCAGACTTGCGGCCCCTTACCCCTGGGGAGGCAGAACGGGGGAGGGCAAGTGTAAGTTGAGTATAGTAAGCAACTGAAACACGCCCCCTGTAAACCCAACCTAATGAGACGCACCTCCAGCATATCTTTTGTGATTACCAGGGTCCTGATGTATTAGGTGATGATGACACTGACAGCACTAGCTACTCGCTTCTGATTGGCCGTTTGCATATTGACCTCTCCAGCTGATTGCGCATGGCAGCTATATTATGACAAGTTGTGTACATCTGTTTGGATATATTACTTGTCATTTCTCTTTAGACTGCTGCAGGAAAAAAAACGATTCCCATTCAATTTATCAAGGGGTAAACTACGAATGTGGGGGTGTTTGTATTTAATGCCATTTAATATAGTAAATGTGACTTCCTTAATGTGACTGTCACATACATTTATATTTTTTTTGTGTATTGTCGAGTTGCACACCTTTACGTCTGGAGAGGAGGGCACAAACAACCGTACATTACGGAAAGTTCACAAAATTGCGGCACAAATAGATAAGGTCAATTTCATTTGTGATTGTATTTAAATATATTTTAGATTGAAAATACAACATTTGCACTTATTAATAACTGTAAAGACAGTATTCTCTTTTGTGTGTATAACACTTCAATACATTGTATTATTATTGTGTTAGTTAAGTCACGGCATTCTTGTATTATTTTGCTGTTATTGCATACGCGGTGTACTGTAAATCAGTTTGGAGTTTTTGTTGTACTTCCTTTATAATTAGCCAGTTAGCTGGTAGTTATTTGTTGATATGTACATGGACGGTGGCTGGCTGGGCGGAAGGCATCTATTGGTCCCATAGTGGGCTACCTTGAGCTGGGTCCCTGGTCTATCTGCATTTTTATTTTCTTTAAAATCTTCCTAATAGGCTGCTGAGCTGAGTTTCACCCCCCAGGCTAAAGTTTGCCAGCCAGCCCCTGTACGTAGAGGTGCACGGCTTTTTAAAAAAACCTGATTTTCTGCTTGTAGAACCACTTCATTTAAAGGGACTGTGCTCTGAGAAAAACAGGTCTTGATAAACTAGTCATTAAGAGATCTCAGGATTTCTAAAGTAACAGAGATAGAAACAGGGAAAGTTCTTAATTGAGTGAAATCCCTTTAAACTGAATTATAATTTCTGTGGGGCTATACGACTACTTTGCATGTTATATGTTATCTTAGATTTATTGTATCTCGTTAACAACTTGCGGTTCAACTACTGCGTTTTAGATAGCTGATCCTGTTTTGTAATACAATGTATATTCTATCCTTTCTGAATTCACCGAAAGGAATAATAGTCAAATGTGTCAGTGGATTGTAATATCTATGTCTGAGTACAACATCACTTGTACGGTCTGTAGTAAATCTTATTCTATTAACAATCAGGGGCACAATTATAATATTCTAGAATCAAATTAATTGTATTTACTAGGCATGACAAGGTTAGCCAAAATTGTGTTAAATGTGTCTTTAAACTATTGAGTTTTTGAGCAAGAGTAGCTGAACTATATGTACCAGTATCGTCCAAGAATTACCCATAGTACACTGCCACCCACAATAAATAGCCACAATATAGTCTAGGGCTCAGTGGGGACCTGTCTGCCCCCCCCCCCTCCCTGATTACCGTAACCCATTTTTTAAATTTTAACTTGAGGGTCTACAGTCTGAGCACGGCTGGCGTTCTACAGGAAGGGGGGTGGGGGTGACCCTGGGGGCTTGGCTTTCTATCCTGAGTGTAATTTAGGCCCAGATTTGAATGATCCATGTCATTGATCTGATAAAAGCAAGAAGAGCGCACGGGCTATTTAGCGACATTGCGCAAACTGACGCCACGGATCTGCAAAGAAGTCATCATCATAATTTTATTTATATAGCGCCACTAATTCCACAGCGCTGTACAGAGGACATTTGTCATTCATGTCAGTCCCTGCCCTCTAAATTCCCCAACATACACACACACACACACACACACACACACACACACACTAAGGTCAATATTGATAGCAGCCAATTAACCTACCAGTATGTTTTTGGAGTTTGGGAGGAAACCAGAGCACTCGGAGGAAACCCACGCAAATACGGGGAGAACATATAAACTCCACACAGATAAGGCCATGGTCAGAAATCAAACTCATGACCCCAGCGCTGTGAGGCAGAGGTGCTAACCACTGAGCCACCGTGATAGTCATGCAGCTGAGATCTGCTATGGAGAACACACCTGTCAGCAGCAGCCCATCCCCATTAGTGCCATCTGCTTCTGTGGGACACAGAGCCAGCCACCACCAGTGTTTTTAGGGGTACCTGCCAGGCTGTGGGGGCACTTAGCTCTGCTGATAGCCCATAGGGAGCACCGGGTTCAGTGCGTGGCAGAGTAGGCACCTGACTGGCTCTATGGATGGCATATTGGGTGTACCTAGCTCATTTTGGGAGGTTCACCCCAAATGAGCTGGGTACACCCAGTATTCCATCCACATTGGCTGTACCTATAAAAAGGAGAGAATGTGTGTGTTGTTGAAACATTAACATACTTGCCAACTGGCTTCAGGGAGATCCCGGGGGAGGTGGATGTACGGGGGCGGGGCATGACAAATCAAATCATTTTGGGACGGTGGCGGGGCTAAGATGACGCGATATTTGCATCATTAAGCCCCGCCCCCCACCACTTATCTATTGCAGGGGCGAGAACCAGGAGGTTGCCCTGCTCTCTCGGGAGGTCTCCCAGAAATGCGGGAGCCTCCAGGACATTCCGGGAGAGTAGGCAACTATACTCTAAAGAAAAGCAGCTAATGAATCTCTGGAGACTGAAGTGTCTTTTACATTTCTGTCTCCATTACTGAAGTCATGTTGTCTTACCTGTCAGTCTTTAATGAAATCTTGTTCTCCATGAAAATGGCCACCTCCATAGGCATCAATAGATGGACATAGGACACAATTTCTGAACTGTGTCATCATGCCACAGATGGTGAAGCCAACCACGTCTTGTACTGGCTCAGCATCAGGGAGAATGCCAGACTTTTCAGGGAGTGAGGGAGGTCACCCCTATTTCAGGGAGTCTCCCTGACATTCAGGGAGAGTTGGCAACTGTGCGTTAAAGAAAAGCAGGTAATGAATCTCTAGAGACTGAAGTGTCTTTTACATTTCTGTCTCCATAACTGAAGCCATGTTGTCTACCTGTCAGTCTTTGATTAAATCTTGGGCTCCATGAAAATGGCCACCACCATAAGCATCAATACATGGACATAGGACACAATTTCTGAACTGTGTCATCATGCCACAGATGGTGAAGCCAACCACGTCTTGTACTGGCTCAGCATCAGGGAGAATGCCAGACTCTTCAGGGAGTGAGGGAGATCACCCCTATTTCAGGGAGTCTCCCTGACATTCAGGGAGAGTTGGCAATTATGTTTAAGAAACGGGTTGAACGTATATGATTATAAAACTGTTGGGCTGGAGTTTATCAGTCGTACATTCTAGTAAACAAGATCCTTAGGGAGAACTATCAATGGAAAAATGCTTCCAAAGAGATGAAGGAGTCTATAGCCCTGAGCGTCAAACAAGGAGGGGAAGCTGTTTATATGCTCTATAATCCATGATGCTTATTTCTCTCCTCTATATACACAGAGAAGCTCAGTGCAAATTACTGGAGGGTGTGTAGAAATAAATTGCACCAAGCTGAAAACGTCTTTAATCTAAGGACAACGCCAAAATGAATCTACTGCGTCATTTCAGATGTTTCCGTTCCGTCATGGTGAACCTTGAAGCACTGGATTTAATCATGACGTACTTTTCAATAAATATACCTCTTCAATAAACATCCACTTTAAAATTCCAGGGAATAGGAATAGATTGTAAGAAATGCATCCAAAGAGTCAGAAACAAGTGGGATTTAACTGTGCAGTTGGTCAATACTGAAAAACAGGTCCCCAAAACCCAAGACTGTCCCTGGAAAATAGGGACAGCTGGCAGCTATGCACAACACCTCAACACAATGCAACAACCTGCTCATCACTTCCACCTGCAGTTGTATCCCAGACAACACCCACACTTAAGCCACGCCCACTTATTAAATTCACACTCTCACTGCAATAACGCAATCTACAAACACACTCCATTGTCACCAATAATTATATACGGCCATGTCATGAAAAAAACATTAATCTGAACTGCTCCTCTTTGCTCACTATGCAAAGTAAAGAGTAACTGTAGAAAATGGAGTGTAGCCCAAAGCAACCGATCAGATTCTAAGGGGGAAATTCAATTGGGAGATTCCAGCCACGGACGTTGAGGAGACACCTCGCCCTATATTGAATTACCCGCTAAATGCCATTTTTCTAGAACAGTTTATCAGTTGCTTTGTGCATTCTAGTGAAACAAGAATGCACCATTGCTGTAGAGTATCTTTCATAAATATACACCATTAAAATGCTCAGTGTTAATACCTTGACACAACTTATAACCTTTATTGTTAAATTCTTATCTATACTTAACTAAAATAACCACACAGACACAGTATATATATTTGGTAAGGGGTCGCAGTTTATTAATGACATTTTTTGAACTGTCATGGCGGCGAGAGCAACGCAGTCAGCTAACAACTAATCTTGAAAACCAATACAGTTGTAAACCTCACTTACCACTGTTCCAAGACTTTACAAGTTCCAAGTCTTTACATTGGCCGGAGCTAAACTTGGCGTCAGCGCTACTGCCCCCCTCTGGACTCACAATCATGCGCCCGCTCCAGGCGCGCTAAGGGACCCTCCGCCCAAGAGGACCAAGAGTCGGGTTACTGCGAAAGGTTCAGCAACGTGCGGCCATTAAACGGTAGCACCTTCGATTAGTCACTGACTGCACCGCTCCCCCACCAAACTGCGCCTTGTATAAGAAAAAAGAATTAAACAACATATCAATACAACTGTTCAGGGTGGGAGGGGGGTATCCGCAGACCAGGAACCAAGAGAGGGCCAGCCCACTCCCCCAGTGTGATTTATCCCTTCACTAGCCCCTCCCCCTTTTAACTACGATTGGCTGGCAGTGATAACTATTTAACTCTTAAGGGCTCGTGTTGTCAACTATAACACGATATTTTAATTGCCCTCAGCTTAAGGCTTCACTTTAACTATTGTTTGCTAATGAGCACTTCCCATGTAGCAGAACCACAGGGTTTTGAATTTAGAAACTGCATTTTTTTGGCATATAGTCGCCTAGAATAGTTTAAATGTTAACGCTGCTCAGCTGAAAGTTATCCAAGAAGCTGATTGGAACAATCAGAGCAGCTGATCATAATCAGCTATTTATATAGGTTCACTAATTCCGCAGCGCTGTACAGAGAACTCATTCACATCAGTCCCTGCCCCATTGGAGCTTACAGTCTAAATTCTCTAACATACACAACCACAGACAGACACACAGACTAGGGTCAATTTTACAGCATCCAATTAACCTACTAGTATGTTTCTGGAGTGTGGGAGGAAACCAGAGCACCAGAAGGAATCCCACGCAAACATGGGGAGAACATACAAACTCCACACAGATAAGGCCATGGTCAGGAATCAAACTCATGACCCCAGCGCTGTGAGACAGAAGTGCTAACCACTAAGCCACTGTCTTGCCCAGCTGATCAGCCATTGACAACTTACCACTGAATAATGTTTCCTTCCCCACTAGTTCTGCTGGATAGTGGACGGGAGGGGATAATTTGCAAAAAAGAAATAAATATATTCATGACCATTTGCTCTTTATATCCCATCAACATTCTATGTTATATCTCAGTGTGTGGCTCCAGAACAAGCACAATGCTGAAATTGATGAGATCCTTAAAATAGAAAACATGACAGATTTGCTTTTCTTCTCCAAAAGCATAAAACCCCATGTTCTGTTGATAGCAATATTTTTCTGGGATAAATACATATTGTATATGAAGATTAAACAGCAGCCACATAGCAGCAGAGCTAGGAGTGAACCCATTCATCACAATGACAAGTGGTTTTGTTAAACGATAGTGCAAAACAGAATATAGACTACTGTAGAACACCGTACAACTAGGCTGCATGTTCCGATAGCCTAAAGTATGTCGGTATGCATCTATTTCCGACTTTATAGGAAATAAATCATCTGTAAAAGAAAAGACACAAAAATAAAAATAACATATAATTAGCCTATATTAAAGTAAACAGCGACATTGAAGTTTGTTTTTGTAAATTAAATATAATTATACTTTGCTGTTTATTGTATTAGAAAAAAGCTAACTGTTTTATTGCTTCCTATGTAGATTTTGTAATTATATTCATTATTAATTGAGTCTGCAAGTGACAATATGACAACGTAATTGGAGAGGCATCATAATATGACAGTGAGTGTAACTAAAACTATGTCAATTGTTCTAATGCAATAGAATGTTATGTTTAATACATTAAATTTGATGTAGCATTTGGAACAAATATTTTAATTATAGTTTTGATATAGTTGTCATGTTATAATTATAGTTATCATGGTGTTGACCCATGTTTTACATGGGTCAACAGTCTAGATTTTATTTAACCGAGGGTCAATGCCAATAATTCAGATTCAAGAGTATCTCGAGATATGTTGTGATTTGAATACGGGCAGAATTATGCTTTGCTCGGGGGAGGGCTGACAAATTTTAGCCCTGGGGGGCAAGACTCTGCTCAGCAGCCTATTTTAACGGAAAAAGAAAATGCAGGTGGCCCAGTGATCGAGCTCAAGGTAGCCCACTATGGGACCAGCCCTGGGGGTAGATGACCCCCAGACCAGTCTACCCCTGGCTCTGCTTAAACAGTACTTGCCGTATGTAGATCCAGAGAACAGACTGCAGTACATGCACATGTGGAAGTACCATAGAAGATCACATCACAAAAAATTTATTATAGTCTAAAATAAAATAACATCTGTTAACAGTATAATAACTTTTTTAATTTTTACATTTTTTAAAAAAAAATAAAAAATTAAAATGTATTTTTTTTTAAAAGTATTTGTTATACATTAAACAAAGATGCTTTCAATGCATGCCATACATAGAATTCTTTTATATAGTCTGTCTTAGTTGTATACAGTTGTTTAGTGATAGCTACTCACACCCACAAGTGTAATAAAGACTATGCCATGTCAGCATAGTTACCAACTTTTGAGATCTCCCCTCTTGGAGGGGAGATCTCGCTGCCGATACCTGGGGGCGTGGCCATGTGGGTCACGTTATTAGACGTGACCATTTTCACCCTTTTGCAGCAGGGGGTGGGGCCACAATGATGCATTCCATGTGACCAAACCAGGACCCTGTGCATCGCTACGGTAAGCCCCGATCCAATCCACTTCACTAATGAAGCGGGTACAATGTGGAGGTTGCCCTACTCTCCTGGGAGTCAGGGAGGTCTCCCAGAGATTTGGGATTCTCCCGGACACTCCGGGAGAGTAGGCAACTATGCTGGTCAGTCATCATGATCAGCCGGCATTTATATCTGCCCTGTAACGGGTGTAAAAGTTATGTCTGGGGAGACAAGCACAGGAATTGAATCTGATCTTACTGTACATGGCCTACGTTGGTCCGCCATTTCTCTCCCTTGTTCCGCCTCTTAAGTCGTAGGCAGCGGTAAGTGTTAGTTGCGCGCGTATATGAATTACCTGAAATTGCGCTCATTGCCGCATTGTCCTTTTCTTGCCATGTGCAGTGCGGAATCCTGCAAGAAACGCTACACAAACAGACTTATAGCTGAAAATGAATCAGGCCCAGAATATGCTGATGCATTGAACATTCCATTATGTAGAAATGCACCAATTTGACCTCCAAGTAATGGTGGAATTACTGCCGTTACAGGGGTTTCACCGGCTACTGGGCCCGAAGATGAGCAGGTGCTTGTTAGCAATAGTGGTAGTTTTGCTGCAATCTGCACTTATAAAAGCAGCCAAATATCTCGTAAGAACACACTTTTGGTATAGCAATAAACGTTAGTTTCTTTATACAATTAGGCTGGTGATGGGCAACTTGGCACAGATTGAGGGCGGCACTTGTGGCCCTCCATCCATCAAAAGGGCCACACAGAGGAAGGAAGGAGAGTACAGTGCATTTGTGGTCACATGACGCGGAAGTTGGCTGTCCTCAGTTCTGATAAGATTGGGAGCAGCTGGTTGGGGGGTGCGAGGGGAGGTGCAGGTGAAGTCTCGGCGAGCCGTCTGTTGTCCACCACTGATGTAGGAGTATATTTGTGGAGGTCCATGGATAAATGCATGTTTTCCTATGTACATCTTACCCATACTTACCTACTTTCTTCAGCTCCCTTCCGGGAGCCAGCCAGTGGAGGGGGGCGTGAAGGGGCGGGGTGGCCGAAATCGCGTCATTTCGGCCCCGCCCCCTGTGACGTCATGACGCAAATTGCGTCATTTGACAGCGGGGGCGGGGCCAAACGCCGCGATTCACCGGGAATCGCGGCGTTTGGGATCTAATTCTGCCCACTTCACTAGGAAGTGGGGCACTTCCTAGTGAAGTGGGCAGAATTCGGGAGATTGCCACACTCGCCCGGGAGTCCGGGAGACTCTCACAAAATGCGGGAGTCTCCCGGACATTCCGGGAGAGTTGGCAAGTATGATCTTACCCTGTGTAAGCCAAATAAAATGTTTTTATTCCAATACACTATCAAAAAAAGTCATATCCATTCTATAAAGAATAATATAACATTTACTTAGATACATCAAACATTTAAAAAGTCATTCCCCGTTTAACCAACCTATAGTTAATGTGTGAAGTGTGTTTACACATCCTGTTGTGACTACTCTGGAAATGTTTGGAAAATAATATAAAGTTTCTCTTTAAATCAACTGTATGATATGCGATATAAAAATGGGTGGACTGATATTTGCTTTGCAGTTATATAAAAAAAAAGAGTAGGTCAATATTGACTGTAATTCATTTGCTTATTTGTACAAAGCCAGCTCTTACTTCCCAGGAGCTATCATTAGGAAAATACCTGAGCTGGTTATGGACTCCTGCAACCTATTTCCTGGGACTTTGCTATATTATTTAATGTAAAAAGCCTGTGATTGGCAGAAAGAGCAGATATATGCAATATTTAATGCATTTACTTGTAATAGCTGATACTTTCCCTCTAATAAGTACCTGTCTAATTTATTTTCCTAATGAAATAATTATTTTTACCTATCTGTTACGGATTCATGATATGTTCTAGGACAAAACACAAATGACACATTCCCTGAGAATGTCATGCACATATATTTATTTTACAGTTCTTTTAGCAATTAAAAAAAATATGCTATATTTTATTCAATAAAAAAATAATGTTACACTCCCAGGTAGATGGAAAATCACCCACAGCGGGAAGGGCGGGGAGGGCGGAACGTGGCAAGTTACGCCATCCTATCAACCAATCAGATTTCATTTTTGTAATGCAGTTTAGAAATTCAAAGCACGCCTGTGATTGGTTGCTATAAGCTACATCATATTTGTGCACATACTAATATCTACCTATTACATACTTGCCACCATTGGCAATTTGGTTTCTGGGAGGGCTGGGGGGCAGGAGGGCGTGTGGGGGCGGGGCTCTGACAATCGCATCACTGGCCCTGCCCCCTAACCTGTCATCACCATTTTTGGCCCATACCAATAGAGAGTGGGGCCATGATGACTCGTGCATCGCGTCACTAAGACTGTTAGGTCTTGTAAATCCCTCCTCCAGCACTGTTCACACTGTGACTGCCGGACCTTCTTTTTTGGGGTACTACATAAATATCAGCTATGAAGAACAACGTCTATCTCTTCCCTGGTAAAGTTGCCCATGTTATTAACATATGCTAACATCGTGAAACGGAGCCCTGGGAGATATCGGATGGGGGGCGTGGTGAGAGGGTGGAAGGGGGTGGGGCATGGTCAATAGCATTAATTGGCCCCACCCCCGCGACATAATTTATATTTTGTTGCCGGGGGTGGGGCCAAAATACCGCGGTTCACCACAAATCGCCTCATTGAGGCTCCAATCCTGCCCACTTCACTAGGAAGTCAGCAGGATGCGGGAGTATTGCCTGCTCTCCCAGCTATCTCAAGAACTACCCTGATTTCGGGAGTCTCCCGGACATTCCGGGAGAGTTGGCAAGTATGGTTAGTAATCAAAACAGTGCTCGTAAGGGAATTTATTAAAAGTAGGGGTGGCATTCTAGGGCTCTGTCCTACCCAGGGCCATGTTTCTCCCACGGGTGGGAGCTTGGGGGGAAGGGAGAATGCTAATGCGCAGCCTTTAGAGCGCTAGGCAGCCTCTGGGGACATGGCCACACCCCCGTTATGACATGGCCACGCCCCTTGTCCTGTTGTTGGGACAAATGTTGGGAGGGATGCATTAGGGCTTCCGCTGTTCTGAATATGGGTGGGTCCCTGTCTGTTTGGGCTTCATTCCCAGAAGAGTAGAGCGTGGTCTAGGGATAGAAACGCATGGCTGAGCCCCCTGAAAGATTTGTATACGAGGCCCAGTGACAGAATTTTCCACCCCTATGTAAACATATACAGTATGTGTATATAAAGTAGCCAGGTGACGACCATTCATTTCACTCTCCGTATAGTGTGTAATATTACCTCAGAATACAGCTTACAGCTATCTGTTACATAGTTTGCTTTGTATTTGAAGTATGAGAAAGAGCCCTTTGAGGCACCCATTCATACACTTCTTACAAACTTACACCTACAGACAAATGCTTTATGCAAATGATAAAACATGACAGAAGAGATTATTTCTTTCACAGTCAGAGCTGTTTTACAACAACATTGCAAGTGACAAGGGGAATCTGGCAAATCTTGTTCATGCAGTACCCTGGGGGCTTACAAGTCTAAGAAATCCACATTTGCTCAGAGAGTTATAACTGGAGATGTGGGGTCGTTTGTCACAAGCTGCCACCTCACAAAGAGAGATAATTCTAATGTAAACCATTCAGTGTCATTCACACGCTGCACCGCCCGGAGAGACGCGGGCGAAGCCCTTGTAATGATACAGAATCACGCTGGATAACAATGGTAGTTGTGGAAGCCGGTAACAGTAGCTGCCCCAGGCATAGGGGCACATTAGGTTTGTCACCCTGCCCCTGGACCACTTTCAGTTAGGCAGATTATATATATATATATATATATATATATATATATATGTGTGTGTGTGTGAAGCATAATATGTCAGAAACTGCACAATCAAAACCAAAATACAGATGCAGGCATAAAAATTGTGCACTGAGACCATATTTATACATAGTACATAGTTACAGCATACATGCTAGCTCTCCCTGAATGTCAGTGAGACTCCCTGAAATAGGGGTGATCTCCCTCACTCCCTGAAGAGTCTGGCATTCTCACTCTCTGTCGTCTGTGTGTGTTAGGGAATTTAGACTGTAAGCTCCAATGGGGCAGGGACTGATGTGAATGAGTTCTCTGTACAGCGCTGCGGAATCAGTGGCGCTATATAAATAAATGGTGATGATGATGATGATGATTCTCCCTGATGCTGAGCCAGTACAAGACGTGGTCGGCTTCGCCATCTGTGGCATGATGACACAGTTCAGAAATTGTGTCCTATGTCCATGTATTGATGCCTATGGAGGTGGCCATTTTCATGGAGACCAAGATTTAATTAAAGACTGACTGGTAAGAACACATGACTTCAGTAATGGAGACAGAAATGTAAAAGTTGTCTACTCCCCCGGAATGTCCGGGAGACTCCCGCATTTCAGGCAGACCACCTGGGCTCCCGTGAGAACAGGGCAACCTCCCGGTTCTCGTCCTCGCAATAGATAAGTGGCGGGGCTTAATGACGCAAATATGGCGTAATCTTAGCCCCGCCCCCTGCTGTAATTGGCCAAAATTGTGACATTCATTTAGAGTCTGGGGCCAAAATGATGCGATTCGTCAAGCCCCGTCCCTGCACGTCCACCTCCCCGGGATCTCCCTGAAGCCAACGAGGAAAAGTTGACAAGTATGAGTTACAGACAGATATATGATAAACTCTGTAGTAATTTAAACTCTATAATATTTTGTGTCATCGCGTTGTGAGGGCAGGGCACCCCGCCCGTCCTCCATCCTCACTCTTCACCTACCCTCCACGACCTCCCAGAGGGGAAAAAAAAAGTTTGCAAGTATGTCATATATTTATTAGAGATGTGCGCTGACCCCAGTGTTTTGGTTTTGAATCTGGTTTTGCACAAAAAATCACGAAAGGTTTTGGTTTTGGATCTGATTTTAATTAAAAATTGTGAAGAAATAGGTAAAATGCTGGGATTTTGAACTGTTTTTGCTCCTATAATTTTATTTCTAATGAACTCTCCACAACTGTCCAAATTTTTACTAATTTTGGCCAAAGTCTGCAGCGACCTGGCTGGTTAAAATTAGTGACAGAGTAGCGTCAAAAATATTCAATTTAAAAATCTCAGTTTACTAACAGATACAATCACCATGTCTACTTTAATTTTCTTTTAATTCAATTCCATATCTAACATTATAAGACAACCACATAGAACAACTGGAAAGACAGATATTAAAATAAACATGTAGTTACCTGACTTCTTATGCAATCCCAGAGTGTCTTAAATTGCAGATTCAACAAAAGGTGATAATCTGCATATCATATCATTGCAAAATATATGAGGCAATGACTCCTTTGTATTCTCTATGAGGCACTCCAAACAATATGCATCTCACCCTGGAACGCATCACCAGAAGTGCCAAAGACAGGAGTAGACAAACGGGTTTTCACTATAACAGCCAAACACAGCGACTACTGGGTGAGTCACTGGGACACCTGCCTAGCGGGTGTGTATTCCCTATGGGTACCTAAGATATGTACCAATAATGCACCTCCAGACGGTCCAGACCGCCTAAAGGCCAAGTGTTCGCTCTACATAGACGACGTCCCTGTCTTCTGCACTGATCAGCGTTCGGTGGCAGCACTCGTCCAGACCTGCGAGAACTTCAGCCAAGCTTCACGGGCAAAGGTCAACTGCGGGAAGTCAGGGGCGATGCTGTTTGGTCAGTGGCACCTGTCATCCCCCCGCTGCATTCCCCTTCACAATCAAGCCGGACTTCATTAAAATCCTTGGAGTTTGGTTTGGTGGAGAGGAGGGGGCCCTGAAGTACTGGGAAAAAAGACTGGCGACAGTCAGACAGAAAGTTGGACTGTGGAGCCTCAGAGACCTTACCATCGAAGGGAAAGCACTGGTGCTGCGCAACGAGATCCTTCCCATTCTGCAGTACACGGCCCAAGCTTGGCCACCTCTTGCTGCCGCCTGTAAGACCATCACGAAGACAGTCTTTCACTTCATCTGGGGCTCTAAAATGGACAGAGTGAAGCGGTCAGTGATGTACAAGGAGCCCCACAAAGGTGGGAAAGGGATCCCCGATATCCCCACCATTGTGCGGGCCTTCTTTGTTTGCAACTGTATCCACAGGACACTCCTTGAAAAGAACATTTGCTCTGCTGGGAAGTCCATGTCTCGCTTTTTCCTTCTGCCTCTTTGGAGGAACCTTGGTTGGGACAAGTGGGACAGGTCCTTCCCCTACAACTGGACTCCCTCTTGGTTTTACCTGGATGTTGGACAATTTGTGAGGGAGCACCATCTGGAGGGACTTAAACCAGACTTGTGGAAGCCAAAAACTATCCACAAGCTCATCAGAGCAAAGGACGTTATGGAGTCTGTTCCAGGGCTCCCTGTGGCTACGGCCAAACACGTTTGGGAGAATGTGGCCTCTAAGAGGTAGACTAATAGGCATAAGGACATTGCATGGATGGCTATACAGGGGGGTCTGCCTCTCAGGACATTCATGCACTCCCGGAACCTGTGCAGATATGTTCACTGCCCCTTTTGTATCACCAGAAGGGAGACTGCTCAGCATATCTTTTTGGACTGCCCCACTGCACAGGCATTGTTGGATGCCCTGGAACAAGAACTAAGGACAATGTGCCCAGGACTTGCCTTTCATACCATTCGGTATTTTATGGATTATTTCCTGGGACCCGCACCATTGAGGCCTGTCGCCTTATGAACTGTTTTAAGAATTCTATGTGGCTTGCCAGTAATCGCCTCATCTTGAAGCGGGAGACAATGACCATCCAGGACTGTCGCAGGCTGATCCACAGCCTGCTAAGAGACTATAACACTCTTGACAGTCCTGAGGAAGATGAAGACGACGATTGATTGTAATTGATTGTTGTTTTCCTCTTCTCCTTCTCCCCATTGTGTCTATTTATCAATAAAATATTTGGTTTGTGCTTCCTCTCCCTTACCCCCTCCAACCCGCTCCCCTATCACAGCTTATTATTATTATTATTATTATTAATATTTATTTATAAGGCGCCACAAGGCATCCGCAGCGCCGTACAGAGACAAACAAAATCACAATACAATGGGAGACAGCACAGTACAGTAAACACAGCAACTCAGTACGCTCAATGCACAGCTAGAGAGGGCGGGGAAGGGGGAGGGAGGATCCGCAAACGACGGGGCCCAAGAAGGAGGGCGCGGAAGACAGGGAAGCTTGAAGTATTATTGAATGTTATGTCTATTTATGCACCCTTCCCTTTGTGTCTGTCCTCAATAAAAAAAATTTGCTCGTGACTCCACCACCCTACCCCTGTCACCTACCTCCCCCCGACATCCAATGTATTTTTATTGCAATGTGATATTGGTTAAAGTTTGAATGGTTAGTGCAGTACTTGATGTATATAGTGTAGGATGTTATGTCTTGTACTTTATGCCCTGTATTGTACTAATATGTATGCATGATCATGTCTTACGGTGTACTGTGTACACTTGAATGAAACGTATGACCTGTGTTTTTTGTACTTTATACAAAATAAAGCTACTTTTTCAATCAAAAATAACGCACCTCCATTATTCAATGCACACTCCGGCGGTATGCCTCCAGCTTGGAACGCATTAACCGGAAGAGCGATGATGCACTTCCTGTACAGCAAGGATTTTGGTTCCATATTTTCCTGGAAATTATGTTTTTGCCTTGTTTTCAGAGCTGATTTTGGCGCAAAGAATCGAGTCGTGTTTTGTATCTACTCGGAAACCCCAAATCTCAGATCTATCGGATTTCTCCAAATCCGAACCGCTCCTCTCTAATATTTATATTTAACATAAATATAACATTTATCCAGCTATAATGGCCAAAGCTACAACATTCCTGGGTCTTCTTAATGTAGCAAATAAGTGTAGTTTATTCTAAAGTTTCGGGCCTCTTAGGACCCTTTATCAAGGATTACAACATACACAACTTTGCCTCTTATATGTCCTTATATTATACTTGACAACCTTTTCTCTTTGGCCTCAGGGAGGTGGGCATGCGGGGGCGAGGCTTGAAGAATCACATAATTTTGGCATCGCCCCCTAAACGCAGCAGGGAGCAGGGCTAGGATGATGCGATATTTGCATCATTAAGCTCCGCCCCTGCCACTTATCTATTGCGGGGGGTGAGAGCTGGGAGGTTGCCCTGCTCTCCCGGGAGGTCACCCAGAAATGCGGGAGAGTAGGCAACTATGCGTTAAAGAAAAGCAGCTAATGAATCTCTAGAGACTGAAGTGTCTTTTACATTTCTGTCTCCATTACTGAAGTTATGTTGTCTTACCTGTCAGTCTTTGATTAAATCTTGGTCTCCATGAAAATGGCCACCTCCATAGGCATCAATACATGGACATAGGACACAATTTCTGAACTGTGTCATCATCCCACAGATGGCGAAGCCAACCACGTCTTGTACTGGCTCAGCATCAGGGAGAATGCCAGACTCTTCAGGGAGTGAGGGAGATCACCCCTATTTCAGGGCGTCTCCCTGACATTCATGAGAGTTGGCAAGTATGTCCTGTATATTCCACCATCAATCAGGCACCAAAGATGAATTGATGTGCACCAAAGTTCACGGAGAGGGATCAAACCATTGCCATAGTGATTATTAAGGGATGTATTAATAGCTATGTAGAAGGCTAACAATAGAAAAAGCGCTAGATAGATCACGTGGATGTGTAACACCTTTATTAATTTAATAATCACACTTACACCAGATGAATAGGAAGAGATTCATCAATGAATCAAAGGGTCAGCTGACCAGAACCTTGTGTCCTCTGATTCTGGATTACTCCTCCCACCGCCAATATGGAGGCACTTCTGCTAAGCAGCTGGTGTTTTACATAAAATCTTTCCTTAAGACATCAATAAATCAGTTATGACATAATGATAGCAAATGACTTGAAGCTGGCATCTATTGCTAAACTCATCTAATAGTAATAAATTAGAACAAAGTCCAATAAAACAAAATAAAACTTTTTTTTTCCACACATATCATGTAAATACACAGCAACGTTATAAAAGGAAATAACTGTAATATTATTACTAAAACAATCCATACAACATCTTACATTTTTTTTTAAAATACTTCTCCCAAAAAAACCAAACAATTAAACCCCACAGGTATAAAAGTAATTAAAGCATAAATCCACTATAAGAAGTGCTCATTCATTGAAGTGCTAACATCGATTGATTCCCGTGCCTGGCGTGGCGGCACAAAGCGGGTTAAATTTCCAGAATCTGAAGTGCAGCAGATAGACTCTGTGTTGCTGACCCCCCTCCCCCCTTCTCTTCCAGACTACTGGGACTATCAATCATAGTGACTGTTACACAACCTAAGTATTACTACAAAATATCATGAATGCTAAAAATGTGAAATAATAAAAAAGCAATAATCAAACTGATGAACACTGAAACAAAAATGCAAAATATGATTAAATCACATTATTGACAGAGACAGATCTCAGCATGTGCCGCATTGGAAGTCTAATAACTTAAACCAAGAGCGATAAAACATTACATATTCAATATATGCAAAACAATGTAATAATGTCACGAGTAGAACAATATAGATTCAAGTAGACAGAATAACCCTGTCTAAGCTTGGAGGTAGGCTCAAATTTCTAATGGACTTTCTAACCAGCGTAAGCTGAGTTCTTTATCACATCATAGGTGTCCATAGCATCCACATTATTAACCACAAATTCATTCAGTAAATCTCAATCACATATAACCCACATAAATAGACAAGTAATGCAGAAGGTCACGCTATTTATAGCCATACAGAATGAGTGAGAATGAACTAACAGAAGCCGTATTACTGACCGAACATTCCTCTGCCGCTCACAGGTCTACGTCATGAACCAATCAAAATTGTTTAAAATAGACTGATCTGTTACCAAAATACAATTCTCTACCAGCCACAGCCTCTACTGTCTAATACAATTGTAAATAATTCAATGAGATATTTAACTTTCATAATATAGCTGCAAGAGTCTTCGTAGGCACCTTTTGGGATGTGTGTCTTTTGCACATCCACAAGCCTGGTGCAAGTTTGTGTGCGATGTGTGTGCCTTCCACCCTAGAATCCATAAGCGGCACCAGTGCTACACAGCCTGAACTGGTTTCCACCAAAACGGGGGCATCGAGCATGGGTTTCCCGGCTAACATGAACCAGCATCAAGATACAGCAGTCATCATGACCAACTTCAGGAGCTGCTGGTGATGACTGTCGCTTCTTTGCTCCAGGTCCATCTATACGACAGACAATAGTTGATAATAATCTTCGCTGTGGGTGTTTCTGTGCACTCTGTTTTTGGCTGGACTCATTTTTAGCTACATTGATTAAAATTATTGCGGTAAAAGTGTGCAGACAGAAATGTGCATACACATTCTCTTTACATGAAGCCCCACGTCTCCAACAGATATATTTATTGTGGCCGGTAGACGAATGAGCGAGGTTCCACTAATTTCTTTTGGAAGTTGATTTGAAACGGAACAAAATCAGCAGAATTCAGAAGAAGAATTATTTAGTAACTCTCTATTTGTCCGATGTTTATTATTTGATAATATGTTTTTCGGGACTAAAGAGTTTTACTGACTTTTATACAATCACAAGATAGATACTTTTCCATCTATTGCGGTGCCTGGAGTAGAAGCAGAAAACCTTTCTGACCTTAGGTTTAAAGTGTTGTGCAGTTTTGGATGACTTCTGCAATTTTGCCAGGTCCCCTAAATGTAGTCATTTGTTGGGCTCCACACTCTTGGGCCTCTTACAGTATCCTGCATTTAGCTCCTGCTCGGCAGGGTCAGCAAGAATAGGAGAGAACTGTCAGTCAACTAGTTATGTCAGGGGCATTTAATAGTATGTGGTATGTGAATAGACTGGCCACCGTTCCTGTTCAATTATCTGCCTATAGGAGAGGCAGTGGCTGAACTACCATTGGTGCAGCAGGTACGGTACACCGGGGCCCATGGAGGTAGTGGGGCCCGCTGCACGGGGAGCTAGCGAGCTGTGGGCCCACGGTTCCCTCATCTCTGCTTCCCTGCATCGGAGCCCACAGCTCTCTAGTCCCGCCTCTGAGGGGCCCAGAGTTTGCTAGTTCCGCCTCTGTGGAGAGGCCTACACAGCGAAGAGTAAATCTCCTACCTAATTTACCCATCAGAGCCCTCCTCTGCGATTGGTTCACGCGGCTGGAAAGGAACCAAATGTATATGTTATAGGGGAGTTTGTTCCAAAAAAATTCAAGTAAAAAAGATAGTTTTCTGGCTAAATTATAGGGGTTCTAAAAAACTGTTAATTGAAGCAGAATTTTAATTACAATTCAGTTGAACTATACCCAATGCGCTCATATGTTTCATTCTCCATGAACAATATTTTAATTTATGTCCAAATTTTTCTTTAGCATGCGTGTACTTTATTTGGCTCAGGGATATACACTGAGCTTGATATGAGCGTTGGTTCTGGTTCATTTTGCTAGTATGCCTGTGTAAGCCATACTTGCCTGTTCTCCTGGAATTCCCGGGAGACTCCCGAATTTTGGGGAGTCCTCACGGACTCCCGGAAGAGTAGGTATTTGCCGAAATTCATGGCATTGAACGGAGGGGTTGGGGCTTAATCACAACATTAAGCATCCTCCCCCTCCATTCAATGCTATGGTGACGCGACAATGTTACCCACCCTCCTAACGTCCCTAGGTTACCCTATTACCACCCTTTACGTAATTCACACAAGACAAAAACCCTCTGACCCCCTGTGTTACTGGATCATATAGCCCACAAGTCATTTTCTACCTTGGCAATCTGGCTGAACCAATATGCAATATGTAGCACTTACCTAATGTGTCAAACTCCCATCGTCCTATAGATTGTAAGCTTGTGAGCAAGACCTTCTTACCTCTCTGTCCGTCTGTATTACCCAGTTTTGTTTTATTATTGTTTTTGTTCCCAGTACTACTGAATCTGCTGGCACCATATAAATAAATGTCGTTGATGATGTTGATGATATATTCAATGGGAATTCATTGCAAAATTTCCAATTTGGACTTTTTAAGGCCATGCCCCCAGCTTTCCTAGGCCACTCCCTGATCTGCCTAAATCACGCCTCCAAATGTTTGGCCATTACCCAAATAGCAAAACAAAAACATTGTTTGTTGCATAAATTGTAAATGTTCTATAAAAATGTTTGGTTTTATGTAATACTGAATCGCAGCACTATATTCTATCAGCAAAGTACTGGTGATCCCCAGGGAAACCATGTTCCAAGTATAATTATTGTTCAATAATTTTTAATCCCCCATATGCAGTTTCAAAATGTGTCAAGGGTACAAAGTTAGTGGTTGCTTCTGTTGTGGGTAGGGAATTGGGGAAGCAGATAAGACTTTTGTGAACTAAATCATTAATGTGAAGAATCTGCCAAAGGTTCTTATATTATCACAGTTAATAGGGATCAATTTAGAAACACGATAAATGTGACAGATACGCATTACAAAGAAACAAACCGTGAATATTTGCTTAAGTATGATAATAATCAATGAACAGTGAAAGAATCCGGGAATGTTTCATAAATGGATTGTGTATACTAGGTGAATATTTAAATAAGTAAAACAAATAGCTCGCAGACATTGCTGCACTTGGGACACTGCAAGTGGAAAGATTATACAGATGAAGGGACTGCATTAGGCTGGGCACACGCTACAGGGTTTTCAGCTAATTATCGGGCCAATCACCCAATAAACGAGGCCTGAAATTAGTGTGTACACTGCAATGATGAGCGGTTACGGCTTCAAATCATATTGTATCGTGTCATTTGATTTTTAAACTGAATTAAAAATGTTGTTCAACGATGGAACAACGTCGTTCTAATTCATACTTGCCTGCTCTCCCGGAATGTCCGGGAGACTCACGAAATTCGAGTCGGTCTCACGGACTCCTGGGAGAGCAGGCAAGTCTCCCACATCCCGCAACTGACTAGCCTTAAAGACGTGATTTGCAGTGAATCGTTTCATTTTGGCCCCGCCCCCCGCGACAACACAGCAATTTTGTTGCGTGGGGCAGGACCAAAATGGCGCGTTTGGCTGTGCCCCGCCCCCTCTCGCCCTCTAGTCACTCACCTCTCCCAAACTACACTTGCCGAAAGTAGGCAAGTATGTTCTAGTTCTGTAGTGTGTATGTATTCTTTTCAGCCGTTGGTTATGACAGATGAAGAGCACAGATCTGAATGTAAATCATGTAAAACGTGTATAGTGTGTACACATGGATCGGCTGCTGATCGGGACTTCTGTAGTGTGTACCCAGCCTTATACATCCTCACACCAAATGCTGGACATTACACTACATAACCTAAAACCTAGGGACTAGATTTGCTAAACTGCGGGTTTGAAAAAGTGGAGATGTTGCCTATAGCAACCAATCAGATTCTAGCTGTCATTTAGTGACAGCTAGAATCTGATTGGTTGCTATAGGCAACATCTCCACTATTTCAAACCCGCAGTTTAGTAAATATACCCCTAAGTCTCAATGTTTAGTGCTTGGTCTGTTTCCTTATATTAAAAACAAACTTCCAAAGTTTTGCTGGCCGGCTTTTGGATTAATTAAAACAGTGAATTCTTGACGTTTTTATTCCTCTGTGTTTTGTTAGCAAATTCTATGAAAGGAATGAGCTTCAACAGTTTATTATATTGTGCAAAGCCCCTTTCCCACAGTTAGTGTGCAAGGGATGTTCAAAACGGATGACGTTGTGCAGATGACGCAGCTGTGGGGGCGGCCATCTGTATAGTGCATCATACTGTGCCTGTCTCCTGAGGGGAGAAGGTGAGTCATTTGAGGGGTAGATTAATTAAACCTTCTACAAAAAGAAACGTGGAGGTGTTACCCATAGCAACCAATCAGATTCTACGGGGCATATTCAATTGTCCAAAAGTTCCGCGGCGTTAAAACTATTATAGTTAATACGGTAAAATCTAGCTGGATTTCAGCTCGCGGCTCAGGGAGCTGCGAGCTGAAATCCAGCGACTAAATTACCGTATTAACTGTTGTTTCGCGCACGATTACTGTAATAACAGTAATCGTGCGCGGACTGCGGGATTTTCGGCGTTTCCGCCGACAATTGAATATGCCCCTACCTGTCATTTATTTAGTACATTCTAGAAAATGACAGATAGAATCTGATTGGTTGCTATGGGCAACACCACCTATTTTTCTTTTTAGAAGCTGATACCTCTACCCCTAAGTATTTTCAGGTACCCTGGGATTCATTCTAATCAAAAATGTAACTTAGCGAGTCTCTTGTATTGGCACCTACTGAAAAAAAATCCCAAACATTATACGATACTGCCCACTCTCTCGGAATGTCCGGGAGACTCCTGAATTCTGGGTAGGTCTCCTGGACTCCCGGGAGAGCAGGCCATTTTCCCACATCCTGCTCACTTCCTTTATGGATACATTTAAATTCTATTAATGAGACAGTGGTTACTGTTGTAATGTTCTCTTTCAATATAATACTATCCACAATATGTACTCACTCGAGTTATAATCTGTTAGTGTTTGTCTAATTTAATTAACGCAATTTAATTTGGTTTTGAAAGTTGTATGTGGACTACACATATTATATATATATATATATATACAGTATATATAATTCACACAAGAGGCTGTTTTTATATTCGGTTAAGTGGTCATGTGAATGTTTTGGCTACACTCCACATTATTATATATAGTATGTCTCAAAATATATCTACTTGTCACCCAGCGATGACGGTCATGATAAAGATGGAAAGCGCAAGGATTAAAATAGTGTCAGTGACGTCACCATTGATGTCACAAGGGTGAGGGATTTAGAAGACTTAAAGGATGACGTGTTGTGTCCAATTGTAATAATCTTGGTATTTTTAGAAGTTATTTTTGGAAATATTGTACCTTTAAGGCAGATATTTTTGGCAGAGATGTTTATTTTGTGAAGACTGAATCAGAATTAATGAACAACTGTTTGTGTGAAGAATTGTTCTCGTCTGCTAGTGGTGTGACAGCATTCCTCTGATTTACATCTGTAAGCATTTACTCTGGCTGTGTATTTAAATAAATTTCTTTGTCTATCAGACTAAAAGCACCAGATTATACACATAAAATACTATAAGGACTACACTACACAAGCAATGTTACGTTCCTCAATGGTGGGAGATCAGTCTCTTACCAGATGTGACAGGATGGACCTCCTATACCACCCTGTCTGTTGTGTTGGGCTCGACTGGGCTTTCCTTGCCACCGTCCCCTTTCTTTATCCCAAATGTGATCCTCCTGTCGCAGTAGGAGGAGCTCTGCTGCCACCACTAGGCTCCTACACTGGCACCTAGAACCAGTTCCTTCTGGGTGACACTCACTGCTAGTGTACCCCTTGCTGGGCACCTGGGCTGGTACCCCTGACCTCTTGCCTTCAGATCAGGGTTGCTGTGGATGGTTCCCCCTGGCCTATAACACTGGCCAGAGCTGCAGATATTGGGCATGGCCATCTTTCCGACTGGGCACGATGGGCAGGGGCCGAGGGCCCAGCGGACAAGGGGGCCCGAGGGAGGACTCCTATAAAAAAAAACAAAGCTAAAAAACCCAACTTATCTTTTGCGTTAAACCCCAGTTTGTGGTACTAGCGATTTACCAAGAGTCACAGATGATCCATTACATGGTCAAACAGGGCCATTTTTATACACATTTTGACACACCTTAGCAGGGGGTAAGCCAGCCCCCTGATCCTATATTGCTTCGCAAAGACTGGTAAATCACATTCAATAATTACCTTTAGGATGTAATATATCCTTTAACCAAAAATAAACTAGTAGGTTAATTGGTTGCTATCAAAAATTGACCCTAGTCTCTCTCTGTCTGTCTGTATGTGTGTGTGTTAGGGAATTTAGACTGTAAGCTCCAATGGGGCAGGGACTGATGTGAATGAGCTCTCTGTACAGCGCTGCGGAATCAGTGGCGCTATATAAATAAATGATGATGATGAACCATGGAGCTAACGCAATTTAAGCTTTAACAAAATTTACATCAATCTCCTGATTTCCTGAAACTTGGTGTTAAGTTTCCTATATTACTTGCATCTTGTCTTAGAGAGATTGCAAATCTAATTACCCTCTCCTGTCTAATTACCCTCTCCTGTCTAATTACCCTCTCCTGTCTAATTACCCTCTCCAGACGTGTTTGCCACTGAGATGAAAATGTCTAATTAACATGAGATTACCTGCCTACAGACAGTCACAGAAAACAGAACCACGTTTCCTCTCCTGGCCTTGTCTCAGCAATAAGTACATTTCCTATACCAAAAGTGTACAAAACATAATAAAAATCAGTAAGTTTTCAATTATATAAATTAGCGCACTGCACTAATAATTTAAATATATTTATACAAAAAGTTATTTATAAGTGATATAGCCACACCAGAGATCACCCGTTCCGCAGCACCTTGTTTACCCTGGGGTGATCTACAGAGGTGTGTTTTAATCGTAGTATAGTGTAATCATCGACCTTTGTTTGCAGAGTTACACTATTTAATTGCCTCACGGGAGCTACAATTGATTAATCGCTTCCATTGACTATAAAGGGATAAGCGATTAATTGCTCATTCATGCGATTCCTTTAGGTTATTCAGGGCAGAAAATGCTAGTTTGACCGCTGTAATGAGATTTCAGAGAGATTAATATCAGCTGATTGATCATACAAAATGGCATAAACCCGCATAATCTCATGTGAATTAATCGCAGAGACTAAAAATCCCCCATGTAGTTAGGCCACCTTTCCAATCTGTGCCACGTCCTAATTAAGTTCAGCAGATATTGTGTTGCAGTAACTATCTGCACAAGACGTGACAAGCTGGGTGTGAATACTGGCAGACCTTTGCTAGAATTCCATAGTGTTGCTATTACATTGGTCACTGAACAGGGGGACCTCCCTATTGGTGTGTTTGTCAGGACAATTTTAATAGTTCTGTTCTCATTTTCTATGGTTAAAAATAATTGTTGTCCAGTTGCACTTTGATGAATACTGTTGGTACAATTTTCATTTGTTCAGATGTTCAATCCTTCAGTCTTATATATTGGTTTTGAGTAGAGATGTTCACTGACCCCCGTGTTTTGGTTTTGGATCTGGATTAACTTCGTGTTTTGGTTTTGGTTTTTGTAAAACCGCACTCGCATGTTTTGATTTTGATTTTGGATCCCTATTTTTTTTCTAAAATTACATAATTTGGCTCTTTTTTTGTTCCTACATTATTATTAACCTCAATAACATTAATTTCCAGTCATTTTCAGTCATTTTTTTGTCAAGTGACAAGAACACTGCTACCCCTCCTGTTTCTGTGTGAGCAATGGCACTGAGCAATGGCACTGGAGACTGGAGAGTGACAAGAACACTGCTACCCCTGTTTCTGTGTGTGAGCGATGGCACTGAGCAATGTCACTGGAGAGTGACAAGAACACTGCTTTCCCTGTTCTTTTTGCGCAATGGCACTGAGCAATGGCACTGGAGAGTGACAAGAACACTGCTACCCCTGTTTCTGTGTGAGCAATGGAGCTGGATCACCTGGGGAGGGAGGTACTTATAGAATCCAAAACCCTTGAGATCTAACAACTCAACAATGACGTTTTGCCTCGATTCAGATCCGAGGACGTGTGAACGTACTGAGCCGACTCGCAAGCCTACTCAGATTCCCTAAGTTCGGGTGGGTTCCGTTTTCAGAAAACCGAGTCTGAGCATCTCTAGTTCTGAGTTACATACAGAATACAAGACAGTTCCTTGCCACTACTTGAAAGGTATCATTTTGTGTGATTTCTTCCCATTTTATTGGGATGACATAGAAGGGATCCCTTCTACTGGAGCCTGGAATGTGTGAACATACTTGGCAATCTGTCCAGTTGGCTACATTTGGTGTTTTGCGATATGTAGTTTGTGTACTGTGTTTTCAGTCCATCCACTCTTGGTCTCATGTATCAGACCATAACCCATGGCCACATAATCGAACAAGACATGTGTATTTTTCACACGTTGAGAAGACTACTTCTCTGTGCCTTTGGTGGTCAGTCCTGGGTGACCACCTAAGGCCTCATTGGTGATGAGATTGTTGCAAGTGAAGACCAAGATATTTTTGCACTGTGATGCGTGTATTCAGGATTCTTCTCCTTTTTTTTTTAAATGACAACAAATCCAAAGAAGAAAGAAGTGTTAATGAACGGCAGTGTTCTTCTCCTTTGACGTTCACTGCTGAACTTTTCCTGATAAACTTTTTGATCTAGAAATCTCCAAGTTTCAGGGAATGGCAGTTGTCTTTGGTCGCCAAGGGGAGGAAGTCTTTTATCTGTTAATGCAATATGAAAAGAGAATGTTGTAATTTTAATAGGTCATGTCGTAGCTGCAATGTCACGTCTGTTGGCGGGAGCTGGGTGAGTCCTACATTACCAGGTCTAGCAGATAACATTTCATAGTGGGATATTTTTGGTACCTTGGGGGCAGTCTTTATTGAGAACAGGGCCAACGTTAAGGCGCTCGGTCATGGCAGCCTCGTTTCTGATTGTGTCTCTGGCAGTTTGATTTTTGTTGTCCCATTATATCTTTCAATTTTTGCCACTAATTTGTGGGTGATAGGGGGTGTGCCATTGTGTAATCTGCAGTGATACACACATCACCTTCATTACCTGTCCAGTAAAGCATGTTCCCCTCTCCAAGAATAGAACTTGTAGCAATCTGTACCTACATAGAAATTCAGTCTTTGACACATGGCCATAAAACAAGTCTACACATACTAAAACATATTCTAAATTCCTTACCTTAGACAATTGAATGACGTCATCCTGTGTTACATCAAGGGACCCTTGGTACGTGGGAGATGCCTTGCAGTCGCACAAGTTACTGATTTTACTTGGTTGTTTTGGAAACACATATGACATCAGTGCCAACATGGGCTGTGGCTGTGCCTCTTGACACGACATAAAATGCATATGGTTAATGCCCTTTCCTTCAGGCACCTTACCAACCTTCGTAGCTTATAAGTGTGACTTAAACTTAATCAAATAAAGACACGGACACATATAGCTTCTTTGGCAAAAGGTCGCAGTTTTTATTAATAATAAACCAATTAAATTAAATTCACCTGAAGGTGGCGAGAGCAGAATGCAGTCAACTAAACAACCAATCATCTAACCAAATATTGCAATGCCAAGATGGCATTCAAACTAAACCAAGGAATACTCCCTTAACATTGGCCGGTGCTAAAACAGGCGTCAGCATGACTGCTCCCTTCTGGACTCAACATTGACGGCCACGTAAAGCACGCCAAGGGATCCTCCACTCAGAAGGATCAAGAGTGATGTTACTTCAAAGAGGCAGTGACGTGTGGCCAAATATCATAACCACCGTCATGACTAGTCGCTGACTGCACTACTCTCCCACCAACTGCGCCTCCTCTGTAAATATAAATTGTTAAAACAGAACAAAACAACTGGATAGAAGTGGAAATGGGATAAGGCGCAGATAGGACGGGTTAGAATAACGGGTACCTCAATACCAATCAAATGCTTGAAAATGCTGTGATGTCAAGCTCACTTATATAATATGTGAGCATATAACCTGAAACATGCAAGCATGGAGTGTGTAATAAACGATGGTATATCCACAATAACAGTGTAATAGGTCTTAATGTTTAAGTGCTGTAAATGACGTACTTCAAACCTCTCAATATCAAACAGTCACTGAGGTACTAATTTTCAGCTAAAACACACAACTGAGTTCAACAAATGCGATATAAAAACGATATAAAATAATCTTTTACATATGTATAAAGTCAATAAGATGGTAATATAATCACAATCTCAGCGTGGTGAGTCCCAATGTTCCAGTACTATAATCATTTCAATATGATTCATAGTGTTTCAAAACCACCTTCAAACATGTCTTCTTTAATATTAAAGACTTCCTCTCCAATGATTCATATATGCGGGAGATAAGAAGACAAAAACGATTCTCCAATGGTGTAATAATCCAATAACAATGTTTAATTCCATACAGATATAAAATCCACTTACATTTTGCAAGGGAAAACAGGTCTCATAAAGGTTTCTTTAGACACGCAGTCAAAATTATTTCTCGCTACTCCGTTCCGTGGTCAGATTCTTACTGACTTCCGGGTTGTGACAACCCCTGACGAAGTCTCTATGACGAAACGCGTAGGGTTCCAATGGGAGCTCGAGTTTGGTTACTGTGACAAACAAGTGGATTTTATATCTGTATGGAATTAAACATTGTTATTGGATTATTACACCATTGGAGAATCGTTTTTGTCTTCTTATCTCCCGCATATATGAATCATTGGAGAGGAAGTCTTTAATATTAAAGAAGACATGTTTGAAGGTGGTTTTGAAACACTATGAATCATATTGAAATGATTATAGTACTGGAACATTGGGACTCACCACGCTGAGATTGTAATTATTACCATCTTATTGACTTTATACATATGTAAAAGATTATTTTATATCGTTTTTATATCGCATTTGTTGAACTCAGTTGTGTGTTTTAGCTGAAAATTAGTACCTCAGTGACTGTTTGATATTGAGAGGTTTGAATTAACATTATGGGGGGAATTCAGTTAGCCACGAAGTGTCTCTGGAACGTCCATGAGACACATTGCGGCAGGGATTTTGTCAGAAATTTCTATCGGCAATGTGTGCGGCGCTATGTCCGTGCACCACATCACCGGTAATTGAATCCCCCCATTGTGTATTAAAATGGTGTTGCTCTCACCTACCTGTTATTGCAGCTTTCACATCCTGGTACTGGATTCTTGTCTGGATCCTGGAATGTTGGGACCTGTTTGAAAACTGTACATGAAATATGGAAAATAATTATTGAATACAGTACACAACACAGATTATACAGCATATAATTATATAACAAGCAAAATATGTGTGATAAAAATAATCATAGATATCTATATGTTTGGAAATGGTCAGATAATGAAACACAAGTGTAACTGTATAAGAGAAATGATTGCCTGTAGGGGCTCTGCAACCCCATACAAAGATAAACGCACAGTAAAAATTAAGAGGCGCTCAAAAACCCTTAAACATAAATTCAATGAGAGAAAATGACATAACTCCAAACAAATTTATTCCTAAACTAGCAATATGGGGGAGATTCAATTGCCGGCGATGTGGCAGGAGGACATTGCGCTGCACTCATTACTGGCAATTAGAGTTGGAATCTCCGTTGCGAGGTGTCCCGTGGACTCTCCTATATATATGTAACGCCCCCTAGTGGCGTTTTAGTTAAACCTTTACCTCAGTGACAGGGGGTTACATATATAAAATTATGTTTTGTTATAATGTATGTATTAGATAAAAATTAAGAGGCACACACACACACACACACGGACACACATACACATATGTTTAAGGGTTTTTGAGCGTCTCTTCATTTTTAGCATGCAATATATAAGACATACATTATAATAAAACATAACATTTTACATGCCACCCCCCCAGCAAATTCACGCCACCCCCATAGAAACATTACACCACCGCCACATTACAACCCCCCCAGACACATACTAACCTCCTAACCCCCCCAGACACATAATAACCCGCCAGACACATACTAACCTCCTAACCCCCCCAGACACATAATAACCCCCCAGACACATCCTAACCTCCTAACCCCCAGACACATTATAACCCCCCCAGACACATCCTCACCTTCCCCCCAGACACATCATAAGCCCCCCAGCAGACACATCATAACACCCCCCACAACCCCAGCCCAGCTTACTTACCTAGTGATGTCACACACTGTCCGGAGACTGTGAGCTGCTGACAGCTGTCAACTCGCTTCCTCCCTCCCCTTAACATTCCCCACACCTCCAATTCGCTGGTAGAAATATATATTTTTATTTTTAAATAAAAAATACCAGACTGCAGGGCCCGGGACCCCCAGGATGCAGGCTGGGCCCCGGTAATTTGTAACCGCCCGACCTCCCCTCTCGGTGCCCCTGCATCAGTGTTAGAGGTACGTGTTTGCCATTTTAATACTGCCACTTGCTATAGGAGTAATATAGAATTTAAAAGTTGGGCCACTGTTGTGTGATGTGAAATGGGCTTCCAATATGATGTGAGGGCATTACATAGCTTCCAAAATATCCCAAAATTAGGAAATACCCTAAAAGCATATCTGGAGGCTGTTTAAATCTCCACAGTTTGATCTTTAGCCAGTGTGCGGGTCTGAGTTAGGGCAATAAGTGAAACCTACTAGGCAGAAAAGTGAGAAGACAGTCAGCTTCAAAACATGTGTGATGGCTCCTAGGGCATGATGCCAACTAGGACGCATCATGGATGTAATTTATCTTTAAAAAGTAGCATGTAAAAATAGAGAACCTATGCCCATATACTGAGGCTTATGCTCTTTAAGACCCAGGCGTATCAACTTATACACTTAAATGAGTCTGTATGCGTAAAGCATGTTTGTATGGTATTAAGTGTATTACATGCTGTTCATACGGCAGTCATCATCATCAACTTAACGATAGAGTCTGGCTGTAAAAGTAGTTTAAAAAATAAATTAACCCCCCCAAAAAAAAGAATGCTCTCAGCACAAGGTCTCACAGCTTTGACAGGTGGTGGCAAAATCAGGGGTGTGGCTGGATCACTTATAAATAACTTATTTATGGCTGTATCAAATATAAATAATTTATTGTAGAAATGTATTTCAATTAGTGGTGCAGGCACCAATGCATATAATTGCAAATGCACTTTTCATGTTACATTGGGATGCGTTTTGTTTTGTATGGAAATGTCATTATTTGGGTTTGTAACTTTGCTAAAGGTAGTCTGTTTTGCTGATAGCAGGAAATGTTAAGTAAGACTTTTTATGTGAATTGACAAACACCTGTTTAGCCTGTATACCCAGCAGGGGGGTGCTGCCTTTCTGTCTGGTGTGGCTGCATCTCAGATAATGCAAGCATCAAGTTGTAGCATATAACAGAGTAGTATAAATATTGGTAGCTTTGTATTTCATGGGAAAACATATCGTATCCTGATACTAAAAATAGCTCAGACGTTGCAGAACCGTCTCGGATCAGGTGGCTGGCTTACCCCCTGCCAGAAGTTATGTCAGAACTCTATAAAAAGTTGGCTGTTTGAACATGTAATCTATCATTCCATATGTATCTTTCTGGATGTCGCTAGTACCTTCAACAAGTGACTGTAATTGTCCTTTTTATGACACTGGAGCTAATAAAACATAATTTTGCTTCAAAAACCTGCTTTAACGGTTACTTACCTGCTGTAAATTCCTGTGACCTACAGATTAGACCCAAATCTAATCTGTTTCCGGCTGATCTGAGGTGGACCCAGCTTTCCAGTACCAACGTTTTGCCTGCTACTAACAGCTCTGGCCAGTGATAGGCCAGGGGGGCACCATCCACAGCAACCCTGATCTGAAGGCAAGTGTACCAGCATAGGGTACACTTGCAGTGAGAGTTACCCAGAAGGAAGCGGTTCTAGGTGCCGGTATAGGAGCCTAGTGGCAGCAGGCTCCTCCTATTGTGACAGGAGGGGAGTATTTGGGATAAAGAAAGGGGACGGTACCAAGTAGGCTCAGCCGGTCCCTAGCGAGGACAGATTGGGTGGCATAGGCAGTCCATCCTGTCACAATAGAATCCCCCCCAAAAAAGCCTCTAACAACTAGGCTATGACAGATTGGGCTAGTGACACTATAGTACATACTTGCCTACTCTCCCGGAATTTCTGGGAGGTTCACAAATTTCGGGGAGAGCAGACATTCTCCCAGATGTGATGGGGGCGTAATCAAGCTCTGAGAATGTTAACATATTTTAGCAGGGGGCAGGGCTATGGTGGCGTAATAGCATCACCACACCACCTCCTACACCCTCTCACATGACTTCTCCTCCGGGATCTCCTGGAGCAGAGGTTTAAAAAGTTGGCACGTATGCTATAGTAGGTACACCCACAGCATGGGGTCCCTCTGCCATAAACTTACCCAGCCCTAGCCTGGTCAGCATGAAAAAAAGCACCACCCCCTTCCCCAAAAAAAACCTGGAGCAGTGTTTGTAGGGTAATATAGTTTAAATCAATAGAACAGTATTTTTTGCAGGTGCACTACAGGTGCCAGCAAGCCCTGGCCTCCCTAAACTGTTTGGATATGCCAGTGCTTGTAGAAGTATGTTAAACTTTAACTTAAATTTTATACTGTACAATTTTCCATTTGTAAACCTTGTGTTTACCCATAAGCCCCCTCATCAATCTCCCTGTCATCCTACAGATCACCAGCTTTTCCAGTTCTGTCTATATTTATCACAGAATTGCAATGCAGCAGAAATTCTGAGGTAGAAAATATGTTCTTGGCAGACATCCATTCTGACAGCAGAAATAGAAGAATAAGCACTTTCAGTTGTCACATAATTCCAGAGAATGGATAATCTTGTAACCCTGAGATTGGACAGGTTTATCTCTGCCGGATGCACACTAAACCTAATGGCATATGTAAGGTTTTCAGACTGACAGTAAGTGATCCTTCAGAGTACCTAAAACTATTTCCTTAGATGAGATAGATAACCTCTATATTACTGAGCACTTCCGAAATATTTCCGTCGGCTAAATACAGCAGGGGCAGACATTCCTTGGGCTGAACCAATTCTGTTGAGGAGTCTGCCGATAAATACATTGGAGTTCACTAGGGATATTACATGGATCCAACTGAACAGATGCACAACATGCTCTTAAATATTGGTTTAGCCTGAAAATTGACATCCGCAGCTATGGTGGGCAACGGGAGCACCTCTAGATGTCAAGAAGATGTTTTCTGTCTTCTTGAAAGGTTTTGATAGTGAAGCAACAACTATATGAGTAAATGGTGGCAGAATTCTCGGAATGTTTTAAAGTGTAACTAAACTCAAAATACTTTAGGTACTGATGGTGTGAGCAGTATTATGTTATATATCCTGGGGCTCATAACGAGTAGGATGTTTGTCATTTTGCTTTGCATACGATACGCATTTCTGTACTGCTCATGTGCACCAAAGATGTATATATCTTTAGAAAGATTGTTGCATATCATAGGCAAACCGAGGGGGGGGGGGTTTCCTAGTGCTTGGAAACCCCCCCCCCAAGCCTGGGGCACTGTATTATTGGGGTGGCTGGACCCTGCCCCCGCTTTACACGGCTCTGCTTGAAAAGGGAGAGCATCTAACAGTAGTGCATGCAGCATTTCCCATGTATATTATGGGGATAGGAAGAGTTGGAGAGCAGCCAAGCACTGTCTAATATTATAGCCACGCCCCCATGCTTGCTGGTCACGCCCACTGGTGGCGTGGTGTGGAAACCCCCCTCTACAAATCCTGTGTTTGCCCCTGCATATGAATGTCTAGCATCTCCCTACTCTTGGAGAGGCTGAAGAGGCGACAAGACTAGATCGCAGATATCCCTGTTAAAAGACGTTTCTCGTGTGGGTCAGGGGCGGATCTAGACTATGTTTAGGGGGGGGGGCGATTTTGCATAATCACGCCCCTCCTTTGCTCTGATTGGCTGGCCTGCGTTAACCCCGCCTTCCGCCCGCGATTGGTCCCGCCCCCTCCCGTTGTGGTCGCCGGCTGGGACCACTCTGATTGGCTGGCCCACATTTAGCCCCGCCCCCCGCTCGCACTTAACCCCGCCCCTCCTGTTTTAATCGACGGCTGGGACCTAGCTTTTTGCTGCTAGGGGGGGCGAATGCCCCGATCGCCCCCCCCTGGATCCGCCACTGGTGTGGGTACTGGAGAGCTGGTGGAATGATACACAATGACGATGATGACTGTAATCAGCACTAACTAACTACTTCTTATTGGCTGATTTTGTATTGACTCCTCCAGCTGACTGTACGTAATTTGTTAGGATCACAACTATGTTATATAAAGTTTCGGTCATCTTTTCACATTACTTAATTAAGATTTTCAGTTGGACTGCTGCAGGAAAGAAGATACCAATTTGATTTTTAAAGGTGAAATTATTTAATTTAATCTGTACTTTTGTGTTTGTGTTTGTATTTAATTATATTTTATATTGACAATGTGACTTTAGGATATATTGATAACTGTCAAAACAATATTCTATCTTGTGTATATGACACTTCATTACACTATTATATTTTCTGCATATATGGCATACCTCCCAACATTTGGGAATCTGGCATTGGGATGGGGTCGAGGCTACACCTTTATTGGGCGTGGCCACACCTCCATGGGCATGGCTAGCCCTTTTGAAGTGTCCTCCCCTACCATACCCTATCTTGAGATACACCCCTCTCTAAATGATCTCTATTGGGACTAAAAAAATATCAATGACAACGGCATATTTGCCAATATAATAATAACTTTCACCACTATACTATCCAGACAACGATGATCCTGAACAGTATTTATGAAGTGTAATGCAACAAGCTTTTATAAATAGGTGAATAATGGTGATATGATTTTTATTTTATTTTTTCAAAATAACGTCTAGCGACACTGCTGCTGAGCAAGTACGTCTGAGCTCTTCACATACGATACAATATTGGCTAGTTATGGGCAGCAGGTGGCGCTAGGGCCGCAAACTGCCCTCCAAGCCTTCTCCTGCGTCCCATGGTATAGTACCTGGGAATCAGGTATATTTGGCAGCTAGATGAGGGAAATATTTTTTTTAAATAACTTTATTTATAAAATACCATCACACATTGTTCACAAACAATAGACCAAGAGGTGACATTGTATAAAACTGGCAGGGACTGAGTGACAGCCCGAACCAATACAAGTACATATAGAAAAAACCCCAAAAGAAAACAGGCAAAATACACGTACACCTAGTTGGACCAAAATGTGTGAAAAGGGAAATATTTTGATCAGATTATCAAACGTTTATAGTTGCTTACTAGCTTAATCATCCCACATGATCCTTAATATATTTTGCTCCCTTTGCAAATCGCAGACTTTCCCTTAAGCTGCTCAGGCACCTCATAAGTACAGCAATGTACCAGATAGTGACCTCCTACCGTTATAATGGCATGGGATCGTACCTGGCACACATACAAAATGGATCACGTTACTAGCATTCAAACCTGTTAACCAAAGTCCCTCTGCCAGATTCTAATCCGCTTGGTCACACTCCCCTCCCTTATCTCGTCCCTATCTCCTGACTCTGTTACCTCACACACAATTAAGCATTCTTTGGTTTCTGCTACAGTTACCCACTTTGTTTGTGTGCTTATAACTTTTGTCACTAGGTTGAGTTGTGTGTAATGCCTTTATATATGATAATGTGATATTCTATTGTTGTGCTTTTGATGCTCTACGCAGTTGCAATTTGAAACTGCTAAATTATTTTATGATTGAATAGAGCTGTTCAAACATTCACATAGAAGAAAGATAGTACAGTGCGCCATTCTCTACAACAAAATATGACTTTCTTGTTTAGTTACTGTTTCTTAACACTGGGCTGACTGCAAGGTGTAACAATGACATTCTTTTATACGGCAGACAATTAATTTATAAGAGGATATTGCATATTTTTATAGCCTGACAAATTAACTTTTTAGTGTAGCACTCCAATCCATGTCAGACATTTTTGTTTACCTATCTACGTGACAACTAGGGAACTTGTCTGGAGTGAAGAACAGAAATTGTGATACGTTTTGCTGAGGCCATGCAAGTTTCTGTAGATCCAGTGGGGAAGAAAGGGAAAGAGCAGGCCTTTCCTACATCTCTTACATCTCCCGGAAGTTACATCTCTTACATGTCCCAGAAGTTACATGTCCCAGAAGTTACATCTCTTACATGTCCCAGAAGTTACATCTCTTACATGTCCCAGAAGTTACATCTCTTACACGTCCCAGAAGTTACATCTCTTACATGTCCCAGAAGTTACATCTCTTACATGTCCCAGAAGTTACATCTCCCAGAAGTTACATCTCTTACATCTCCCAGAAGTTGCTTCTCTTACCTCTCCCAGAAGTTACATTTCTTACCTCTCCCAGAAGTTACATCTCTTACATTCCCCAGAAGCTACATTTCTTACATGTCCCAGAAGTTACATCTCCCAGAAGTTACATCTCTTACATCTCCCAGAAGTTGCTTCTCTTACCTCTCCCAGAAGTTACATTTCTTACCTCTCCCAGAAGTTACATCTCTTACTGCTCCCAGAAGTTACATTTCTTACCTCTCCCAGAAGTTACATTTCTTACCTCTCCCAGAAGTTACATCTCTTACATTCCCCAGAAGCTACATCTCTTACCTCTCCCAGAAGTTATATATTGCCTCTCCCAGAAGTTACATCTCTTACATTTCCCAGAAGTTACATTTCTTACATCTCACAGAAGTTTCATCTCTTACATTTCCCAGAAATTACATCTCTTACATCTCCCAGAAGTTGCTTCTCTTACATCTCCCAGAAGTTACATCTCCCAGAAGTTGATTCTCTTACCTCTCCCAGAAGTTGCATCTCTTACCTCTCCGAGAAGTTACATCTTTTACATTTCCCAGAAGTTACATCTCTTACCTCTCCCAGAAGTTACATCTCTTACATCTCCCAGAAGTTACATCTCTTACCCCTCCCAGAAGTTACATCTCTTACCTCTCCCAGAAGTTACATCTCTTACCCCTCCCAGAAGTTACATCTCTTACCCCTCCCAGAAGTTACATCTCTTACCTCTCCCAGAAGTTACATCTCTTACATCTCCCAGAAGTTACATCTCTTACCCCTCCCAGAAGTTACATCTTGTCACGGGCACTAGGAGTCTTTACCCAGGGATCACCAGATGGTAGGCTTACCAGAGCAATGTAGATGGTAATAGGGTACTCTGGTAGCTGGGTGATCACGGAACATGAAATGATGGCCGATGAGATGCTCAGGAAAGTCTATGACTAGCAACACTGGTAATAATGAGGTAATGATACACAAGGAACTGTATGGACAAGGACACGTGAAGGTAGTCAGTGGTCTGCGATAGCAAGTTGTACCACTGCTTATAGTGAGGAGGAATGTCCAACAGAAACAAGGAGGTGATGAGAGTCAGCGGTCTGCGGGTAGCAAGTTGTACCGCTGTCTGAGTGAAGGAATGGAATCCAAGTGGAGGTATCCAGGTAGTCAGTGGTCTGCGGTAGCAAGTTGTACCACTGCTATGTGAGAGGATAATGGAACAGGTGATACCGGAAACAGGGATCAGTGGTCTGACATCAGCAAGTTGTACCACTGCATATATATGTGAGGAGGTGCACGGGGGAAGACTGCAACACAGGATAAACACAGGCACCTTATACACGATCCACAGTAATATGCACAATATAGGTATATATATATGTAAATGACTGATCAGGTCTGCAATCTAGAAAGTCTCTTGAAGTAGTCCAGCACAATGATAACACAGTCAATGATGGCAATAGACTCAGCGGATAGCAGACTCCAGAGAGAACCAAACACAGTCCAGCAAGATATGCAATACACAGCACAGTCAATGAGAAGTATGCATACCGTGGTTCAGCAGTAGCAGTCAGATGGGATTGCAGCGGTACCTGAGCGGCTGGAGGCCGACTGGATAGGAAGTCCCTGGATAGGAGAAGCAGCGGTCTAGCAGGTGCAGCGCACAGGTGAGTAGTCCGACAGGGATACGAATCCACAGGAGTCAGCAACACGTGGAACTGGACTCATAGGAAACCCAGGAGAATGGAGATGATCCAGCAGAGGGTAGTAGAAGAGATACAAATCCAATGCTGACAGGAGGGTAGAGGCCAGTGGAACACGTGAAGGCGTGGAGAGTGGATCAGCAGGAGATGGACGATAGCGCTGACCACAGCGGCAGGACTCAGCGGCACACGGAGGTAACCAGTAGCAACCACAGGAACCAACAGCGATGGGAAACAGGAGTGCAGCGCAGGGCAGGAGCTGTAGATCACGAAGTGTAGCAGATGGTAATGAAAAGCGGCAGTCTCGAGGAAGACACAGCAAAGATGAGATGAGAGTGTAGTGCACGGAGGCAGCGGATAGTAATCAGCTGGCAGTCACGATGTTGAACACAGGCGAGTTGCAAGCAGGAGACTGTAGTGCACAGAGGCAGCGGATAGTAGTCAGCTGGCAGTCACGATGTTGAACACAGGCGAGTTGCAAGCAGGAGACTGTAGTGCACAGAGGCAGCGGATAGTAATCAGCAAACAGACTTGATGAGAAGCAGGTGAGTGAGGTAAAAGCTGGAGTGCACGGAGGCAGCGGATAGCAATGAGCAAACAGTCACATTGATATAAAATAACGTTGAAGTGGTGTAGAAGACTGTAGTGCACGGAGGCAGCGGATAGGAATCAGCAAACAGTCATGATGATACAGTTGATGGTAGAAGTGGTATGGAACCACAGTAGTAGAAGTGGTTAGGAAACCACAGGAATCAGCAGCACTGAATACACAAGTAATACAGGAACACCTTCAGAGACTCATGAGGAATGAGACTCCAAGATCAGGCAACGTGGTAGTGACCACAGGTGCTTAATATAGGGAGGTTGCCTGATCTGCCAATTAAGTTAAAGGGGTATACACTGAAGTATAGAAAAGGGCTGCGCATGCGCAGACCCTCAGGATGGTGGACGGCCACGGTTCCTAAATGTCCGGGAAGAGGCACTCACGGTCCGGTGAGTGACAGTACCCCCCCTTTTAAAGGTGGGCACAGAACGCCTGGAACCGGGCTTGTCCGGATTTTTGGAGTAAAACTTCTTCAAAAGGGCAGGAGCATTAAGATCTTCAGCTTTGATCCAAGAGCGCTCCTCAGGACCAAAGCCCTTCCAATGAACGAGGAAGTGGAGGACTCCTCGCGAAATTTTTGCATCTAGTACCTCGGTAATCTCAAAATCCTCCTCCTGATGGACTTGAACTGGCTGCGGAGCTGAGGGAGGAGTTGAAAAACGGTTGATAATAAGAGGTTTGAGCAAAGATACATGGAAGGCATTAGAAATCCGAAGACTCTTAGGAAGAAGGAGTTTCACACATACTGGATTGATAACTTGAATGATCCTATATGGACCAATAAAACGAGGGGCGAATTTCATGGATGGAACCTTCAAACGAATATTTTTTGTGGATAACCAGACACGATCTCCAATTTTTAGTGGTGGAATAGCCCGCCTCTTCTTATCAGCGAAAGATTTATATTTGACAGATGTCTTCTTCAAACAGGTTCTAACCTGAGACCAGATATTTTTAAAGGTCTGACAAACAGTCTCCACCGCAGGAACTTGGGTGGGCGGGAGGGCAGGAAATTCCGGAAAAGACGGATGGTGACCGTAGACCACAAAGAATGGAGTTTTGGATGATGACTCATGGTACATGTTGTTATGGGCGAACTCAGCCCAAGGGAGTAACTCTACCCAGTTGTCTTGATTGGCTGATGAAAATATCCTTATAAAAGTCTCAAGATCTTGATTGACACGTTCGGTTTGTCCATTGGATTGTGGATGGTAAGAAGATGAGAGTGCTAATCGTATGCCCAAGGTTTTACAAAGGGCTCGCCAGAATCTGGACACGAATTGTACTCCTCTATCAGACACAATCTCAGATGGACATCCATGGATACGGAAGATCTCTTTAATGAAATGTTCAGCCAGGATAGACGAGGAAGGCAAACCAGACAGAGGGATGAAATGAGCCATCTTCGAAAATCTGTCCACTACGACCCAAATAGTGTTATGGTTCTTACTAGGTGGTAAGTCAGTAACGAAATCCATACTAATATGGGTCCATGGTTTGGACGGAATGGGTAGTGGTCGCAGCAACCCTGCTGGGGTTCTGCGGGAGGATTTGAATTGCGAACATAATTCACAGGAAGCAATGAACTCTTTGACGTCTCTCCTCATTGAAGGCCACCAGTAACTTCGAGAGAGGATCTCAAAAGTCTTGTGTTCACCGGCGTGTCCAGAAAAACGAGAGGCATGGAACCACGAAAGGATTTTCCTCCTTAGAGTAGGAGGCACGAGAGTCTTCCCAAATGGTAGCGTTTTGGTGGATGAAGCAGCCAGTGAGATACATTTGGGGTCTAGAATGGTATGGTTGGAAACCTCTTCTATATCAGAGGACGTAGCAAAGGCTCTAGATAAGGCATCAGCTTTTTTGTTCTTGGCAGCTGGTTTGAAGGTAATTATTAATTCAAAACGGGAAAAGAAAAGAGACCATCTTGCTTGACGAGGGTTCAAGCATTGGGCAGACTGGAGATATGACAAGTTCTTATGATCCGTGAAGATCGTCACCGGGTGGCGAGCTCCCTCCAACAAGTATCTCCATTCCTCTAATGCGGCTTTGATAGCCAGTAATTCCTTGTCTCCGATGGTATAATTCTTCTCTGCGGGTAGGAGACCCCGAGAATAGAAGGCACAAGGGTGGAATTTTTGCTGTTCCGAGCGTTGGGAGAGAATAGCTCCTAAGCCCACATTAGAGGCATCTACTTCTAGGAAAAAAGGGAGTGTCACATCAGGCTGACGAAGGATTGGAGCCGAAGAGAAGGACTCTTTTAATGTTTGAAAGGCTTGAATAGCCTCAGTAGACCATTGCTTAGGATTAGCCCCTTTACGAGTCAGGGCCACAATAGGAGATGCAATGGAAGAAAAGTCTTGAATGAAGCGTCTATAGTAATTGGCAAAACCTAAAAAACGCTGGATGGCACGAAGAGTAGTTGGCTGGGGCCAATGTAGTACAGCATTTACTTTGTCAGGATCCATCTTCAGACCAACTCCGGAAACAATATACCCCAAGAATGGAATCTGGGGTAATTCGAATGAACATTTTTCTAATTTACAGAACAATGAATTTTTCCGTAGCCTGGAGAGGACTTCTGCCACATGTTGGTGGTGAGAAGGCAGGTCCTGTGAAAAAATCAATATGTCGTCCAGGTAGACGACGACACATACATATAATAAGTCCCGAAAAATCTCATTGATGAAGCCCTGAAAAACAGCGGGGGCATTACATAGCCCGAAAGGCATTACCAGGTATTCGTAATGCCCGTCTCTGGTGTTAAACGCCGTCTTCCATTCGTCACCGGAACGGATTCTGATTAAATTGTAAGCACCACGAAGATCCAACTTAGTAAAAATACGGGCTCCCTTAATGCGGTCAAATAGCTCAGTGATCAACGGAATGGGATACCGGTTCTTGATAGTAATGGCATTGAGTCCACGAAAATCTATACAAGGGCGTAATGATCCATCCTTCTTTTTGACAAAGAAGAACCCAGCTCCAGCGGGCGAGGTGGAAGGTCGAATGAACCCACGCTGGAGGTTCTCCCGTATATATTCAGATGTAGCTTGAGTTTCAGGTAACGAGAGTGGATAGACCCGGCCTCTGGGAGGAGTCTTGCCAGGAAGAAGATCAATCGGACAATCCCAAGAACGATGAGGAGGAAGACGTTCAGACTGAGCTTTATCAAAAACATCGGTAAATGAAGCATATTGAGGAGGGAGTCCCGGTGAAATAGCTGAAATGGAAGCTTGCTGTACCTTGAGAGGAATGACTTGGGAAAGGCAATGATGGTGACATTCAGGCCCCCAAGACGTGACTTGAGGGGTGCGCCAGTCAATCTGGGGAGAGTGACACTGAAGCCATGGAAGGCCTAGGACAATCGGACTTGTCGTAACAGGAAGAATTAAAAACGATATCTCTTCATGATGCAGAGCACCAATCTGAAGGGTTACTGGAGACGTACTCTGGGTGATGAGACCGTTGATGAGACGTGATCCATCGATAGCCGTCACAGTAATGGGAGTTTTTAAGGTAATCATTGGTAGAGACCATTGATTAACTAACGATTTGGAAATAAAATTTCCTGCTGCTCCGGAATCAATCAATGCCTGTGACTCAAAGGTCTTGGTAGCAAAGGAAATAGTCACATCAAAAGCGCAGACTTTAGATTTCATAGACGATGGAGAGGACTCCAGGGACCCTAACTTCACCTCTCCAGAACTAGTTAGGGCCTGGCATTTCCCGATCTCTTAGGGCAGGAGCTGAGGACATGAGTGGAATCAGCACAATAGATACAGAGTCTATTCTTGACTCTTCGTTTCCTCTCCTCAGAAGATAACTTGGAACGTCCAATCTCCATGGGAATCACAGCGGGTGACACTGGACGAAATTGAGGGTTAGAGCGAAAAGGTGCTTTAGCAGAAGTCGTTTTCTCAGCCTCTCTTTCACGAAATCTCATATCAACACGATGGCATAGAGAGATCAAATCTTCAAGTGACGAAGGAAGCTCTTGGGTAGTCAGTGCATCTTTAATTTTATCGGAAAGCCCCTGCCAGAAGGCGGCAACTAGGGCTTCAGTGTTCCACTGAAGTTCAGAGGCTAAGATCCTAAATTGAATGACGTACTGGCCTACAGTATGAGATCCTTGTCGCAGACGGAGGATGCTGGAAGCAGCGGAGGTCACACGACCTGGTTCATCGAACACACTTCGGAATGTAGAAATGAATTTGGCACTATCTTGTAATATTGGATCGTTCCTCTCCCACAGAGGGGAGGCCCAAGCCAGGGCTTGTCCTGAAAACAAAGAGATAAGATAGGCCACTCTGGAACGATGGGTAGAAAAATTTTGAGGTTGGAGCTCAAAATGGACTGAACATTGGTTAAGGAAACCCCTACAAGTTTTGGGGTCTCCATCGTACTTTGACGGAGTAGGCAGGTGAAGCGTGGAAGCTATAGACACCTGGGATGGCAATGGGGAAACGGAGGAAAGCACAGGAGCTTCAGTAGTAGCTGTCACAGTCTGTCCAGATGTTCCATGGGAGGTTAATGACTGATAACACTGAAGTAACAGCTGTTGGCGGGCATCCTGTTGCTCCACACGGCTAACCAGATGTTGCAGCATCTCTTTGGCGGTAGGTTCCACATCTGGGTCTGTCATGGCCTGATCTTACTGTCACGGGCACTAGGAGTCTTTACCCAGGGATCACCAGATGGTAGGCTTACCAGAGCAATGTAGATGGTAATAGGGTACTCTGGTAGCTGGGTGATCACGGAACATGAAATGATGGCCGATGAGATGCTCAGGAAAGTCTATGACTAGCAACACTGGTAATAATGAGGTAATGATACACAAGGAACTGTATGGACAAGGACACGTGAAGGTAGTCAGTGGTCTGCGATAGCAAGTTGTACCACTGCTTATAGTGAGGAGGAATGTCCAACAGAAACAAGGAGGTGATGAGAGTCAGCGGTCTGCGGGTAGCAAGTTGTACCGCTGTCTGAGTGAAGGAATGGAATCCAAGTGGAGGTATCCAGGTAGTCAGTGGTCTGCGGTAGCAAGTTGTACCACTGCTATGTGAGAGGATAATGGAACAGGTGATACCGGAAACAGGGATCAGTGGTCTGACATCAGCAAGTTGTACCACTGCATATATATGTGAGGAGGTGCACGGGGGAAGACTGCAACACAGGATAAACACAGGCACCTTATACACGATCCACAGTAATATGCACAATATAGGTATATATATATGTAAATGACTGATCAGGTCTGCAATCTAGAAAGTCTCTTGAAGTAGTCCAGCACAATGATAACACAGTCAATGATGGCAATAGACTCAGCGGATAGCAGACTCCAGAGAGAACCAAACACAGTCCAGCAAGATATGCAATACACAGCACAGTCAATGAGAAGTATGCATACCGTGGTTCAGCAGTAGCAGTCAGATGGGATTGCAGCGGTACCTGAGCGGCTGGAGGCCGACTGGATAGGAAGTCCCTGGATAGGAGAAGCAGCGGTCTAGCAGGTGCAGCGCACAGGTGAGTAGACCGACAGGGATACGAATCCACAGGAGTCAGCAACACGTGGAACTGGACTCATAGGAAACCCAGGAGAATGGAGATGATCCAGCAGAGGGTAGTAGAAGAGATACAAATCCAATGCTGACAGGAGGGTAGAGGCCAGTGGAACACGTGAAGGCGTGGAGAGTGGATCAGCAGGAGATGGACGATAGCGCTGACCACAGCGGCAGGACTCAGCGGCACACGGAGGTAACCAGTAGCAACCACAGGAACCAACAGCGATGGGAAACAGGAGTGCAGCGCAGGGCAGGAGCTGTAGATCACGAAGTGTAGCAGATGGTAATGAAAAGCGGCAGTCTCGAGGAAGACACAGCAAAGATGAGATGAGAGTGTAGTGCACGGAGGCAGCGGATAGTAATCAGCTGGCAGTCACGATGTTGAACACAGGCGAGTTGCAAGCAGGAGACTGTAGTGCACAGAGGCAGCGGATAGTAGTCAGCTGGCAGTCACGATGTTGAACACAGGCGAGTTGCAAGCAGGAGACTGTAGTGCACAGAGGCAGCGGATAGTAATCAGCAAACAGACTTGATGAGAAGCAGGTGAGTGAGGTAAAAGCTGGAGTGCACGGAGGCAGCGGATAGCAATGAGCAAACAGTCACATTGATATAAAATAACGTTGAAGTGGTGTAGAAGACTGTAGTGCACGGAGGCAGCGGATAGGAATCAGCAAACAGTCATGATGATACAGTTGATGGTAGAAGTGGTATGGAACCACAGTAGTAGAAGTGGTTAGGAAACCACAGGAATCAGCAGCACTGAATACACAAGTAATACAGGAACACCTTCAGAGACTCATGAGGAATGAGACTCCAAGATCAGGCAACGTGGTAGTGACCACAGGTGCTTAATATAGGGAGGTTGCCTGATCTGCCAATTAAGTTAAAGGGGTATACACTGAAGTATAGAAAAGGGCTGCGCATGCGCAGACCCTCAGGATGGTGGACGGCCACGGTTCCTAAATGTCCGGGAAGAGGCACTCACGGTCCGGTGAGTGACACATCTCTTACCTCTCCCAGAAGTTACATCTCTTACCCCTCCCAGAAGTTACATCTCTTACATTTCCCATAAGTTACATCTCTTACATCTCCCAGAAGTTGCATCTCTTACATTTCCCTGAAGTTACATCTCTTACATCTCCCAGAAGTTTCATCTCTTACTTCTCCCAGAAGTTGCTTCTCTTACATCTCCCGGAAGTTACATCTCTTACCTCTCCCAGAAGTTGCTTCTCTTACATCTCACAGAAGTTACATCTCCCAAAAGTTGCTTCTCTTACATCTTCCAGAAGCTACATCTCTTACCTCTCCCAGAAGTTGCTTCTCTTACCTCTCCCAGAAGTTGCTTCTCTTACATCTCCCAGAAGTTACATCTCTTATCTCTCCCAGAAGTTGCTTCTCTTACATCTCCCAGAAGTTACATCTCCCAGAAGTTGCTTCTCTTACATCTTCCAGAAGCTACATTTCTTACATCTCCCAGAAGTTGCATCTCTTACATTTCCCTGAAGTTACATCTCTTAAATCTCCCTGAAGTTACATCTCTTACATCTCCCAGAAGTTTCATCTCTTACTTCTCCCAGAAGTTGCTTCTCTTACATCTCCTGGAAGTTACATCTCTTACCTCTCCCAGAAGTTGCTTCTCTTACATCTCACAGAAGTTACATCTCCCAAAAGTTGCTTCTCTTACATCTTCCAGAAGCTACATCTCTTACCTCTCCCAGAAGTTGCTTCTCTTACCTCTCCCAGAAGTTGCTTCTCTTACATCTCCCGGAAGTTACATCTCTTATCTCTCCCAGAAGTTGCTTCTCGTACATCTCCCAGAAGTTACATCTCCCAGAAGTTGCTTCTTTTACATCTTCCAGAAGCTACATTTCTTACATCTCCCAGAAGTTACATCTCTTACCTCTCTCAGAAGATGCTTCTCTCACATCTCCTGGAAGTTACATCTCTTACCTCTCCCAGAAGTTACATCTCTTACCCCTCCCAGAAGTTACATCTCTTACCTCTCCCAGAAGTTACATCTCTTACCCCTCCCAGAAGTTACATCTCTTACCCCTCCCAGAAGTTACATCTCTTACCTCTCCCAGAAGTTACATCTCTTACATCTCCCAGAAGTTACATCTCTTACCCCTCCCAGAAGTTACATCTCTTACCTCTCCCAGAAGTTACATCTCTTACCCCTCCCAGAAGTTACATCTCTTACATTTCCCATAAGTTACATCTCTTACATCTCCCAGAAGTTGCATCTCTTACATTTCCCTGAAGTTACATCTCTTACATCTCCCAGAAGTTTCATCTCTTACTTCTCCCAGAAGTTGCTTCTCTTACATCTCCCGGAAGTTACATCTCTTACCTCTCCCAGAAGTTGCTTCTCTTACATCTCACAGAAGTTACATCTCCCAAAAGTTGCTTCTCTTACATCTTCCAGAAGCTACATCTCTTACCTCTCCCAGAAGTTGCTTCTCTTACCTCTCCCAGAAGTTGCTTCTCTTACATCTCCCGGAAGTTACATCTCTTATCTCTCCCAGAAGTTGCTTCTCTTACATCTCCCAGAAGTTACATCTCCCAGAAGTTGCTTCTCTTACATCTTCCAGAAGCTACATTTCTTACATCTCCCAGAAGTTGCATCTCTTACATTTCCCTGAAGTTACATCTCTTAAATCTCCCTGAAGTTACATCTCTTACATCTCCCAGAAGTTTCATCTCTTACTTCTCCCAGAAGTTGCTTCTCTTACATCTCCTGGAAGTTACATCTCTTACCTCTCCCAGAAGTTGCTTCTCTTACATCTCACAGAAGTTACATCTCCCAAAAGTTGCTTCTCTTACATCTTCCAGAAGCTACATCTCTTTCCTCTCCCAGAAGTTGCTTCTCTTACCTCTCCCAGAAGTTGCTTCTCTTACATCTCCCGGAAGTTACATCTCTTATCTCTCCCAGAAGTTGCTTCTCGTACATCTCCCAGAAGTTACATCTCCCAGAAGTTGCTTCTTTTACATCTTCCAGAAGCTACATTTCTTACATCTCCCAGAAGTTACATCTCTTACCTCTCTCAGAAGATGCTTCTCTCACATCTCCTGGAAGTTACATCTCTTACCTCTCCCAGAAGTTGCTTCTCTTATATGTCCCAGAAGTTACATCTCCCAAAAGTTGCTTCTCTTACATCTCCCAGAAGTTGCTTCTCTTAAATCTCCCAGAAGTTACATCTCCCAGAAGTTGCTTCTCTTGCATCTCCCGAAAGTTACATCTTTTAGACAGAACATTTCTATTTGTAAATTGTGAATAAAGAGGACCTAAAAGCTATCCTGAAACATTTTGTTATTGCTTTTGAAGCTGTATCTATCAACCTTCCCATGCTGAGAAGAAAATGCACTGGAGCGACTTCTGAAGCAAAAGTATTATATTCTTTTACAAATATATTTACATATGTAATTATGAAGGCAATGCAATTTCCTGCAAAGCAATTATTTCTTTAATAAATAGTGTCTGGGATGGATGTTTATCCTGGTAAATAGTCAACTAGGTGGTGCTGTTGGTATTTATATAAAATGTTGTTCCCCTGATAGAGCAGTGTTCTTAACATTTATAATTATACAACGAAGTCAAAATTTTGGCAAAACAAGCTGTTGTCCAAGAAAAAATTAACAAGCAATCAATCTATTTTTCTTCAAGGATTAAGAAAGTTTAATACAATTTCCTTTTGTAAATGAATCTGCTTTTAAATTGGTTTAATAGAACATTATATAGTGTAATATTGAGGAGATATGACATAGAACTTGACATTTTGATTGTCAAGAGCTATTGACAGAGATCCTAATTGTGTATGGTTTTGTGGTACATTAAATGAAAAAAGCAGTCATGCAAGAAATGAAAAAAACAAGGTTTTTTTGTAAGTAATGTCATTATTTTAGCAAAACGTTCTAAAAAATAACTTTCAGTGTCTGCATGACTCTTTTCCTTCAAAGAAGTAAAAATTTAAAATGTTTCCCCTCTGCAGACAGTTGTGGATTGTGTAATCTTCATGCTTGTCATCTGTCAATTGTAAGTTTATGAATGAAAATGTCCTTCCTATATGCTCGTCTATGCGCTAAGAGCTTTGGGTATAGCCTATCATTAGAAACCAGATTATACAGACCTATATACATATCAAGATCGCCACTTTGTTTTTATGATGTCACAACTCTACCAACGCGTTTCAGTGTGCTGTTTTTGCTCACCATAAATCATAGCTGTCAACATTTTAAAAACCATTTCCAAGGACATTTGTGCTGCTGGGCAGGTGGATGTAATTCTAGTTCTTCCATGGGTCCTGGTTTTCCTAGAAAAACCCCCTCCCTAAAATCTTAGCACATTTTTTTCGCCTCATTAATAGAACAAGGCAATGTAAGTGTTTCACATTATTTATAGTCTAAAGGGAAGTACATTAATATCGCGTATACTCATTTCAAAATTATGGCGGCCCTGATCTAAGCACATCATGCATTGTTGTCAATGTAGATCTTAGTGACTTATTTTATAATACGGCAGACTTTATTTATAGTTGCAAATCCAAATATGCAGATAAATGGGCTTTATATAGAATTGGATGTGCATCTGTTTTATTTTTAGTTAATTACACATCTCTGTACTGGGCACCAAATAAACATACACCTACATCCAGATTCTGCTACATCAGTACTTACGAATCCTTATGACTGAGAGGCGGAAAGGGGGAGGACAAAATCTGTGGCTATCTATTCGCATTACTTAATTGATATTGCCATTTGGACCACAGCAGGAAATAATGTTCCCATTTGATTTTTATAAAGGAATACAAATCCTTATATAAACGGTTTTGTAAACTGCAGTGACTTTGTTTCAACAAATCTAACCATAGCAAAGGACTATCTGCCTGCTTCTATTGAAGTGACTGAGTGTGGCATGGTGATGTAGGAGCTCATATAACTATCCTTGATCCATGGTGGCAGCTTACGTGTAGATAATTTGTTAGAATCAATTTAATAAGCAATTATTTTTAAACAAAAAGACAGCACTAACCACTAAGCCACCATGGGGGCAGCACAGTGGCTTAGTGGTTAGCACTTCTGCCTCACAGCACTGGGGTCATAAGTTCAATTCCCGACCATGGCCTTATCTGTGTGGAATTTGTATTTTCTCCCCATGTTTGTGTGGGTTTCCTCTGGGTGCTCCAAAAACAAACTAGTAGGTTAATTGGCTGCTATTAAATTGGCCTTAGTTTCTCTCGGTCTATGTGTATAGACCGATAGACTTGGAAAGTTATTGAATTTAGACTGTAAGCTCCAATGGGGCAGGGACTGATGTGAGTGAGTTCTCTGTACAGCGCTGCGGAATTAATGACACTATAAATAAATAAATGATGATAATGATAAATGTTGATAACAATATTTAAGTAAATAAATACTTACATTTGAACCGTAAATAAATGCAATGCTAGATGCACCAGATGGTTTGCTTTCTGAATAATGTTTTATAATTAGAGAGTAACTGCCATCGATAGGGATATAAAGGAAATAGCTACACATTGTGTCTAGCAGAAAATGTTTATTCATCCATTTAAAAGTAATGTGGGAACATTACTAAAACATTATACACAGTTTTAATCACTTTACTTTTGGGATTGTAGCAGAAAAAGTATTCATTGTATTGAATTTTGTGGTAACATAGTTATGGGGTCATGGATAAAAGTAGAAACATTAAAAGTATAGTAACACTTTCACCATAATTGCTGAGATCCCTGAACGTATTTGCTCTCTGCCAAGTAATTCATCTATTACAGAGATAAATATCTGTACATACATATGGCTTTATTCATTCAGTAAATGCAGATACATGCCATACACATGCCAAATTTAAATTTCTATTGGCAGACGTCGCAATAACGTCACCCTGCAATGCCGAACACTTCTCTACTTTGGACTTTCTTTGTAGGCCTTCTCCATGCCGGAGTAGTAGACATCGGTAAAGCGTACCCAACCCCATCTATCACCCCCCGGACCTCACCAACAATTTTTTGAATACTTCCCTGCATGGCTCCCTCACTTCTTATCTTCTGACATCCCCACCATCATAATGGGTGATTTCAACATCCCTATTGTTAATGCACGATCCAATGCTGTTTGAACACTACTCTCTCTAACCTCCACACTTGACCTCTCCCAGTGGATTGAATCTGCTACTCATCAAGATGGCTGCTGTCTTGATCTTGTTTTCTCTAGACTATGCTCAGTTTCTGATTTCCGTAACATTCCTGTCCCCCTCTCGGACCATCACCCTATTAGTTACTCGCTCACCCCAAGTTCCTTAACCTCTCTGCTGTCTACCTCTTCCCAGCCTCCTTATACCCGTAGGCAGGGCCGCTGAGAGGGGAGGGGGGGGGGCTCCGCCGCTTCATTTGTGGGGGGAGCAGGGTAGTAATTTTTTTTAAAAAAAAAACCCACATATAATCACGTGATCGCGGCACCGGTGTCCCTCCTCTTTCCTCTCTGCTCTGTTCACACTAATGTCATCAAGTCACACCCGACATTCAGTGAGAGGCGGCGCAGAGCGGACCCAGAAAGAAGAGAGAAGACAGAAGAAAAGTAAAGAGATGAAAGAAGCTAATAGAAAGGTAAGTAAAAGAACGGAGGCAAAGGGAGAAAAACAGAAAAGGGGGGGGAGAAAGGCACAGTGTGAGGAAAATGGGGGGGAGAAAGGCACAGTATCATTATCATCATCATCATCATCATTTATTTATATAACGCCACTAATTCCGCAGCGCTGTACAGAGAGCTCATTCACATCAGTCCCTGCCCCATTGGAGCCTACAGTCTAAATTCCCTAATATAGACACACACTCGCACACAGACAGACGGAAAGACAGAGACTAGGGTCAGTTTTGATAGCAGCCAATTAACCTACCAGTATGTTTTTGGAGTGTGGAAGGAAACCCACACAAACACGGGGAGAACATACAAACTCCACACAGATAAGGCCATGGTTGGGAATCGAAATCAAGACCCCAGTGCTGTGAGGCAGAAGTGCTAACCACTAGGCCACTGTGCTGCCAGTATGATAAAAAAGGGGGGAGAAATGCGCGGTGTGATGAAAAAGGGGGGGAGGCACAGTATGAGGAAAAAGGGTGGGGAGAAGAAGCAGGGGCGCACGCAGGATTTTTAAGGGGGGGTTTCGCCTCCACCAAAAAAAAAAAAAAAGCGAGAGAGCTGCTCCGTTTCAGCAGCACTGTACTATACAGCAGCCGCAGCGCTGTCAAAGAAGCGTCCGCGGTGGTGCTGTATACAATACAGCACCGCCGCGGAGGGATTTCCCTCTGGAGGGAGGGAAATAGGTTTATTTATTAAATGTGAATACTCTTATTTTAATGTTGGGGCTGGAGGAAGGCCTAATTATTACTCATGGGTGCTATTGATTTAACGCCCCCAATATTCCAGGATCCAGACAAGCCGCACCTAAAGAAACCAGCAGCCACAGGTGGTGAAAGTGACAATAAGAGGTAGGAGAGAGCAGGAGAGTCTGTGAAATGTTGTGGTTCTTGTGGGCCAATCCCAATTTTTGGTGACTGTTCCATGGTGTACACAACAATGCAGGTTTTTTTTCTGTAGGAGGGCGGCCTAGCGCTTCTCACCTGGTAGCCACGCCCAATGATGCATCGCCACGCCCCCAATTGTATGAACACAGGCGACGGCACTAAATTGTTTTACATTCTCAACTATAAGGGGGGCCCCATGAAGTTGTTGTACCCGGGGCCCTGAATTCCTCTTGGCAGCCCTGCCCGCAGAAATATTAACTCTATTGATTTTAACAGTTTTCTAACCTTTCTTCAACAACTTCTCTCCCCAATTTCTACATTCTCCTCCCCTGATAGGGCAGTACCTCATTTTCATCAGACCCTAGCAACTGCCCTTGATAATGTGGCTCCAGCGACTCCTCATACTCCACGTAGACTTCTTGTAAACCGTAGCACACTAAAGTAACATGAAATCTACAAAAACTTTCTCGCAAAGCAGAATATATAGTGCATATAGTGCTATCTACCACTCCTATCAAACTGCTCTGGAAACGGCAAAACAAACATACTTTCAATCTCTCATCTATGCTCAGACTTCTAATCCTAAACACCTTTTTAACACATTCAAATCTCTTCTAAACCCTCCCACCCCAAACCCTCCGACTACCATCAGTGCCCAGGATCTATTATTATTATTTATTATTACCAGTTATTTATATAGTGCCACTAATTCCGCAGCGCTGTACAGAGAACTCACTCACATCAGTCCCTGCCCCATTGGAGCTCACAGTTTAAATTCCCTAACACACACACACACACACACACACACACACACACACACACACAGACAGAGAGACTAAAGGCAATTTAATAGCAGCCAATTAACCTACCAGTATGTTTTTGAAGTGTGGGAGAAAACTGGAGCACCCGGAGGAAACCCACGCAAACACGGGGAGAACCTACAAACTTCACACAGATAAAGCCATGGCGGGGAATCAAACTCATGATCCCAGTGCTGTGAGGCAGAAGTGTTAACCACTGAGCCACTATGTGTAACTATATAGACTGTGCATAAATGCCTGTTGTAGCCTGGCCAAATCTGAAATCGGACTTCTCATGTAAGACGTCTTCAAATCATTAGAAGATTTTGAGGTCTAGTTATGAGCCATCATATTTTTCTTACGTTAGTTATCATTTCTATTGCATTGATAAGAAATTATATAGTGTTCCTATTTATTAACTTTGTTCAGCTGGACAATAGCGCTGTTATGTCTGACCTGACAAGTAGTTTATAGTAAAGTTCCTATGGTTCATATGGCCAGGCAGAGTTTGCAGGACAATGCCTGATGGGGATCACACACATATGTGCTGGAAAAATGGATAAAACTTTTATCCATTTAATAAGTTTTCCATGACCTCTTACCAATACAATATATTGTGCTGCAGAGTGCGTCAACACATAGGAAACAGGACAATAATAATAATAAAAAAATATATATATATATACATTATATTTTAGAACAAAATGGTTCCATTGACTCTTATTCGTCCTTTGTAATGCACTTTCCATGTGTTCTTGTTATCATGTTTAGGTGTGAACAAGCCCTCGACGATTTTCAACTAGAAAAATGTATATTTGCACCTGTGCTTCCTGTGTGTTCCCGTCCAATTTATTAAAGGAACAGAAGAAGGGATTTTCAAAAAGCCCTTTTTTCTGGCTTTTCAAGGCTAATTAAAGAGATGGTTGCTAAGAGATGATCAGAAGCATCACGGCAAGACTCTAATGCACTTTCAATGTTTTCCCTACCTTTAACATCTAGGTTGTGGATCAGAGTTAGAGGCTTGCACCAGTAGTAGAGGATACAATGGCCACTCATGGAAATTCTACAACACTTCAAGTCAGGGACATGAGAACTGGAGCAGAGACCCCAAAAAGTGATCTGAAATGGACACAGGCACACGACCCAGGGGAACAGACAATGCTGGGGAAAGCACATGAGTTCTTCCGGATCTGTGATGTTGAGGATAAAGGGTTTATTACACGTTGTGATATGCAGGTAAGAGTAGCCATTAGACCATTAGACTGAATGCATCATTACACTGATTCCAAATAAGTTTGTTGAAAGTTTTTTTATTTAATATAAAATATAGGATTTTAAGAACCAAATGGCTCAGCTATCTATCTATCTATCTATCTATCTATCTATCTATCTATCTATCTATCTATCTATCGCATATCTATCTATCTATCTATCTATCTATCTATCTATCTATCTATCGCATATCTATCTATCTATCTATCTCTCTATCTATCTATCTATCTATCTATCTATCTATCGCATATCTATGTATCTATCTATCTATCTATCTATCTATCGCATATCTATCTATCTATCTATCTATCGCATATCTATCTATCTATCTATCGCATATCTATCTATCTATCTATCGCATATCTATCAATCTATCTATCTATCTATCTATCTAATATTTATCTATTTATTTATCTATCTGTCTCATATTTATCTATTTATCTGTCTATCTCATATTTATCTGTCAATTTCATACCTATATATCATTCTACCTATCTATCTATCTATCTATCTATCTATCTATCTATCTATCTATCTATCTAATATATGTGTGTCTATCTAATATATGTGTATGTATCTATCTATATCTATCTATCTATCGATCTATCTATCTATCTATCTATCTATCTATCTATCTATCTATCTAATATATGTGTGTCTATCTATCTATATCTATCTATCTATCTAGCTATCTAATATATGTGTATCTATCTATCTATCTATCTATCTATCTATCTATCTATCTATCTATCTAATATATGTGTGTCTATCTATCTATCTATCTATCTATCTAATATATGTGTATCTATCTATCTATCTATCTATCTATCTATCTATCTATCTATCTATCTATCTATCTATCTGTCTCATATCTATCTATCTATTTATCTATCTATCTGTCTCATATCTATCTATCTATCTATCTATCTATCTATCTATCTATCTATCTATCTATCTATCTAATATATGTCTATCTATCTATCTATCAAATATATGTCTATCTATCTATCTATCTATCTATCTATCTATCTATCTAATATATGTCTATCTATCTATCTATCTATCTATCTAATATATGTCTATCTATCTATCTATCTATCTAATATATGTCTATCTATCTATCTATCTATCTATCTATCTATCTATCTATCTATCTATCTAATATATGTCTATCTATCTATCTATCTATCTATCTATCTATCTATCTATCTATCTATCTATCTATCTAGTATACCTCTGTCTATCTATGTTTTTTCAGTGTGTGTTGATTTTTTGTTCTTATAGTTAATGTATTTCAAAGTGTTTGTTGTACTATTTTAAGTCCCCATCACATCTGCAGAGAGGCTTAAACATTAATGTATTTTCTTCTTATCTCTCCATTATTATCTGGAATCCTATGTCCTCTATTCTAGCATTACACATTGTGCATTATGTAGTAGATGAGAATAAAGATAAACAACAAAATACTGAAACACATTTTGTTGGATATAAGATTCCAGACACCGCTGTGTGAGGATATAACAAAACATACGCAAATTTTTTAATTTGTCTTAAAGTCTTGAAGTCATTTTTTGCATGCTCGTTCGTATCAATGGCCATCAACACGACAACTTAGATAGTCTATTTCACAGATGCGGAATCTGTTTAAACAGCCATTTACTGTACAGGAGATAGTGGCCAGGTGGGATTAAAGTGCAAAATATTGGTAGCTGGGGTTTTACAACTTTGCCCTTCTTTAATATATTTAGATACCTTGTATGTAATAAATGTACTCCATATTTTGAATAGTAAGGAGTTTATTTATGTACGGATGAAAAGCCCTCTTTATAATTGCCCCAGGTGCTGGTAGCTAACACTGGGTATTGCCAGTGTTAATTTTGTATTTTATTTTTACTCTTTCTTTTTTGTGTTGTAACAAACTTTATTCTTTTTTTTTTTTTTTTGCTGAATATATACCTGTAAGCCCAAGTTAAGGCTTTCAATTCCAGTGTGCATCCGAGAGTTGGCATGTCAGCTCACGTATGCGCAGAATCTCCCTGGACTGGCTGACATGTGATAAGACTCTTCTTACAAGCCAGTATTTCATCGCTTATTTGCCTTGGTGAACTTTTCATCAGAATTTTAACAAAAAAAGTTTTTTTCGATCCCTGTAATAAGCTGCGATCGAAAATCCACCTTATATATACACCTCCAAAATACACCCCTAAGTCTGGTCTGTCGGGGAATTTCAACCACCTCTACATGCCACTGATAGCAGTTATACAAGAAAAATCAGCTTTGTTCCCTTGCTTTTAAGGATTTAACACATAGGGGGGAATTCAATTCCCCCCGAAGTACCACCGCGCTAAAACTATTACCGTTATTACGGTAGTTCTATCACCGGGCTAATATTACCATAATAACAGTAATACCTATAACGCGGCGGTATTTCGGGGGGAATTTAATACCCCCCTTATAACATTATTATACAGTATTATACATGTACATGTCTATAAATATGTTTTATTACACATAAAAAGTAGAAATTTAAGCAACACATTGTAACATTTCTATACAATACTACAAAGGAATAGACAGAACATAACATATTGATCACTATAAGTGGGAAGGAAAGAACAGCATATTCTAGCAAACAGAGTTCTCTTTGTGTGTTTATCGAATAACACAAATGGACCAGATGAGACTATTGAACAATATGTCAGTTACAGTATTAAGTCATGTTGTACTGTTCCTTGAAGGATCCACACAAAACAATAAAACTGACCAGGGAGGGAAATGTCGCTTGAAATTGCATTTTGCTAGATAGTATTATTAAGAAACCTGCCGAGTTCTTATTCTTGGTGCACAACTAACATATAATATGATAGATTGTTGTTCAACACGTGTACACCTAACTACTAGAACTCTGTCTATGACCAACTTCTCAGCCTGCCTATTATTTATCCAACACATCTTCATCATCATTTATTTATATAGTGCCACTGATTCCACAGCGCTGTACAGAGAACTCGCTCACATCAGTCCCTGCCCCATCAGAGCTTACAGTCTAAATTCCCTAATATAGACACACTCACACACAGACACAGACACAGACAGAGAGGGAGACAGACAGACAGAGATGGAGAGACTAGGGTCAATTTTGATAGTGGCCAATTAGCCTACTGGTATGTTTTTAGAGTGTGGTAGGAAACCGGAGCACCCGGAGGAAACCCACACAAACACAGGGAGAACATACAAACTCCACACAGATAAGGCCATGGTCGGGAATTGAACTCATGACCCCAGTGCTGTGAGGCAGAAGTGCAAACTACTAGGCCACTGTGCTGCCCTACACACATTTTGGACAACCAAAGTGATTTCCCAGTTGACGAACATAATAAAATGATATATTTCCCAAATATTTCTGATTTGGAAATTGGGACATTGTGGGTCACTCTCCTAATCTGTCCTTACCCTAATCCAGTGATGGCTAACCTGTGACACTCCAGGTGTTGGAAAACTACAAGTCCCAGCATGCTCTGCCAGCTATCAGCTAGTAATCTACTGGCAAAGCATGCTCATAGGTTATCCATCACTGCCCTACTCTAATCCACAGAAACCACACCCAAACATGAAGCCATGCCCTTAAATTAGTAGCTCCACCCACTTTTAGACATGGCAATCTGGACTGTCCTGACAAAATTGTGACTATTGTTAGGTATGTGTTTTCTCACAATTAGATGAGTTGTCATCAGCATACTTGGGTGAGAAAGCTCATGGATAATTAATAAAGAGTGGGGGTTTCCCAAAGTGGACAACTCCTTAAACTTTTGCAAGATATGGAAGGTTTCAAACACATATTTGCAAATGCTGGAAAGTGTTTCTCTGCATATTAACATGTTCCAAAGCGCATTGGCTTGCGATGCAGGATGATGGCACTTCTTGATAAGCAGTAGTGTGTCTTGGATGATTGGAGGAGTTGGATAGGACGTTTCTTGCTAAGTAACGAAAGCAACCTTGTGTGGCAGAGTAATAACGAGATTTCATTTTGTGGAGCAAGATTATGGACAAATAGATATATATATACACAACAGAGTATGCTGTCTTGACAGTTATTAATAAATGCAAAGTCGCAATTAGTATGAAAAATATAAAGAAATACAAATACAAATTAAATTAAATGCAAATATTGTCTTTTTTCCCTTTAAAACTTAAATGGGAATCTTCTTTGCTGCCATATTCCATATGGAACTATTAACTAAGTAATGTGAAATAGACAACCAGGACTTCATATAGCAAAGCAGCCACACCACTCAATTGAGTACTTACACTTTCAATGGTCTATCAGCCAATCAGAAGCGGCTAGATAGTGCTGCTGATCATCAGCAACATCAGTGCGTCTTGTTGTGCTCACCTTCCAGCACAAGGTATGGCTCCTGCCAGGTGTATAAGCATCTGCATGTAAGTCTACTACAGTCACAATTAAGTGAACACTGTATCTTCCTACGCTCGGCTATCCCGTACAGCCTCTCCAAGTGCAAGGAGCTGTAAGTGTAAGAAACAACTTTGTCTTTTTACGGACACATGCGTGCGCATTTTGGTGTGCATTTACAATAGGGAAAAAATAGCGCCCAAAAAATGTTTAGAGGTTCCAAGAAGCAGAAGCAGAATTTCAAAAGGGGAACCGAGATAGCGGCAATACCAGAAAGTAACCAAAGGTAATTTATTCATGTTCAACCTCAAATGACAAAGAGCGAGGTCAGAGATCTAAATAATGATAACACAGGACCGGTAGGAGGTCGACTTGTTCAGTTCCTGCCAAGATAAGGAGTCACCTCCACCAATCAGAGGATTTTTCACATAATTCGAGAGGGATACGGCTTAGAAAGGGAAAAGTTTCCAACCTCAAGATTTCAAGCCACTCCTGTTAAACATTGCCCAATACTTCACTTAGAAATGGAGAAAGTTACACCAAACCTTCTGATCCCAGTAATTGAGCAATAATCGAACAGGCATCTTTTTTTACTATGTTCCTGGTGAAGGAACCCAGTGGGATTTTCAGCACTATCATAACTCTGAAGTTCCTGAACACCTTTTTGAAATGGAAGCTGTGGAGGTAATTTATGAAGTAAATTTGTTAAAACCGCAAAACAGGTTTTGCAACACTGCGCTTCAGTGGTCTCCAGTTCAACATGGGAAGGCAACTTGTGTCTCAATTGATTGGCCAATTCCAGAAAAAATTATCACACCCTCCGACCTAAACACTAGTCCTAATTGTATTGGTTTTAAACTGTTTAAAGTAATAATATAGATAGATAATTAAAACCAGACAGCATGCCCCTTCTTCATATATTTCAACCAGTCCACAATTTTCCGATAAACTTTAATTGAGTTGAATAAAAGACTTTCCAAAGCCTTGTTCACCAATTTATTAAAATGAAAATCTTCTTTCCCTTTTTCTTAAAGCAACATAGTCCAAATGAAAAGACGGAAAGAAATACTGATAAAAAACTACCCATGGCGCAGACCGACGCTAAAAAGAGGTACCGCTTCACCAGCCAGCCAATCACAAAAGGCCAGAGTGGGAAACTGCTTTTGATTGGCTGGTCGATGAAGGGGACTCTCAGGGACTCCAGGTTCAGGTGGGTCTTGTGTCTTTTTTATGGGGATATTAATATTTTTTTTATATCTGGACTATGTTGGATGAAGAAGGAAGAAAAGAAGATTTTCTTTTTTAAATATAATAAAGCAGTGAATGAAGTTTGAGGAGTCTTTTATTCAATTTGACCAGTAAGATTAATTTCATTTTTTTCTCTTGTCAAAACCTGTGTACACAAACTGTGATTCCTGACAGAAAATGATGTGTACAAGGTTAAAGGAACAAGGAAGCAAATTAAGAATTTGGCTACCATCTTGGCGTAGAGACAATAACTGTTTCCCCATACAAAGCTTGCTAGTCGCAATGGAATATATTTTCACCCAAACTGATCTGTCTACAGCACAGCTAGGGAAAATCTTTAAGTAACGGTGCCTTTAATTGTCAGTTTTACACATAAAATTAGTATTCAGAAACTGAAAAGTTAGATCACACACAGAAAAGATAAATACATTTTTATTCCTGTCCCTGAGCCCCATTAAAGATCAAGCTGCCACAATCACTTGACTAGCTTGCCTTTAGAGTCATGTGGACCACAATCCAAGTGATTGGAGGCATTGAGCAGCTTCATCAAACCCCATATATGCAAGCATGACATGAATATACATTATAATAGATATGACATTACTCATAGGTAAACCGAGGGGGGTTTCCTAGTGCCTGGAAACCCCCTCCAAGCCTGGGGCACTGTATAATTGAGGTGGCTGGACCCTACTCTTGCTTCACACAGCTCTGCTTGAAAAGGGAGAGCTGCGTGCACCTAACAGTAGTGCTCACAGCATTGCCCATGTATATTATGAGGATGGGAAGAGTTGGAGAGCAGCCAAGCACTGTCTAAAATTATAGCCACACCCCCATGCATGCTGGTCACGCCCACTGGTGGCGTGGTGTGGAAATACCCCTCTACAAATCCTGCGTTTGCCCCTGTTACTGTATATTGTAATGACCTACAAGCAGGGCCATCTTTTCCATTGGGCACGATGGGCAGCTGCCCGGGGGCCCCACGGGCAAGGGGGCCCCATAGGCACGGCTCTTAATGAGAATAAATAATCCTGCAAAAGAAAAAAACCTGCAAAAAAAACCTACAGGGGTCACTGAGCAAGTACATCTATCTATCTCTATCTCTATATATCTATATCTGTATCTGTATATATCTATATATCTATATCTAGGGGCCCCGGTGCACTGCTTTGCCCGGGGGCCCATAATGTTGTTAAGATGGCCCTGCCTACAAGAGAGGGTATTGCTGTGTACTGCAGCAGTCTTAGGCACTGATTCTTGCTGTGTCTTGCAAAGCGAAAGGGTTGTGAAACTTGCTCTATATTGCACTGAAATGAACTTGTGGACCCCGATTTATTAATTTATCGCGCCGATCAAAAAAATCAATTATTGCCGAAATATCAAAGGCAAAAATTACCTCTTCACAGGCTCTTGAGCATTCTTTTTAACTTTCATTATTTTCAGGCGATAACAAAAGGGGAGTGCGACGGTAAATGTACCAGCTCGGTTCTTGTTAGATAGACTTTCCCACCCTATGATAGGTAGGGCTTTTCCTTGTTTAATAAATAGGCCCAGTAGTCAGGGGCTGGCTGGGCTGGACTGCAGGACATTTGCTTCTCGGGTCAGCATGGTGGCTCAGTGGTTAGCACTTCTGCCTTACAGCATTGGGGTCATGACTTCAATTCCCGACCATTGCCTTATCTGTGAGGAGTTTGTATGCTCTCCCCGTGTTTGCGTGGGTTTCCTCCGGGTGCTCTGGTTTCCTCCCACACTCCAAAAATTTAATAGTAGGTTAATTTGCTGTTATCAAATTGAACCTAGTCTCTCTCTCTCTGTCTGTGTGTGTGTATGTTAGGGAATTTAGACTGTAAGCTCCAATGGGGCAGGGACTGATGCGAGTGAGTTCTCTGTACAGCGCTGTGGAATTAGTAGCGCTATATAAATAGCTGACGATGATGATGATCCCACAGTGGGCTACCTCGCGCTGAGTCACTGGGCTACCTGCATTTTTTCCTTTAAAATGTTCCTAATATTCTGCTAAGCCGACTCTCACCAGCAGCCAGCCTCTGCCAGTAGTCTGTGATCAGTGTAATCATTTTGTATTGCAATGAGCTTGATGCAAATGACAAATGAAATTAAAAACTCAACAGGGGTGCAGTGTAAACAGAGGAGAAGTAATAGATAATAAAACTTGGACTACATTAAATATTACGTCAGGATATAGAATGTGGGGCCGGTGGCTTAAGCACAACCAGAGACGGTACAACTAGGCATAGTTGCCGATTATTCTTGTATCTCATCCATGGTAAGTCCTGACAGACAGGGTCCTCTCGACCTATTGTCCCACACCTGCCTCCTGTCCCTCGTATGTCCTGTCACGTCTTTTACTGTCCTCTGTGTGACTCCCCATAGCACTACTCACACTCATCTGTGCAGTGGCGGATCCAGGAAGGGGGCGATCCAGGGGCTAACTGCCGACAGCTGCACACTGTGCAGGTCCGCTCGGCAGTGACAGTGTGCTGCCCGGCTGCTCTGATTGTGTTTTAAACACAATCAGAGCTGCTCTGATTGTGTTTTAAACACAATCAGAGCAGCGGGGCAGCACACTGCCACTGCCGAGCGGACCTGCACATACTGTGCAGCCGCCGGCAGCCTTAGAAATCAGAAAGGGGGCGGGGCCTAAATCGCCTCCCTAAAATCGCCCGGGGTATATCAATAGTCTAGATCCGCCCCTGCATCTGTGCTACTGACATGTATTACCTCATCTATTTGTTTTGCTTCTGTACCCGGCACAACGGAATCTGTAGCGCCTTATAAATAAATAAATAATAATAATAATAATAATGGCATGTACACCCTCCACCTAAAATACTTGGCGTAAGGACATTTTAATGAAGTTTATGGTTGTATATATCACTAAATAATAGTTGATGAATCATTTGATACATATTTGGGTTTAAGAAACACCTTTTATTTTTATTAGAGGCTTCATGGCGAGCTTCCTCTCAGTCTAGACGAACTGGAAAACGTCTTCGATACTCTGGATTCTGATGGAAATGGTTATCTGAGTTTGGAAGAATTCACTACAGGATTTAGTAAGTGCTTCTCAGACACATTCTTTACGTTTATTGTTACACTTGATAAGAAAGAAAAACAATATTTAAAGAACAAAACCAACCAGCAGCTAAATTGATCTGCATAGTATAACAGTATACAATATTGCATATATAACATAAAATATATAAGTATACAATATTAATTCAATATACAATATTAATTAATTATTAATAAAATATAAAATATACAATATTGCATATCTAAAAATATTTATGCCTTGAATGAATACATTTCAAATCATCCTATAGTGTATTCACTTGGTCATAATCAATAAAAATTAGGGCCTTAATGTTATCAATTTTAATGAAATTAATATAAATAGGTTTTCTGATTAATTGAAAATATTTATTGTATTAATATAAAAAGTAACTATTATTTTCCCTTTTCTGTGGAAGAAATTAGGACAGTAGGTTTCTCTCTCTCGGACTGGGACAAATGCAGCCAGCATAATAGTATTAGTAATTGGTGGGTTTTTGGTGGGAGTTTCATATAGCTAGAAACCCCTGAAGTCAAGAGCTGTTGTATAACACAGTGATGGGCAAACTGACATACTTCCAAGGCCTCACGCATGGCCCTCCAGCCCTGAAAAGGGTCACACAGTACTCTTAATTTCAAGAATTAATAAACAGCCCCAAAAATGATCTCAGCACCCCCAGCACACACCCTCCTCTCGTTGATGCCCCTATGCTGATCAGATTGGATCATTTAGCCTGATTCATACAACAACTGGACCTGTGTCAACATTTGCCCACACAGGTGTTGCTTTGCATTGCATTCAATTGTTTGGCCATTAATCCAAATGACATCACCCCCTCTACCCCCTGTACATCCGCCACTGCATCACTGGAAGTTCAGCTTCCAATAACATGTCATTTAAATAAAGCCAAGGGCATTTTAGCAGGAGGTACTTGGTGGAGATCATTGGGAGGGGGTTATGGGTTTTATATTAAAGTTGCGTGTGTTAAAAACTTTACATTGCAGTTAAGCTTTTATTCAAGCTGTACTATTAAGGATATAATAATGATACATAGACATGTATGAGTGTTAGGCATGATTGAAGTCTACTTTTTGAAACATTTAGGTCAGTTTCTACATGGAGAAGAGATCCCAACGCCTGATGGGGAACTTACTGAGCAGCTGGAGTTTGAAAATACTTATCAGACAAAATGGGAGGAAAGCACCCAGGCCGCCCAAGAAGAGGACGACAACACTCAATTCTACAACTTGATTGACAGCTTAGGGGCAAACAGTGTTTTAGAGGAGTAAGTACGTAATGCCTGCTTTGTATGTAATGCAATATTGACAGAAAAATGCCAAAAGTATGTTTGTTAACGATAACTACAAGACTTAAAATGGAGTTTTAAGTGAAATCCTATTGAACTGAGGTCCGGTGACCCTCATAAGCTTTCCTGTTTTTGTTGAAGGCCACATAAGCTTGGACCTGTGTTGGCAGGACCTGGGGGTTGGCATGGGGGGAGAGGTGCCACTGGCCGACAGTCATGTGATGACCCTTTTAGAACACCCCAGCATCCAACATTTAATTGAATTGAAAGATCAGTTCTGTTGTGTATGTTCTTCAAGGAGCTCTCTAAAAAGACTTCACAAGCTGTTTACACTGGGAAGCACTCTAATACACGTATACCCACTCCAGTTACGGAGTGCTCCTGTAGCTCATACAGCCATTAATCAGCTGTGGGTGAGTCTTTTGTCCTGAGACCCCTAAGAGAAGATCTACCAACCATCAGCCATAATGTGTCAGGCGCCGCCTGGATCCCGGACGGGCGCCCCGCTGATCCGCGCTTCTGGTTGCCTAGCAACGGGACGCCACATCTAGGAAGCGCTACGGCGCTAATAATAGGATGGCGCTGCGGCGCTGAAGCTGATTGGGCACTTGTGTTACTTAAGCCTCTCTTGACCCCACCTCCAGTGCCAGAGTTTCAGGTCTACCTGTCCTCCAGCGTTTCCTGTGTACATGTGATTACTAGTCTCCTGACCTTTGCCTGCCTCCTGATTATCTGCCGTTTGCCTGTGACCCTTGTGACCCGGATTGCATTGACTACTCTTTTGGATCTCCCTTCTGTACCTCGCTGCCAGAACGCTACCGACCCGGCTTGACTCACCACCCCTTTGGATTCTCCCCGTGTACCTGCCTTGCCCGCACCATTGCCGAACCTGCCTGTCTGACATTTCTCTCGTGCTTCGCTATCTGACTCGTGGAAGGACCGCGACCTGCGTGTTCCCTGCAGCTGAGTCCATACCTTCTTGCGGGGGTCCCTGGTGAACACCAGGGGCACTTTTGACTCCGCACCTTCCTTCGAGTAGTGCCAACGATAGCAGGTACGCTATACTCAGTCGTGACAGTAAACTCTGGCGATGTCTACCGAAGGAACTGGTGAACCTTCAGCCCGTGACCTTCTCCTTCACTTGGCTCAGCGTGTAGAACAGCAAGAAGCAGCCCAAGCACATCTCCTACAATGTGTCCAAGGTATCGCTACACGCTTCGATGCGTTACAGGGCTCTCTGCCTGCCACTCCAGCCCTTACCTCCTCCTCGGTGGCGTCCTCTAGTGTGGTTACCGTATCTACAGCAACCTCAGGCATGCGCATCCCCGCGCCGGAGAAATACGACGGAGATCCCAAGAAATGCAGGGGTTTATTAAACCAGTGCTCTATTCAGTTCGAGTGTAATGCAGGAGCATTCCCGTCAGAACGTACGAAGGTGGCATTCATGATCTCCCTCCTGAGCGGTCAAGCACTAGCCTGAGCCTCGCCCTTGTGGAAAAATGGAGACCCTCTTCTTAATAACACCGCCTCCTTTATTGAAGCCTTTAGGAGAGTTTTCGATGACCCTGGGAGAGTAGCCTCTGCTGCCACCAGTTTGCTGAGTCTTCGTCAAGGCAACTTATCTGTCGGGAAATATGCTATCCAGTTCCGGACCTTAGCGTCAGAGCTGAAGTGGAACAATGAGGCGCTGGTCGCAACATTCTGGCAAGGTCTAATCGACCGTATTAAAGACAAATTAGTTTCTCGGGATCTTCCCTCTGACCTTGATACCCTGATTGCGCTATGTATCAAAGTAGATCTACGTTATCAAGAACGCACCCAAGAACGTCCTGTCTCTAAGCGGGTTGTTCCTCGTCTGGCTCCACAATTCCAAAATCCGGTGCTGCCTATGGACGAACCCATGCAAGTAGGACGCTCTAGCCTATCTCCTGAAGAAAGAGAGAGGCGTCTTAGGCAACGCCTCTGCCTTTACTGTGGCGATTCCGGACATCTTCTCAAGGTCTGCCCTAAGAGACTGGGAAACCCGTCCTCCTAAACGGTAGCAGGGAGGCCGGTTTAGGAGTATCCACAGTTGCTCCCTACTCTAAACACACTCCTGAGCTTCTTATGGCAGTCACCCTGAGCACCCCTAGAGGTCCCTTCTCCACCACGGCCTTTGTGGATCCCGGCTCCTCTGGGAACTTCATTTCTGCTACTCTCGTTGCTGGGCTTCAAATTCCAACACTCGCTTTGCCTCAACCATTATCGTTAACGGCAGTGGATGGGAACCGTGTCATCAGCGGCTCCATCTCCTCCATCACCTCTCCCATTCGGTTGACGGTAGGAGCCCTTCATAACGAGATGATTCAGTTTTTGGTGTTGCCAAAATCCATTAACCCCCTTATCTTGGGGCTACCTTGGCTACGGAAACATTCTCCGCAGATGGATTGGGATCGTGCTCAGGTTACCTGTTTGGGTACAGGATGTCATCATAGATGTCTGCCTAGTGTTCTGCCTTCCATTTCTCAAGTTATTGCTCAGTCCACTGTTACGGGATCAGTCCTTCCAGCAGCATACGCCGAGTTTCAGGATGTATTCAGTAAGACCGAGGCCGAGTCGTTACCTCCCCACCGTTCCTAGGACTGCTCCATTACTTTGCTTCCCAATCAACCTATACCCAAGGGGCGAACTTATCCTCTTTCTCGCCTAGAGACCTTGGCAATGTCTCAATATATCACTGAGAATCTCAAACGTGGGTTCATTCGCAAGTCTACCTCTCCTGCTGGGGCTGGATTCTTCTTTGTCAAGAAAAAAGACGGGTCCCTTCGCCCGTGCATTGACTATAGACCTCTGAATCGTATTACTATCAAAAATCGGTACCCGTTACCTCTTATCTCCGATCTATTTGACAGGATCAGCGGGACTCAAGTATTTACCAACTAGACCTACGAGGGGCCTACAACCTCATTCGTATAAAGAAGGGCGACGAGTGGAAGACCGCCTTCCATACTAGGGATGGTCATTTCAAATACCTAGTAATGCCCTTCGGTCTTTGCAATGCCCCTGCCATCTTTCAGACTTTCGTTAATGACATCTTTCAAGATTTGTTGTACACCTCTGTAGTTGTCTATCTAGATGACATTCTAGTGTTCTCTAAAGACCTGCGTTCTCATCAAGAACAAGTGAGGGAGGTCTTACGAAGACTGCGCAAATACCATCTTTATTGCAAGTTGGAAAAATGTGTTTTCGAAGTTCTCCAAGTGTCCTTCCTTGGGTTTATCGTATCCAGCTCAGGACTACAGATGGATCCCACCAAGGTGTCTGCCATCTTGGACTGGCCTCAACCTCAGGGCCTTAAAGCAATCCAAAGATTCATATGGTTCGCTAACTATTATCGGCAGTTCATCCAAGATTTTTCTTCTATTATCGCTCCAATCACAGCGTTAACTAAGAGATCTGCCAACCCGAAGTTATGGTCTCCTGAAGCTATTTCTGCCTTTGCTACTCTTAAAAAAGCCTTCTCCTCGGCCTCTGTTCTCTCCCAGCCGGATCAACAGCGACCTTTCTTTGTGGAAGTGGACGCCTCTTCTATTGGCATCGGAGCCGTGTTGTTCCAAAAGACACCTTTGGGTACTCATTCTCCGTGCGGGTTCTTCTCTAGACGATTCCTTCCTAATGAGATTAACTGTGGAATCGGAGATAAAGAGCTTCTCGCTATCAAAGCAGCTCTGGAGGAGTGGCGACACCTGCTAGAAGGCGCTTTATATCCTGTTACCATATTTACAGACCATCGAAATTTAACATTCATTCGTGAAGCTCGCTTTTTGAGTCCTCGGCAAGCCCGCTGGGCATCATTTTTTGCTCGCTTCAATATGACTCTTACATTCTGTCCAGGGGCTAAAAATGGGCGAGCAGACGCTCTATCCCGCTCTTTTGATGATACGGACCGCCTGAATCCATTAATTCCTTAATGCTTTATCGACCCTTCTAACATTGTGGCTGTTACCAATACTGTTAAGGCTGCTCCTCCTACAGGGCGATCATTTGTGGAACCACAGTTACGACTCAAGGTATTGAGATGGGCTCATTCTTCCCATATTGCGGGACACGCTGGAATTAAGAAGACCACATTCCTTCTTTGTCGTCGTTTCTGGTGGCCCACTATACATGCTGATATACGTGATTTCATTGCAGCCTGTACCATCTGTGCCCAACATAAAACTTCCAGGAGGGTTCCGGCTGGATTGCTGCGCCCCATGCCCATGCCTAATGCTCCTTGGGAAAGTATAGTCATGGATTTTATCACTGATCTTCCCTGCAGTTCGGGATTCAATACCATCTGGGTCGTCATTGATCGGTTTTCCAAAATGGTGCACTTCATCCTTCTCTCTGGTCTGCCTTCGGCCAGTCGCTTAGCCGACACATTTATCAAAGAGATTTTCAGACTACATGGTTGTCCAAAAGAAATCATCTCTGACAGAGGGTTCCAATTCATCTCCAGTTTCTGGAGGGCCTTCTGCAAGAAGTTGGGTACAGAATTGAAATTCTCGTCGGGGTACCACCCCCAGACCAATGGTCAGACCGAGAGCATCAACCAGGATTTGGAGGCTTTTCTTCGTTGCTTTACCGCTGACAATCAAAGCAGATGGTCACAATTCCTTCCCTGGGCAGAGTTCTCACACAATCACCATGTCCATGAGTCTACCTGGTTTTCTCCATTCTTTATTGTGACCGGGATGCATCCTATTATCCCAGACCCATTTCCAAATTCTTCCTCCTCAGTTCCGGTGGTGGACTCACTCTATCAAGAATTCTCTCTCATTTGGGCCAGAACCAAAGCAGCTCTGCAAAAGGCAACACAACACCACAAGACCTTCGCAGATCGCCACCGAAGAGCTACTCCTCTATTGAAGGTAGGGGATCAAGTATGGCTGTCCACTAAAGATTTAAAACTTAAAGTACCATCTATGAAAATGGCTCCACATTTCATTGGTCCCTACACCATCTCACATGTCATCAATCCAGTGTGTGTCAAGTTAATGTTACCCACTTTGTTGCGATGTCATAATACCTTTCATGTATCCTTACTTCGACCATTGGTGCTTAACAAATTCTCTATACCTCCTTCTCGACCTCCTCCAGTGCAAACCTCCTCAGGAACAGAGTTCGAGATCAGCCGAATCCTGGATGTCCGTCTTCGCTATGGTCGTCAGCAGTTCCTTGTTCACTGGAAAGGATTTGGTCCTGAAGAAAGATCTTGGGTGGACAAACCAGACCTTCATGCTCCCCAGCTACTCAAAAGATTTCTCCAATCGAGGGGAGGAGGAGGAGGGCATACTGTCAGGCGCCGCCTGGATCCCGGACGGGGGCGCCCGCTGATCCGCGCGTCTGGTTGCCTAGCAACCAGACGCGTCACTTCCTCCCCGCTCGGCCGCCCGGCTACTGTGCAGGAAGCGTTCCCATTGCTAGGCAATGGGACGCCACGTCTAGGAAGCGCTACGACGCTAATAATAGGATGGCGCTGCGGCGCTGAAGCTGATTGGGCACTTGTGTTATTTAAGCCTCTCTTGACCCCATCACCAGTGCCAGAGTTTCAGGTCTACCTGTCCTCCAGCGTTTCTTGTGTACCTGTGATTACTAGTCTCCTGACCTTTGCCTGCCTCCTGATTATCTGCCGTTTGCCTGTGACCCTTGTGACCCGGATTGCATTGACTACTCTTTTGGATCTCCCTTCTGTACCTCGCTGCCAGAACGCTACCGACCCGGCTTGACTCACCACCCCTTTGGATTCTCCGCGTGTACCTGCCTTGCCCGCACCATTGCCGAGCCGGCCTGTCTGACATTTCTCTCGTGCTTCGCTATCTGACTTGTGGAAGGACCGCGACCTGCGTGTTCCCTGCAGCTGAGTCCATACCTCCTTGCGGGGGTCCCTGGTGAACACCAGGGGCACGTTAGACTCCGCACCTTCCTTCGAGTAGTGCCCAACAATAGCAGGTACTCTATACTCAGTCGTGACATAATGCTGGCTATACACTGGCCTGCTGATTCTGCCACTTGGCTCCAGGTTGCCAAATATGAAAGGATTCAGCCATTCGGCACACATACCAATGGCTAATTCTTCATTGGGTCCATTTAGTTTTGTCCAAAGAGGATCACACACACAGGCCAATTGTAGTCTTCCTACCCTATATAGTCTTTTGAATGATGGTTCTTCCCAATGAATGACTATTTCCATGATGAGTACAGTAGGATTTCTTTAGTATAAATGGCTCAATCTGGTGACCCCCCAAAGGGTGGTGGACACGGTGATGCTATATCTCTCTACTTCCGCTGTATCTCATTTGTAGCAGGGCAGTGTTAAGCATGAATGGTGTGATTGATATGCTATACCAAGCAAATTCACAGCTTAAGTGTATGTGATTTATAACCATGTTCTGTTAATACATTAACATTGATTAACTATTACAAAATCACTGCTTTAGAGGAAGGCAGGCTTCTTGGAGAACGGAGCCTCCAGCCACATCACAGTGCTTATTGTAACTATCTGTGGGCCGCGGGGTGTACCTAGCTGGCTGGGAAGTCCCAGGATTACATTTTTGAGAGTCATGTAATTGGCTCACGTCCTACCCTGAGAAGCCCTCTTGAGACTGGTGTGCCCTGTTACAGCAGAATGACCATTAACTGAGAGGGAGAGGAACCTCAGGACAGGAGATAACAGAAAAGGACAGGACGGGTAGGTGGGGAGAACATGCAGAGACAGACCAGGACGCCTAGCAAATAGCAAATAACAGACATTTCTAGGCCATCCTACACTGATCTTTAGAAGGATCGACCTTACCTGGCGAAAAATCTGTGGGTCCAAAGCTCATGCCCTTACGATCTCACCTCTTGTCTCAGTTTTGCCCTTTTCCCTCTAGATTGTGAGCTTCCCTATCCTTTGTTCTCACGACTGCACTTATTTTGTTTACTTTATATGCCCCTGTTTTATGCATTCTTGGTTTCCACCACTGCATGGTGCTATGGAGCACTGTGGCACTTTACAAATCAATGACAATAATATTAATTTAACACACAGGCAATTCAATGTGAATTAAACCACTGTTTTTGTCAAAATGCCTACAAGTGGAAAACGTGAAGTAATGTGAATGCATTACGCCACTTGTCGATTGACACTCATGTTTCCAGTCAGAGCTCATTGGAGTGGAGCCTTGTCTGTCTACCGACAAGAGCATACCTGTCTAGTCTTCCGGAATGTCCAGGAAGCCACGAATTTCGGGGAGTCTCCCGGACACCAGGAAGAGCAGGCCTCCTTCCAGGATACCATTAACTTCCCTATTGAAGTTGGTGGAGGCGGTGGTCTATGACACAATTTGCGTCACCTTAGAGCAGCCCCTCTCTGCGCTATGCCACAAATCATGCACCTGAAACCTTATTCAGTTGTGTTTTTTTCTTGTGATTTGAGATTGTGTTTTTGTGGTCAGCAGCCTTGATATGTAAAGGCTATATGGGGAGAAAGGCAATGATTCGTGTGATAGTTCTAGATGGAGAAGTCATTTAAGGATACTCCTAGCAATATAAATTATATAATTTGTGCTTCATTTGGAATATCAGTTCAAGAGCAGTAACTTAATCTAAGAAACATATTTGTTCCATTATCACAAAAATATTAAGTAACAGACACAATTATCATTACCATAGCTAAATTCAACAGACTGTCATGTACTCTAGCAATACAATTTCAAGCATGACATAATTAAACAGTGGTTAATAGTTATAGCCTACGGCCTGATCATAATTTAATATGAAACTATTATGTTTGTTACAATACTGGATAATTTGGGTATTTGAGTAATTACACAAAGTCTAATGAAACAAATGCAAATGCTAAATTAAAGAGCCATTTATTTTTTGTTTAATTGAAAGAATACTTTGTTGGTTTCAAAAGCTTTGCCTAAAATGATCTCTGTAGAGAACTCAGAAACTGTACAGTACGCACGAAGAACAGCCCGATAAATGTGATAACTGTTTGTTTTTTTTAATGTAGTTTTATTAATTATTATATAATTAATAGGTGACAACAATTGGCTAATTATTTTTTTACGTGTGTTTTGACCTTTATATAACACAAGTGCCCGATAGGCAGAATGTACTTACAACTGTATTCAACTAGGAATGTTTATTGAGATCCTCGTGTACTTGAATGCGGATGTACGTACTTGCGATTTCCATCCATGAAAAAAAAAATGCATATTGCGTTCACTTTGTGTTCCTTAAGGAATCAGGCCCTGTAACTATTGTAAAAATAAATAGAATTTTTATTAATGATTATTCTTTTAAGAGTTGCTAATAAATGTGCATATACTGCAGTCTGTTGTGTGTATCTACGTATGGCAAGTAATGTTTTGGCAGAGCGTACATGCACCCAGATTCAAATGGAAGTGTATCTTGAGATACGTTTGGATTTGAATGTGTTTGGAACTGCGCCAAGGTTCCGTGCTCTTTGTTGAAACGCAAGTTGCACCTGATCATGTATCTGGCCCATCATGTCCTTGTTGTTCCTTGTTACAGTGAGAATAACATAAAACGTTTGTGGATGGAGTTGCGGAGGGACGAGCCGCACCTGCTTTCAAGTTTTGAAGAATTCCTTATCAGAGTCTTCTCACAGCTTCAAGAAGCCAATGAGGAAAAGAATGAAATGGAATGTGCACTCAAAAAGTCAGTAAACATAATGATCATTACAACTTTAACGAGGGAGCTAAAGCTGATATAATAATTATATGCATATAAATATATATATATACATATATATATATATATATATATATATATATTTGGAAAAATAACTAAATATAAATGTATCCACTTTCTATATTATTGGTGTGCGTAGGATGTCTGTAAGATGTCCTCCTATGTGGACCACTATCCAAAACAAGTCCTTATCATCTTCATTACATTGCAATCTATAATAAGCAGGTTCCTCTCACCTTATATTTCATTGTATGTTCATGTATTGTTATAATGCTATGTTCACTTGTGTGTGATAGATATGTTAGACCACTACATGTTCAACATTGATATGGTCGACATCATAATATAGACAGGGTTGTAAAGTCAACAATAATTATATCAACAGTATTATTAGGTCAAATAATGAAGTGTAGACAACATTATTAGGTCAACAATTCAAATATAGACAGTATTATAGGGTTGACAATAATATCCCTATCCCTAATCCTATCGCTAACACTAACCATATAATACTGTCAACATTTGAATTTTTGACGTAATGTTGTCGACTTTCTGAATGTCGACCAAATGAATGTCTAGCCGTTGATGATTACCCAACCACCCACCCATATTTTAAAAAGGACATACTTTGTTTAAAAAACCAAGCACTTCAGCGACAGGGACTGCCACTTTTGTGGCTGAAGTGCTTGATTTGTTTGGGCCCCCACAAAAGAGAACATTTTGGTTGTTGGTTGGTCAACTGGAGAATAGATAGGGATTTTATCAATTTACTAATGGGCATATGGCTAACAGCGGCCATCTTCCTCTTTATTAGTTCATCCCCACTGCAATCTAGCGTTACTGATTCTGTTTGTAATTGGTGACAACAACGGTATTCCTCATACAATTTGTAGTTCATTTTGATGGACATAGTTTTTTCTACATGTTTGGGAAGTAGTCTCCTCCGACGATCACACAATGTTCCCGGCTGTGCTAAACACTCTTTAAGAGTACACACTGGAGGGTGGCAGATTACACCAGAGTTTATCTGTAGGATGTCCTCCTATGTGGACCACTGCCCAAAACAAGCCCTTATCATCTTCTTTACATTGCAACCAATAATTCCTCTCACCTTATATTTCATTGTATGTTCATGTATTGTTATAATGCTATGTTCAGTTGGGTGTGATAGATATGTTTGACAGTTACATGATCGACATTTATACGGTCGTCATAATATAGACAGGGTTGGAAAGTCGACAATAATAGCATTGACAGTATTGGTAGGTCAACAATTCAAATGTAGACAGTATTATTAGGTCGACAATAATATCGATAACCCTAATTCTATCCCTATCCCAAACCCTATCCCAAACCCTAACACCATAACCCTATCCCTAACCCTATCCCAAAACCTAACACCATAACCCTATCCCTAACCCTATCCCTAACACCATAACCCTAACCCTATCCCTAACCCACTAACCCAATCTCTATCCCTAATGCTAACCATAATCATAGTACTGTCTACATTTGAATTGTCGACCTAATGGTGTCGATTTTCTGAATGTCGAAAAAAATTAAAGTCTAGCTTTCGACCGCATACCGCTGCTCAGTTTGTCTCCCTGACCATAAAGTGCTGCAGAAAACGGGATATAATAACTATTATTTCAGTGTGCGGATCGATTTATGATGAAGTGCAGCCATAATGGTTGTCTAGACCATTCTTGCCCACTTTTTGAACCTCCCCTTCAGGATCTTCTGGAGGGGAGTTTCAAAAAGTGGGTTCAAAAAGTGGGTGACACAGTGTGATGACACAATTAGCATCATCACAGGCCTTCCCCCCGTTGTGCAACAATATGATTCCCGTAATTGTGCAGCAGGGGTGGGGCCATGATGACGCGTTTCACTTTGAATCACGTTATCAAGGTCCTGTCCAGTTCAGTGTCCAGGAGGATAGCCTACTCTGCCTGGAGTCAAGGAGAAGTCCCCGAATGTTGGGAGTCTCCTATACATTCTGGGAAAGTAGGCAAGTATGGTTTAGGCAGAGACCTAACCAACCAGTATCAGAATAATGAAACCCTCCTTTACTTCTATCTGACCAGGAAAATCGCCACCTACGACACTGAAATACAAAACTTGTACGAAGAGATGGAGCAACAGATAAAGACGGAGAAGGAGCAATTTGTCTTGAAAGTAGGTTCGTGTTCTGCAGAAATTAATGCTTTCATTAATTGCTCAATACATGAATAGTCATTTCTTCCTGTGCCTGTTACCAAACACATCTCACTTAGGGGCATATTTTTGAAAGGACAAAAAGCATTATTGCTCATGGAAACTGGTGTTTTCACAGTCAATAGAATTTATTTCCGCTTCACCCAATTTATGAAAGGTCTCGCTACCGGCGGTAATATTCACTGGCGTCCCTGAGGCTTTGCAAGGGGAAGCCTAATTATCCAGTATTCCTGTATTTAATGCATTAATGTTTAAAAATATTTTAATCTCTCAAATAAATGAAATCATTTGTACATGTTAATTTAATTTATTTATTTTTGCACTATAAACTATAGCACAAATCTAAGCTTTACATTCCACTGCGTATGTGTGAGCCAGAAATTCGGGGACTGCAGAGACTGGCCTGGTTAAGCGGTAATCAATCTCTTACCACTCTGAGCCGTTATCATCGGGCAGCTGCTGCCTGGGCACAATTTTAGCAATAAATGGCACCGATACCTTGATAAGCAGCAATAAAAAAACTATTTTTTTGAGGCTGGCAAAAATGTATATGAGCGCGGTCATGTGGAATAGTAGCGTTTGAGTCGAGCGGGGGTATAGTTTTGGGTGGTCGATTGGTCGATGTTTTGTTTTTTTCTGCCTTACTTGATTTTTAAAATGTTTGAAGTTATGGATTAAAGTTTTACAAGACACCCAATGTTCAGCATAATTGAAGTGATATTATCATCAACACATACGCTAAGACTTTTCTTCAGCGAAAAAATGCCCTAATACGCCCAATAACACCCACTTCCCCCACACTCCCTGTCCTTGTTAGGGTTCACCAACACTAGTCCTGCTGTAATCGGGACTCCTATACTAAATACTATAAACCAAAATAAATCTCCCATTGCGCTCCTGTTATGGGTCGAGAATCACAAACTTAATTAGGGTCCAACGTAGAATTCGAACTGATCTCCTTCTTATTAAAATATTTTATATATTTTCTTACTTTTTATATCGTTTTTATATATTTCTTTTCCTTGGACATCTTCTCTGGGATCTGAAGATCCAGTAGGAAAAATATTTTTTTTTAAACGGTTACAATACAGAACTTAGTTATACTGTATGTTATGTAGAGTTTATTAAACATAGTTACAAGTCCTTTTAGAAAATCAGTCTGGGGCCCCAGAGTTGATCTTAAGTTACACATGTAATTATTTCCTATTAACATCATTTTAGTCAAAAAATAGAAACCGCTAGTATTTTCATTAGAAATAATTCTTTATCCTATAAACAAAATTACCGCCTAATGCAGCTGAGCACAGGAGTGGGGCTCAGGCTTAATGGAAGACTTGGAGCTTTTTGCTTTACAGGAAACACAACTTAATTGAGTCTTTGTAGAAAAATACACTTTACATAGAAAAAAGAAGAGCGACTCTTATAGAGAACCTCTCTAACTGGTGCTAACGGTAATGATTTCTTCTGCTTTTTTTTAAAGGCTTTTAATGGGAATTTGAGCAGTGGATGAACAATGGAAAAAACAATCTATAATGTATTTCACATTGGATTTAGTCATCAGATAAAGAATTGAGAATATTTGCTGAAACCTTCAGGCAAAATTTTAATGTAACTGTGTTTCAATGAGATCGTCTTTATAGTTTCAAATGTCTGAGCCTACGTTACCAGTGGATGTTGGGTCTGTAAAGAATAAAGTTAATCATCTGTGCCATAAACTCTACAGGGTTTATTTAAAATACATCCCAAAATGTATTCAGCCAAATTGGGACAGACCATTTCACCCATCCACACGAAGCCCCCCCCCCCCCACAGTTTGACTGCCTTGACCCTCTTTTCAACCAACAAAACGCAGTCTCTGGTAAAGCCACACCCACTTTTGTGTAAGCCCCACCCCTTTCACGGTTTGCAAATTAGCACTGTCCCACCAAAGTCAGGATAGTGTTAATTATATGGACAATCACCCCTTTCCCGTCTATTTATATTGTAGTTGCGGGCAGTGCCGTAACTAGGGCTGTACGAGAGGTTTGGGCGACCAGGGCACAATGCTAAAGGGGGAGCAGTTTATGAATATTTTGGGTTAATTTGGTTAAAATTGAAGGCTAGAGGGGTGGCGGTTTTCCTCCTCGCCTCAGGCGCTAAAATTTTAAGTTGCGGCTCTGCTTGCGGGCCACAAGTGTTTGACACAGGACGTCAGTCTGCTAACAAGGAGTTCTGGCCAATCACGGTGAGAAGGAATTCCACCGCCTGGGTCGTGTGAGGTGCTATAGAGAGGCTGCAGTACAAGTTCCTCTGCTCAAATTACTGGAATCACTAAAAAAACATGAAAACATAATTCAAAATATAACACAGTTTAAAAAAAAACAAAAAACCCAAAACTTTCTTTTTGCACTGTTTTTTCTCTGCGCTGACGTCATTAATATTGCTCATTGTCTGTAGGAGCAGTCACGTCTTGAAGAGTGTATGACAATCTCCTACTTACCTTGTGTATCAATGCTCCTCATAGTGACTTATTAGGAACATGGCTGCCAATTCAGGGCCCCAGTACAACAACTTCATGGAGCCCCCTTATAGGTGCGCGTTGAAAAATATTGCACGGCCACTTGGCGGTGGCCCAAAGTTGGGAGTGGGTGTGGTCATACAATTGGGGGCTATTCATAATTGGGGCATGGCTGGTGAAGGAAAAGCGCTAGGCTCTGAATTCACCGGAGCATGACATATGTCCAAGTACTCCTGACTCTCAAGACATCTAGCACCACAGTGTAGTACAGACAGAATGCAGTGTGTACACAGAGAGTTCACAATCTTGGCATGTACCTTACATTGGGCAGGACACTCACCAAAAATTGGGATTGTCCCACTAGAATCACAAAATTTCACACACTCTCCTGCTCTCTCCTACCTGTTCTTCTCACTTTCACCCTATGTGGCCGCAGGTTTCTTAAGTTGCAGCTTGTCTGGGTCCTGGAATGTTGGGGGCCCTGTTTGGAAAAAAATGGCTACATTTAGAAAATTTCAACCAGCCCCTCCGTTAAATCAACAGCACCCATGATTAATAATTAGGCCTACCTCCAGCCCCAACATTAGAATAATAGTATTCCCATTACCCCGCAAACAAAATAGCAACCATTAATTAGCCACCATCTACCTCACACACACTACATTGCCAAAAGCTCCCTGTGCCTTCACACACACATTACTGTGCCCCTTCATCATCACCACGCTATGCCCCCTTATGATCGCACTGCGCCCTCCATGCTGCCTTTGCCCCTTTCTTCATCCCCCTGTGCCATGCTACCTTTGCCCCCTCCTTTCATCATCCCCCTGTGCCATGCTGCCTTTGTCCCTCTTTTCTTTATCCCTCTGTGCCATGCTACCTTTGCCCCCTCCTTTCATCATCCCCCTGTGCCATGCTGCCTTTGTCCCTCTTTTCTTTACCCCCCTGTGCCATGCAGCCTTTGCCCCTTTCTTCATCCCCCTGTGCCATGCTGCCTTTGCCCCCCCTTTCTTCAAAGCCTGTGCCATGCTGCCTTTGCCCCCCCCTTTCTTCAAAGCCTGTGCCATGCTGCCTTTGTCCCCCCTTTCTTCATCCCCCTGTGCCATGCTGCCTTTGCCCCCCCTTTCTTCAAAGCCTGTGCCATGCTGCCTTTGTCCCCCCTTTCTTCAACCCCTGTGCCACTCTGCGTTTCTCCTCTTTCACTTACCTCTGTGTTGCTTTCTTTCATCTTTATTTTCTCTTCTGCTCTTTTCTGCCTTCTGTCTTCTGCCTTCTTCTGTGCTCGGCTTTTCACTGAATGTAAGATTCATTGCAAACAGAGAGGGGAAGAGGGACGCCGGCGCCGCGATCATGTGAGTATTTGTATACACACATGATCGCACGGCGCCAGCGCCCGGCTGCACAAAATAAAAAAAACAGATTGGAAAAAAAAAAAGTTAAAAGAAAAAGTAAAAAAAATAAATAAATCCAGAGTGAGGGTCCGGGGGCCCGGATAATTAGTACCCGCCCCCTCCCTCTTGGCGGCCCTGATTAGTAAGCGTTCAGAGATCCTACCTGTGTCCTCTCTTCATTACTTTGTATAGAAGTGCTCTTCACAGTGTATATACGAGGAGGTGCTTGAGGATGACTTGTGGATTGCACAAGTTTCTAGATACCAAGACTCACATACTTAAGTTTGTAAAGTGTCCTTCTAGTGATATGTTGGTATAGTAAATATGGAGGGCACAAACTATTAATGTCTTATCATTGTCCATTATATCATGCCTAGGACACAGAGAGGTATCAAACACGCAGCCACGAGATGGAGGAAAAGCTGGTGAACAAGGAACAGGAGCTGAAACATCTTGCACAGAAGCAGAAAAGGGTATATATACCTATCACCATTCACAAAGCACTGCAATGTTATGCATTTAAAGAGTACTTGTCACATATTCCCATTAGAGGCAGCCATTTTGTTGGTTGAGCCAAAAATCAGCGTGTTAGTTCACTTCATGTCTCAGTGATGTCACTAGTGCCTCATACCTCAGTGATGTCTCTAATGTCTCATGTCTCAGTGATGTCAATAGCACCTCATGTCTCAGTGATGTCACTACTGCCTCATGCCTCCGTGATGTCACTAGCATCTCATGACTCAGTGATGTCACTACTGCCTCATGCTTCCGTGATGTCACTAGCATCTCATGACTGAGGAATGTCACTAGTGCCTCATGTCTCAGTGATGTCACTAGTGCCTCATGCCTCCGTGATGGCACTAGTGCCTCATGTCTCAGTGATGTCATTAGTACCTCATGCCTCAGTGATGTCACTAGTGCCTCATGTTTTAGTGATGTCACTAGCATCTCATGACTCAGGGATGTCACTAGTACCTCATGCCTCAGTGATGTCACTAGTGCCTCATGCCTCCGTGATGTCACTAGCATCTCATGACTCAGGGATGTCACTAGTACCTCATGTCTTAGTGATATCACTAGCACCTCATGTCTCAGTGATGTCACTAGAGTATCATGTCTCAGGGATGTCACTAGTACCTCATGCCTCAGTGATGTCACTAGTGCCTCATGCCTCCTTGATGTCACTAGCATCTCATGACTCAGTGATGTCAATAGTGCCTAATGTCTTAGTGATGTCACTAGCACCTCATGTCTCAGTGATGTCACTAGAGTATCATGTCTCAGGGATGTCACTAGTCCCTCACGTCTCAGTGATGTCATTAGAGTATCATGTCTCAGGGATGTCAGTAGTGCCTCATGTCTCAGTGATGTCACTAGGGCCTCACATCTCAGGGATGTCACTAGTGCCTCAGTGATGTCATTAGAGTATCATGTCTCAGTGATATCACTAGTGCCTCATGTCTCAGTGATGTCACTAGTGCCTCATGTCTCAGTTATATCACTAGTGCCTCATGTCTCAGTGATGTCACTAGTGCTTCATGCCTCAGTGATGTCACTAGTGCCTTATGTCTCAGTTATATCACTAGTGCCTCATGCCTCAGTGATGTCACTAGTGCCTCATGCCTCAGTGATGTCACTAGCGCCTCATGCCTCAGTGATGTCACTAGTGCCTCATGCCTCAGTGATGTCAGTAGCACCTCACATCTCAGGGATGTCACTAGCGCCTCATGCCTCTGTGATGTCACTAGTGCCTCATGCCTCAGGGATGTCTCTAGTGTCTCACGTCTCAGTGATGTCACTAGCGCCTACTGAACACTAGGCTGGATCCTCATGAATCTTGCCGCATAAAAGGCTGCCCCCACTGTGACTAGGTAACGGGTACACTTTAATAAACTGCCCCCCTTTAATTTGTTATGTTGTATCTGCTGCTTAATCTCAGAGGCATTGAGTGTTCTTGAAATCAAATCTCTTTGAAGTAGCGGAGAATGAGAACTATAATGAGTATGTGCAGGTTTTTATGTTTTCATGTTTATGTAAATCCTGCTGTTCAGCTCCTTTCATTTTGCACTTTTTAAGTAGTGCATTTAGCTCTGATGAATTGATGAATTGCCCTTTCAAGTCTAAAAACAAAAAAATCCTCCAACAACTGGGTTACATAATCCCTACAGAGAGGGTCCTGTACCACTTTCACAGTAAGTTATTAGTAAGGTATAATGCAGTCATTTTATGTTTGTTTTTTTTGTTATTATTCCTCTGTTGTAAGTTTATGAGATGGTTGTTATGTAACACATCTGCTTTGCTTTTCTACTAAGGTATCATATATTTTTTAGCATGAATAATATTTTTTTGCATTTTTTTGTGTAGCATATGGACAGGTCCGTATATATGTCAGTCTGTGTCTCCGTGGATCTACGAAGCTTTACCATGCATTAAATGCCATATTCTGTGCAGAGCAATGCTTTACTAGACGTAAGCTGGTCGAGATAATATTGCTTTTGCTATAAAAGTCACAGACTTATGGACAGAGAGGCAGCATTTTTCACTAGAGGCAAATTAAACTTTTTGGCCCAGATATCCATTCATCTGTAGCATTCAGGAGTACAACCTGAACTTGGATAGCAAAGAGTATATAATGTTTACTCCACATTGTAAAGCATCTATCTATTTCTGGCCATAACATAAAGAGAGGTTACAATTACTCATTGGACTCTCCTTGGTTTATTGAGCTATTGGAAAGTAGTATAATGTGCATGAACGTTTACTTGCCAACTCTCCCTGAATGTCTGGGAGACTCCCTGAAATAGGGTTGATCTCCCTCACTCCCTGAAGAGTCTGGAATTCTCTCTGATGCTGAGCCAGTACAAGACGTGGTTGGCTTCGCCATCTGTGGCATGATGACACAGTTCAGAAATTGTGTCCTATGTCCATGTATTGATGCTTATGGTGGTGGCCATTTTCATGGAGCCCAAGATTTAATCAAAGACTGACAGGTAGACAACATGGCTTCAGTAATGGAGACAGAAATGTAAAAGACACTTCAGTCTCTAGAGATTCATTAGCTGCTTTTCTTTAACGCACAGTTGCCTACTCTCCTGGAATGTCCGGGGGAGACTACTGCATTACTGGGAGACCTCCCGGTTCTCGCACCTACAATAGATAAGTGGTGGGGGCGGGGTTTAATTACGCAAATATCGCGTTAGCAAGCCCCACCTTGCACACCCACCTGCCCCCGGATCTCCCTGAAGTCAACGAGGAAATGTTGGCAAGTATGCATGAACGTCTACCTTTCAAAGTAAATAGATTACATGAATTACATAAAGACTTTTCCACCACCTGTTCTAGAATGTACAAAATAAGTGATAGCTAGAATCTGATTGGTTGCTACGGGCAACACCTTCACTTTTCATTTTTTGCAAGATTTGATAAATCTACCCCTTAGTCTTTGGCAGTGTATATAGAATAAAGTCACCAATCAAGGAGAGAAACTGCTCTCATGGTACCGTCCATAGGCTCCTAAGATTAAGATGGATCCATTTCTAGAATTTTTTTTTTTTTTAAATATTACAAATTTGAGGGCTGGATTTCCTGGTGACATGTTTTTGTCTTATTCACTTGTTCTCCTGAATGTGTTACAGTTGGAGACTGAGTGCACAGAACTCAATAATGACAAGTACGAAACCAAAGCTGAGAACGAGAAGCTGAAGTTCACGAATAAAGAGATGAGACGAGATCTTGAGAGGACCTCACAAGAGTTAATTACGGCTCAGAGGCAACTGAAGATCCTACAAGAAGAGGCCTCTCAGCTGCACGAGGAAAGAGAAATGTACATAGATTATTTATAGTAATTGTAATAGAGAATGATTATCAATGGCCTTATTTACTGTGCCGATGTGTTCCGATGCGTTTCTAGCTGTTTTCCATTGTGTGTTCGGCAAATTTTACCAATACAAAGGTTTGTTTTGTCTATAATTGTTTACCAAGTATATCTAATATCTACAGATGGAGTGATTTTCTTCTAGACTCACAGCACAATTGAGCACCTTCCGGCAGGCGGACTACTTCCAGTACCCACCTTTATTAGTGCTGCATTGTCATTGTTACATAACGGAGGTGATGACGTTATTGTGACACAATCCAATACATCCTCTACAATTTGGGAAACACTGGAATTGTCACGTTCTTTATGCTGAATTTACCACCGACTGGTATTGGCACTACTAAACAGGTAGGCTCGGAGTCTAACCACACCCCCGGTGTTCACCAGGGACCCCCGCAAGGAGGTATGGACTCGGCTATGTGAGGTGCGCAGGTGGCGGCTCTCTGGGTTACTCACCAGTGCGGTAGCGGGGTGAACAGCAATGGTTGAACAGTCCAGGTCAAACAATAGTGAAGTACACAAAGATGATCCAGAGGGAAGCCAAAGGTCAAAACCAGAACGGGCAATGCAGTACCGGGGCCGTCCAAGAATCAAGCCAAAGGTCAGGAGCCAAAACACGGATGCAGGATACAGATAACTGGAGTGCTGGAGCTGGTGTGAACCAATACTCTGGCACCACAACACAGATAGGAGGTGCCTTAAATAAAGGGAAATGACCCCTGATTGGAGGGGAGTGGATTTGGCGATCAGCTGCAGCAAGAGGAAAGCGTCCCGTTGCCTAGCAATAGGACACGAGCATCATTGCGCATGTACGGCGCAGCCTGGCCACCCAGAACCAGGAAGAGCGTCCCGTTGCTAGGCAACAGAACGTGAGCGGCGAGAGAAGGCAGGTGTCCGTCCCCAGCATCATCATCATCATTTATTTATATAGCGCCACTAATTCTACAGAGAACTCATTCACATCTGTCCCTGCCCCATTGGAGCTTACAGTCTAAATTCCCTAACATAAACACACACACACACACACACACACACACACACACACACACACACACACAGAGAGAGAGAGAGAGACTAGGGTCAATTTGATAGCAGCCAATTAACCTACTAGTATGTTTTTTGGATTGTGGGAGGAAACCGGAGCACCCGGAGGAAACCCACACAAACACAGGGAGAACATACAAACTCCACACAGATAAGACCATGGTCGGGAATCGAACTCATTACCCCAGTACTGTGAGGCAGAAGTGCTAACCACTGAGCCACTGTGCTGCACCTAGGGGAAGTGCGGGGACGGCGCCTGACAATAATGTTTCATTAATCTAAAGGAAGATTGTTACACCTGTATACATTTCTAACAAATGCGAAAACTGATTTATTTTTAAACGGGTTGTCCACTCTTGGACAATAAGAAAATAAGGGGTCACCCCAGGAACACCCCACAATATGTCTATCCGAGAGTTGACTATAGCATTTCCATAACCCTAAGTTCTGTAGAATCAATTGAGAGACATAGAATATAAGCTCTGATATTATTGGCAGATAGTTCCACCATCCAGACCACAATCAATCAGCCGGCATCCTGGACTGCTGGATGGCACCCCCTGCAGGTCAGCACCCAGGGGCAACTGGAGTCCAGCCCACAAATAACCCTGTCTGATCAGGGACTCTGGTGTTTGAACCATCTGCACCATCATCAGTCCTGCTGGGTCATTGTGCAAATAAATTTGTGATCATTAAAACTTCCATTGTTCCTTCTTGAGATATCATCATTTTACTGAATATCTGTTGTTTTAAAGGGAAGTGTATCGGGTGACGGAGAGTTTACAGCGTGAAAGAACAGCACTTCTAAAACAGCTGGACTTGCTAAGGTAAGTCAACCCTGATTACATGAGACGGATGCTGCAATATAAGATTATTAATTTTGATGGTTTATGCTATTAAAATATAACTCCATTATAAAATGACGTTGCCTTTTTCAAATCATTATGTTGGGTATTACAACCTATTGGAATAATTTCTGGCACTTCAAATAGTACTTCTGCCTGAAATTGCCTTTTAAAGGCACAGAAACACACTTTTGCTGCTATTGTGTATAATTGACTCTCGTTTGCAATGTCTGTAACCATAGAAACATTGATTGCAGTCCACAGTTGTTAACTTGATCAAAGACTACCAAGTTGGCAGACCAAATGTGTGTGATCAATGTTAGAGAAGTCCTAGCAGGCAGAAGGCTTGGGGCCGTGAAAGGTTATTTGTAAATGCACTGCATAAGGACCAGCAACTTCAGAAAAGCAAATATGCTAAAAGCAACATTTGTAAGTGCTATATTTCATCCAGAATGACAATGAGAATCTATGGAACCTCCATAGTAATGATTTACTATAAAGCTGTACAGATTCAAAATTCCTGAGGCTTGTCTTATGGACTTGATACATATCATATTCTTAAACGTTGTTTTTGCTCCTTAAACTTTTTGTAACACTTTCAACTTACTTTTCATTTCCGCTGTTCCACATTTTCAAATCGGTACCAAAAGGAATATTTAAATTCAGAATGTAATTTCAGTAACTTGTGATTATTATTACTTTTTTTTATAGGGAAATGAATAAGCATTTGCGAGATGAACGTGACAGCTGTTTGCAGGTACAGCAGAACTGAGGTTACCAGTGTTCTAATACAGTAGGAGTTATTTAATATCTTGATGTAGTGTAACCCATAGCAACCAATCAGCTGTGAGCTTTTATCAGCTTGTTTAGTCAGGCTAATGAAAGGTAATATCTGATTGGTTGCTATCGGTAAAAACATATATATGTGAAGTTAAGCCTTTATAAGTTGAGACTAATTGGTGACACTTTTGGTTTTAAAACGACTGTACCATATACCAGTAATAAGGATAGTGTCCCACTTTTTCATCATTTGTCATTTATTTTTACTTGCAATAGTTATATTTCATCTGTTATATTGTTCTTTATATACTACATACAGTAGTTAATGACTTGTGCTTATCTCATCGCTCATAGTTGTAAATCTCACATATTCTTAAATGGTATATGGAACAGAAATGTTATTATTTGTTTGCTAGAAATCTAAGGTAAATCCGGCTAAATCGCTGCGGAATCAAAGATCAGGATCTGTAATCGGAAAATATTTTGAAAGGAGGCCTTCAGTGAGAAGGTAAATATAAATATTTAAAAGGGACCCTATACTAACTGCAGAGTTCTTAATTTAACATCTTACCAATATTTTTTTTTTTATGTGTTTACAAGTGGTTTGAAATGTAAAAATTCCCTTTTTCCCTATTATGAGGTGAAAAATGTATATCTAGGCATGACTGTAAATAATATTTTAGGAACATTAGGGGGTAAATGTGTGAAGCTGGCAGGTCTGAAAAGTGGAGATGTTGCCTATAGCAACCAATCATATTCTAGTTTTCATTTATTTAGTACATTCTACAAAATGACAGCTAGAATCTGATTGGTTGCTATAGGCAACATCTCCACTTTTCAAACCTGCCAGAAACTCGCAGCTTGATAATTTTACACCCTAGCTGTTTTGTAGAACTTGGTGAGTACGGTAGTGGAGATTCCATAGGAGAGATGATTGATTGGAAAATCAAACAAGAATTACCTGAATATTGTCTTCCATGGTAATTAATTGTCACTGTGGACACTTCATGATTGGAGACAGTGTGGGGCATTATTAAAAATCTGTGCTGTACGACAGTGACAGCAAGTCCAAAGGAATGGGGAATATTACATGTGTAATTTACAATTGAAAATCAAACCTATTTTTCCCATTTGCAATCGTTTCACACTCTATCAGAGAAAGGCGGCTGGGCTTACATATGCAACTCTTTTTATGTGCCTCAAAATTGACACTAATTCTTAGTAAATTAATGGGCTGCGTTGGAATATAGCTTCAGCCGACAAAATGGCTACCTCCTTGTGTCATGGGAAGTGGTCAGACAGAGTTGTTTTGACACCCAATGCAAACATGCGCCCATCCTGAGGGATGCTTGTCCTTCCAGACCTCCACCAGGGGTCGGCTGTCATATTTTAGCACAAGAGGGGGTCAAGATACGGCCCAGCAGCCTATTAGGAACATTTTAAAGGAAAAAAATTGCAGGTGACTCAGCCCAAGGAAGCCCACTATGGAACCGGCCCAGGGGGGCAAATATCCCCCTGCCCCCTTAGCCACTGACCTCCACACATATTAGTGATATGATTACATGGTCATTACCAAGAGCACAGCAGGCATTTGCCAGGATGCCTAGCAAAATTTGGGCTGGGGGCTTGGCAATGTGTTTTCAATCCCCTGTAGGCCCCCACTCTGCTTTTATGAGCAAGTACAGGGGTCAAGTGGTGCAGCACTGTTGACTCCCACACATGTTCTGAAGTACAAAGCGGGCTCAGCATTGCAGACCCCTCACCTCCATGTTCCTCCCCTGGTCACTGCATAGCGATACATCGGGGATCATGTGATATATTTAATCAGCTGCAGAGCTCCTGCGCCCCTCAATTTGCACAGGTGCGCCAACATTCTTACCAAATTGTATGAGTTTGCAGAGCAAGATAGGGGCATTTGTGGAGGTAAAGACATTTACACAGGAGGAGCCAAGTAACCAAGGGGTTCATTGCCAAGTACGGAGTAAGACCACTGATGTGTCTAATTTTGTGGAGCAGTGCAAAAACAAGATTTGTATAGTGAAATAAGATAATAAGATCAAGGGGGAGAGGGCAAATTTGTAGGTATGTTCCTTGCCGTTTGGAAGGGATTAAATACATTTTTACTTGGCAAAAGGATTTTATTTATGCACCAGCTCTGATCTGGTGAAGATTGCCTCTCACCCTCCTATCCGGACGCCTAAATGCATTCGTTTGCAGAAGCTTCTCTCAAGTGGATTAATTACTGTGATGAGGTCCTCTGTGCTATGATGGATGTAAATTAATCTAACCAACCATAAAAATAATATCTCACCCAATGCACAAATTCTGATATTACCCAATTATTGTCTGGATATTGTTTTATAACAATCTTCCTGACGTATATATTTTGCAGTACCTTTATATGGCCTGCAGATGTCCCTGTTGCTAAGCACATTACACCTGTAATATGAATGATGACCTGTCACCATGGTAGCCCATAAAAATGATGGCCCCCCTGACAATGTTTAATCCCTGGCCCAACTCTCCTTGAGAGATGAGTTTGAAAAATGTCATATCTCAACATCTAATTAATAAAATTGCGTTTAGAACAATAATTTTAATACTTTTTGGGGTGGGTAAAGTAAACATTCAGCAGTGTCTTATGTGTCACAGCTTTGTTTGCAGGTTAAGACATATATCAGAGGCATCACTCAAGTCTGAATTTTTTATTACATTTACTTTTATTTGCCAATTGCAAAATAAAAATATTGAATTAAGTTTTTTTTATAGTTGCTCTTTAAAAAAACCCATTATAGTTTTTCTTATCTTCCCCAAGCCGAGTCTGACCTCCGCATAATGTAGAGTCATTTCTGGAAGCAGTTCCATTTACTTCCGATAATTTCTGTTATTTTGCCTGAAGAGTGTTACAGCAATCCCTTGTGTGGGTTCCTCTCAGGTCACAGTGTTTAAGCAGGCATACACCACTGTAGGTCTTTGTTAATGCTAATGCGTGGTTAGAGCTGACTGTTATTCCAAGTCCCCCGTATTTCAATGCATTATTGAAAACTGTTATTTATGTTAAATCTTGTAACATTATTTAAATTCTCCAATAATACTCCAAGGGGTTGTACAATGCGCATGTTCCATTGAAGTACTGTTCAGTTTCAAATAATGCTCTTTGCAAACCATATAATTAATACAAACCTCTTTTCTTTTAGGAGAACGTCTAATTTTAGGACGCTCTACAGGAGTCTAAATTACTTTTAAGTGCTGGGTGGACTATTTTATTTTTTTTAAAGTATTCTCACATCAGCTAATTATTCCTTAATTGGAAGTGCGTCCTCGGAGAGGTTCTCAATTATTATTTCTCTTCACAATTAATTGAGTTTGATGAATTATAGCCAGAATGCAGACAAAAGACCTCAAACTGTACTGTACACCTAGGAGCAGGCGGCTTTAAATAGATTTTTATGGCAATGGATGTTACATAGCGAGTATATTTCCCACAATGCAATTTTTCAGATGTTTTGCAAGAGTGAGGTTGAAGCATATCTTAAAATTGCTGTGCCACAAGAGAAACAGAGGGTGGTGGACCGAAATGACCCATAATTTAGTTGTTTGTCATGTGTTTGTGTAATTCAGAGCATTACAGCCTAGTGAATGTAGCTATATGCCTCATAGGGGGGTGTGCGATTCCCCCCCCGAATTTGTGTGGCGTTCAAACTATTACTGTTATTACGGTAGTTTTACCTGGCTTCCTGCTCACAGCTCCCTGAGCTGGTGTTGAAACTACCGTAATGGTAATTAAGTGCGTAATTACCGTAATATTGGTAATAATGCGCAGGCTGCGTTACTTTTACCCGTAACGCGGTCAGTTGAATTCCCCCCATACTGTAATTCCATTTTCCTTTGTGCAGTAATAATTTTAAGTTTATCACTAAGGTTTAGAAGCCCTAATCAAACTATAGATAGATAGATAGATGTTATGCTAAAAAATTCATAACGTTAATCTAATAATATTCTTAGGGGGGTATTCAATTGTTAGTGAGACGGGTGAAAATCCCGCGGTCGAAAAAATATTACCGTTAATACGGTAATTTGCGCATAAATACCGTTAATACGGTAATTTACTCGCTGGATTTCAGCTTAGGGAGCTGCGAGCTGAAATTCAGCGAGTAATTACCGTATTAACGGTAATATTTTTTGAGCGCGGGATTTTCACCCGTCTCGCTAACAATTGAATACCCCCCTTAAAGTTTATTTATTTTCACCAGTTCTGCCTGAACAAGTCCAGTGTAGCTATTGGCTCTCAATTGTCTATATACCATAGAGGCAGCCATTTTGTGAACTGAACCAATATTCATCATTCTAACACAGCCTCGCTTAATTCATATTGGTTCAGCTTACAATATGGCTGCCTCCACAAGTGCATGGTGATGTCACAGATCCCTACTAAATAGATAGGCTGCTTACTGGAGAATGTTGGTTCACCTCACAAAATGATCATCTCCTTGTGACAAGCACACTATAGCGCAGTGATGGCTGACCTGTGACACTCCAGGTGTTTGCGAAACTACAAGCCCCAGCATGCTTTGCCAGTAGATAACTAGCTGATAGCTGGCAAAGCATGCTGGGGCTTGTAGTTTCACAACACCTGGAGTGTCACAGGTCAGCCATCACTGCTATAGAGGAACTCTTTCTCTAGATAACTTTTTTACCTAAACTATACTACTGGTTAAACTATACCACACAGGAGCTTTGTAGTCAAAGAAGGGACATATATCCGAAGGAAGAAATAGACAGTGTGAGAGGTAATGTTATTTATATTTTCTTTTTTGTAAATGATATAAAATATATTTTTCTTTCTTTAACTCTTGCAAAGTTATGTGGCTTTAATACTAATCTTTGCCCTGCTGATTACATGTGTTTGTGTTCATTCTCCAGTCAGTCGTCTGAAGATGAAGACGTTTTTCCACCTAAACGGAATTCTGTTGGATTGAATGGAATCTTCACACCCGCAACAGAGACTGACAATGCTATAGAAAGCAAGCAAACTAAAGCACATCCGTTGCGAAGAATAATATCGATCGAAGAGGATCCTCTGCCCCAATATTTAGACAGCCAACAGGAGCGGCCATTAAATAACTGGCAGGAGGTCGATGAGAAAGAAGAGAATGTAACAGCCAATAAAGTAGAACACGAAGAAGAAGTACCGACCTCTCCGAGAGGACAACCGGTTGGAAAAGAAACTTTTCCAAATGTAAGAATATGGTTTAAACTCCATTGTTTCGCTAATTGTTTTCTTTCTGCTTCACTCTGAGATGCATTCACTTCCTAAACCAAACAATAAATGGAATCTCACTCCTCTCAAAGCATTTAATGTTGTGTAGAGGGGTTGAGGCCAAAGTTTGGAGAAACCATCTGACACAATAGGTTACATATAACCGATCTTTCTTGGCATGATCAGTAATCATGGTAATAATCAGTAATGTCCACAGTTTGTTTTAATGGCTACATATGTTGCTACGGAAGGTCACTAATGCATAGCTTGTTGGATGGCTGTTTCAGACTGTTTCTGAATTTCCAACAGGTGATTTCAGACAGAAGTATTATTGCAAGTATCAGGAATTATTCTAGTAACATTTATATTGCCTAGGGTAAAGAACTTCATTCGGCAACATCATTCTCTGTGGAGTTACCCTTTAAAAATCTCATCCTGCAAAATGAGTACTTTAATCAGAGGCTGTCATCTTGACAAAGTAAGCCACTCCCCTATTTAAAGGGGGGAATTGGCAAAAAACGAGAGCATGACATCACAAAATGTAATTTGTCTTGTGGATCCACATTTTTAAAGCTTTATAAATTACCTGTATTTTTTTTCCCCACATTCCTGATTATGGGCCTGATTCATTGAGGATCTTAACCTGAGAAACTTCTTATTTCAGTCTCCTGGACAAAACCATGTTACAATGCAAGGGGTGCAAATTAGCATTCTGTTTTACACATAAGTTAAATACTGACTGTTTTTTCATGTAGCACACAAATACTTGATAGCTTATTTGTACACTGAAATTTAAAGTTGATATTGTATCAAACCTGTAGCTGGTGCAAATGATATGACTGAAAATCACCTACCTTTGAGATGTACCTTAGAGATGCCCAAAGCTGGAATTGGATGCTGCTGCGATCTCTCCAGCTTGGCACATCCTTACTGTACATTGGCTACGTGCATACGCCCAGTTCCCTCACCGCTCTGCCCATGATATCGTAGACTGCTGTAAGGGACCTTTGCGCTCGAAGGTGAATTGGATGTGGCTGTGTTCTATGGCGTATGGACTGTTTCTGGGCGTGCTCAGTGGGATTTTACGCAAAATACGCATTTACGTTCCTTAATGATTCAGGCCCATAATCTTTGAAATCCTCTAGTCCCATGTACTTGATGCATAATTCCCTACATAATTCACTACTGCCGCTTGCAAATATACTCTAACTCGGAATTCATTTGTTTAAAGGAAGAACGTGTGTACTGTCCCCCAGATCGATTATTTAAAATTGTCATGGTTGGCAATTCCAGCGTAGGAAAGACGTCATTCCTGAGAAGGTTTTGTGAAGACAGTTTTTATCCTGGATCTGCAGCTACAGTGGGTAGGTGTCCTTAGTATGTAGAGCTATCTCGTCCTGTGTTTTGATAACATGCTCCTTTTTTATCTTGATAAAGAGTCAAGATGACCCATCATCCCACGTCTGTGACCTTCTATTATAGTTCTTGCAGTCAAGGCATTGTTTCGTGTGAGAGAACCTCTAGATTGTAAGCTCGCACGAGCAGGGTCCTCTCTATCCCCTGTTTCATGTCTATGTCCTTGTTCTGTTTCTATGTATGATTTGTTTTGCCGACTGTCTAGAGATGTCTGACACCTTATAAATAAACGATGGTGATGATGAAATCTGCCACACTCACTAACCAAGAAATATTTCAAAGAATTTGAGGGAAATAAACACTGAAATCATGCAGTACCACATGTGGCCTGAAGGTGACATCTTGATGATACTACTAAACCATGGATACAATGCACTACACTGATATTTGTGCCTCAGTAGTGTGGTGACAGCTATTCCTATTTCTGGGACCCTTTGTTTCCTGTATTCTTAAAAGATAGATAGATAGATAGATAGATTGATTGATTGATTGATATGCGATAGACAGACAGACAGATAGATAGATATGTGATAGATAGATAGATAGATAGATAGATAGATAGATAGCTATGTGATATATATGAGATAGATATTAAATAGATAGATAGGAGATAGATAAATATTACATAGACAGATAGGAGAGAGACAGATAGGAGAGAGATAGATATTAGATACATATGAGATAGATAGATAAATGGATATTAGATACATATGAGATAGATAGATAAATGGATATTAGATACATATGAGATAGAGATATGAGATAGATATTAGATAGATAGATAAATGGATATTAGATACATATGAGATAGAGAGTTAGATAGATATGAGATAGATAAATCGATATTAGCTAGATAGATAGATAAATATGAGATAGATAGGAGATAGATAAATATGAGATAGATATGAGATAGATAGATACATATGAGATAGATATGAGATAGATAGATAGATAGATATTAGATAGATAGATATGAAATGGATACATATGAGAGATAGATAGATCGATATGAGAGAGATCGATATGAGAGAGATCGATATGAGAGAGATCGATATGAGAGAGATCGATATGAGAGAGATCGATATGAGAGAGATCGATATGAGAGAGATCGATATGAGAGAGATCGATATGAGAGAGATAGATAGATAGATAGATAGATAGATAGATATGAGATGGATAGATATGAGATGGATAGATATGAGATACATATGAGATACATATGAGATAGATATATAGATATGAGATAGATAGATAGATATGAGATAGCTATTAGATAGATAGATAGCTAGATATTAGATACATATTAGATAGATAGATAAATGGATATTAGATACATATGAGATACATATGAGATAGATAGATAGATAGATAGATATGAGATAGCTATTAGATAGATAGCTAGATATTAGATACATATTAGATAGATAGATAAATGGATATTAGATACATATGAGATACATATGAGATAGAGAGATAGATAGATATGAGATAGATAAATCGATATTAGATACATATGAGATAGATAGATAGATATGAGATAGATAGATCAATATTAGATAGATAGATGGTGTTTGTTTGTAAATGTCCTTAAAATTGTAAGGAAAAACATTTTCTCAGGGCAACAATACTGTTGCACAGATAACTACAGGACGCTGTACTTGAGTTCTCTATGTGCGGATGCAGATCACATCATGTGTCAGAGAAATCTAACCAGAGAATTTGTGACAAAGATCCCCAAGGAGCCATCAGAATATCTCAGTCCTCAGCCTTCTCTGGTCTGTGCAGCTCGTGCGCTGTGTTGTGGCTATTTATCATGATTTATCAGACACGTTTCCCTTTTATGCATCACATCAGCATAATTGATATTAAAACGCACCATGAAATGATATAAAGAGATGCCCACAGTAGACAATATACATAGTTTTAATATGATAGCAAAGCAGTGCCAGCAGGGGAGAGGAACACTCACTTTACTCCCTAAGCAACTGGAACAGGAATATGTATATCCGCCTCCACAAGTTTAGGATGAGGTCATATGTTATAGCTCTGGAGCACCCGGTTGGGGCCGCAGGTGAAGGGTCGACGGGTCGGCTGTTGCCACCTCTGTTCTAATTGAATGAAAGACATGTCTGAGTGAGAGGTGAAGTTAGAAAAAATGAACAGTGAACAGCTGTAAGCAGTATTTTTTTTGTAAACCGGGAACACTGTTTGGTGGGCATTGGTGCTTATTATATTGGGGCATACTAATGGTGGGCAATGGGCAATACTGTATGGTGGGTGGGTTAAAGGACATTTAGCATGGTGAGTAACGGTGTATACTGCATGATGAACAACATGACATATTCTATATTGGGTATGATTGGGGCAATATTGTACATCTGGCATAATAAAGGTAATACAGTTTATTTTGCTACATCCCTCATAGGCAAACCGAGGGGGGGGTTCCTAGTGCCTGGAAACCCCCCTCCAAGCCTGGGGCACTGTATAATTGAGGCTTCACACGACTCTGCTTGAAAAGGGAGAGCTGCGTGCACCTAACAGTAGTGCACACAGCATTGCTCATGTATATTATGAGGATAGGAAGAGTTGGAGAGCAGCCAAGCACTGTCTAAAATTATAGCAACGCCCCCATGCATGAAGGTCACAGCCACTGGCGGTGTGGTGTGGAAACCCCCCACTACAAATCCTGCGTTTGCCCCTGCCCCTGACCTGTCTTCAATATCCACTTACAGTCCAGTTGCAAACTTAGCTCCCTCTACAGTTGCATCTTTCGTGCATGTAATATTCCACACAAATGCACAAAATGCAGGCAGAAAAATGTACACGGCAGCCACTTGCACACCTGTCGAGGATGGTGCACAATATTTATTTCTAAACAAAGGGCTAATTTATTATTACTAATTATATGTTTGTATAATTAGCACATTACTATTAATGAGATCAGAGATGTCAGAAGGCGGTAGCTGAATTAAGCCAAGCTTTTGCCCATCGTTAGTACGCGTAAATCTCTCGGGAAACATACATCACTGCTTAAACGCTTCCTCCTTTCATGCTCCATTACCTATTCAGGTGTTCTTGCTACAGCCCTTCAAACATAAAGGCAATTAACTCCCTAAGGCTTTATCAATCCAGCACACGCAGACCATGATACGTGATATTACAAGTTATGCTGCCAAACAGTGTTCAGCCATGCATGGCTTATTCCTATAACTCGGTCTCCTTCTGCGGTGAAACGCCATCACAAATTAACTTTATATCCCTGCGTTTTGCCTGCCAAATTCTGTGTGTCAGAGGTGAAACTTCAACCTGTTGTCTAGTCACATCTCGGTGACTTTCTGTTATTCTGGGAAGAAAATTACTAATATAAACAGATTTCACTGTGCCTTTGTATTCTGAAATCTATTTTGAGAGCAAAATATGAATGCTGATAAGTTTTATAAGTTGAGATATAATTAAAGTGACTTATTTGTGCACTATTAAAAGAAATCATTTTAGGTATAGCATTTGTTTTTTTATGGTGTCTCCCTGACTTTTGCTGCTGTTGCTGGATGGATAGTGGGCGAGTAAAGGTTTGAATGCAACAATACAAAGGTAAAAAATACACCCCAAAATTGCTATACGATTACTCAATTTGATCTAAAGAGCACGTTCGCGTTGACAGCAAGAGTTTAATAGTCCCGTCTTAGAAGCCTGAAGGTATAATCTTTTGCTTTGAGAAAGGAGCTCCAGTTTGCTTTGAAAAGCATTAGTGGGTTTTATCCAATTGGATTGTAATAAAAATGGTAACTTTATACCAAGTTTTGTAGTTCAAGGATATTCTTCATGATAGAGACACTGAACATGGGGCATTAAAGATTCTAAGATGGGCCGATTATGCAAACTGTGACCATCGTGTTGAACGTTTAACACGTTGCAGAAACCACATTGTTCTATTGGTTGACGCTCTCCCTTCGCATTGTTGCATGTTCTTAGTTGAGTGGTAAAAGGAGATTGTTGCCAGTGTTAGTGTTGCATTCCTGTATTCAACTTATGACCTGGTTTGTACAGGCTATGATTAATACCTCTTGGGAGGTGATCAAGCAGATTTCCGTTTCTAAATACTATAAATAATATATATATTATATATAGATATAAAAATAATATACTAGAGGTGCTTCCATGTGTTTGTTTTTCTTTATCATAGAGAGTGATACTAAAGGTGAGAAGTTTCTTCTACCTCAAATTTTCCTACTCTTCCCACATCCGCCTACACGACTTCACGGAACGATCTCCCAAATCCTATCAGATTAGTCTCTCCAAGGCTTCAAGCGGGCCCACCTCCTCGCTCATTTGCCTCTGCTACCACCTCCACTCCCTCAACCTATTTGTGTCCTCCCCTTCTCTATAAGATGTAAGCCATACTTGCCAACCTTTTAACATTGAATTTCCAGGCAGGGGGTGTGGTTGGAGGGCGGGAAGGGGCGGGGCACGGTCAATCGCATCATTTTGGCCCCAACCTGGCAACAAAAACATAATATTGCCGCGGAGGGCGGGGCCAAAATGACACGATTCACAGCAAATCGCATTATATTGTCCATTAAATAGCAGTATGCGGGATACTTGCCTGCTCTTCCGGGTGTCCGGGAGACCTACCTGAATTTCGTGAGTCTCCCGGACATTCCGGGAGAGTTGGCAAGTATGATGTAAGCTTTAGGATATAAGCTCTCATGAGCAGGTCCCTCTTTCCTCGTGTTCTCCTTCTACTATCCCATCACTCCCTGGACCTCTAGGCCGGCATCCCTTGTCCTGTTTTCTTGAACCCGAGCCTACTTCATGTTGGACATTTCCATAATTCTCACTCACTGTCCTGTAAGGAACTTGTGCTGCATCACCAAGTAATTTACGTGTAATCTGTTAATTAGAAGATATCTGGTCTTTGTATAAATATGTTTAGTTTAATAATGTATAATGCAATGATGCATTTTGAATCATTGATGTCTGTGTGTTGCATACTACTGCAAATTTCATGTACGGGCTGTGGTCCTTTTGCTGTGCCTTATGAATAAAGTATATTATTTATTATTATTATTATTATTAATAATAATAATAATAATAATAATAATAATACTGATGTTTATATTTGCCATGTTTTGGTTCAATGTGCAATAGCGCCATATGGCGTGGCCCCTAATTGTGTGATGAATGAAGGTGCCGACACCAGGACATTATAAGTCGGACTCTCACAACCGTTCATGAACACTAACAACACAGACTACTCATGACTTTCACCTATAACACCATGATATACTCACCGGTACACTGTTGCCCCCAGTACTTCTGCTCAGACATATTAGTGTTTGTTATATCTTCTGCCAGGCAACTTTACAAAATTTTGTGTAATGTTTGTAGTCTTATAGTCGGTAGGAGAGACAATGCTAATTTTTTTTACAGATAATAAATTGCCAATCTGATTATATCTCGCTCTAGACAAAAACTGCAAGATCTTAAAATTCATCTTAATGCAACTTTATCTTCCAGATAAATGTATTTTATATTGGTGTTCTGGATAAAGCAACAGATAAAATAAAATTGTATCGACGTAGCAGTTTGGTGGTTATATAATGACAATAAACATCTTTGCTTGGTTGTTTGAAATTGTCTAAAGGCAGATTTCCACTTTAACAGCACTGAACTATCCAACATGGCGCCTAAGTTGTAATAGACTCATATCTGGTGTAGAAGTTCTGACACCTTGTCACACTGACACCCGCAGACATCAGACACCGACAGCTTTTTGCTTTAAATCAAACGATGCTTTCATGCAGCATCCATTGTTGTCAGGATGACACCAGTAAGTAATACCAAGTTGCCTACACCTCACGGTGACCCGATGCTAGCTAACACAGTGAGTCTCTCTAGTCACTAGCCAGCTTGTTTAGCATCAGCCACACCTAACACCTGAAAATACAGGCTTAAATACACAAGTCTCCTCCCTTTAGTCTAGTTACCTCATTAGACCACTTGTGTGTATGTAGGCTAGGAGTTTGACTGTTTAAGGATTTAACCCTGTACGCAGCTTTCTCCTGCGGACTTCCTGGGACCTCACCTGTCCCTATAGAGGAGAGGTGCGGCAAATAGACCTCTTTGCCGCACTGGATATTGCTGTGTTTTACCATTACAGGCAGCTGTTATTTGTAAAACAAAATAAATAGTAAATAGTTTTGAACCCCGTTATAAATTTTATTATGCATATCTGAATGATATAACCATTAGACTAATGAGATTTATTTCTTTATATGAAATTCAGCTTAAGATTAAATTTGCAGATAAAGAGTTAAAAGACCGAATCTCTAAATCAAAAGTGAATCCAAATGTCATTGGCAACAGAAACCATTCATGTCTTATTATTGGTTATTTTTAAATACGAAACACATTATGCTACACTTACTAAAACGTGTCTTGTTTTCTGTTCTCCCTCTGGTCACGCAGGTATTGATTACAGCGTAAAGACGGTAACGGTGGATAATTGCCAGGTGGCGTTGCAGCTTTGGGACACAGCTGGACAAGAGAGGTCTTCAATTATTTACTAACGTTGCGCAATTTCATTTAATGGGAATCTGTCTCAGTTGCTGAGTTGTTAATTATTGTGCCAAATAATTCCACTTTATGGAGATTATTTACTGTGATGTAGTTATGCAAATGGAGACATTACTCCACTAGAACGAGTGCAGGTCTACTGCAATGTACCAACAAATTCACATCTAAATGTAACGGTCTATCCAGCTCTGTAGCAGGATAATCCATAATGATGATTATATTATCGTCTCTCCTATTTTTATTTAAAGGTCTGAAATGTATAATGGCGTTTTTAAAGCATAGAGTAAATTGACTTGGCACTTTTAAGTAGATTTTATTACAGAAATGGAAAAGTGACCTGACTGATACCAGGTGTGAAATTATATTTCAGGGAAGTAATATGTGAAAAAAAACATGGTACAGTATAAAATGTATTAAACACAAAAAATGGAAAACATCTATTTTCTTTTTTTTTTTTTAAACTCATAGATTATAGTTGCCAACCTTTAACAATGAGTCTCGGTGTAGAGGAGGGAGTGATAGGGCGGGGCTCCACGAATTGCGTAATTTTGGCCCCGCCCCCTGTGACATAATGAAGCAAACGCGTCATTTTAACACGGGGGGCTGGCCAAAATGATGCGATTCCCAGAGAATCGCATCATGGAGGCTTCAAATCTGCCCACTTCACTAGGAAGTGGGCAGATGCGGGAGAATTTTCAGACTTACCCGGAATTCGGGAGTCTCCTGAACATTCCGGGAGAATTGGCAAGTATGGCGTAGATTTCTACCATAACAACCGGCAACGTGTGCGGTGTGATGTCCACCTGCCACATCGCCGGCAATTGAATCTCTTCCTATGTGTTAATCATTGTTTCATTCCCTGCCTAGGCTTGTCTTGTGATTGGCTCTTACGCTATTTTGTTTGCATTCAAAAACATATTTCCACTTGTTTCTCACTTGTCACTTTCTCACTTGTTTCTCACTTGTCACTTTCTCACTTGTTTCTCACTTGTCACTTTCTCACTTGTTTCTCACTTGTTTCTCACTTGTCTACCGATAGTAATGTAGATTATATAGGTAATATTTTAGTAACAGAATTAGTGAAAGCCAGCTAGTCAAAGAAACAAAACAGTATTATTGAATTGGAGATTAGATAGCCACTTTTTTCATTTTCATTCAAATTACTGGGATAAATTTACTGAAGCTTCTAAAAAAAGAAAAGTAGAGGTGTTGCCCTTAGCAACCAATCAGATTCTAGCTATCATTTGTCTAGCACATTCTACGAAATGATAGCTGTAATCCGATTAGTTGCTATGGGTAACACCTCCACTGTCATTTTTAGAAAGTTTAGTAAATCTATCCCCGTTAAAGCATACGACAGCAGATGGGAAACAGTTTTAAGTGAGTAAAGTTTGGTAGTACAAATAAGCATTAAATCACAATGTCAACAGTGGGTAACGTACGTACACATCCAAATATCCATGATGATGCATGTAGTTATAGTTATTCCCAAGTGATATGTTAGGCTGCCCAAGGTTGTGTGATACCTCTAGATAAACTGCTTTTAAACTGTAGTTAGAGCGGAGATGGGCAACAGATGGCCCAATTGATGACTGCGGCCCTCTGAGCCCTCACCTGCGGCCCCCAGGTCCCTCCTGTTTTAATGTCAGATTTGTTTGTTATAGCTGGTAACACTTTTTTAAAATGCCTTACAGATAGGCGTCTTCTTCTTTAATGTTTTAACTTATTACTGAGATTAAGGGTAATGTAAAGGGTAATTTTAAAGGGTGGGGTACGAATTTACGGAGGTGGTGTGAGCGATAGGCAGTGTGATAAAAAATCCTGATCAACAGTAAGAATGGCAGCCTGTTTTCATGTAAATTTAAATAGCGATCTCTTTATCAGTATTTTTAAAGCGGCAATGCTGGGTCCCTAACCTTATTGTTATTCCTAACCTTAGCCCTAATCATAACCCTAATCCTAACCCTATTCCTAACGCTAAGCCTAAGTGTAAGAGGTAGGGCGGATGAGAAGCGGTATTGCTGCTTTAAAATACTGACATAGAGGTCGCAATTTAAAATGACGTCAAAACACGCTGCCGTTCCTACTGCTGATGGTGATTTGTTACCACACTGTCGGGGACTTGTTTTGTCATTATTAAGGTCAATCAACATTTATTATCAGTCGGCCAAGTCAGTTTCATTTTTTTGGGTTCCTGGGAGTCACTGTCAGTGTTATCAGCACCGTTAAAGTGACTAACACCGATTTAAAAGCTATAGGCCCACCCATGTGACTCCGGAAATGTATGAGATTGGCTCAAGATAATTGAATTATAAGATCAGATTGATTTCAGATGAACAATCGTCTAGTAATTTGCTTAGCTAACAAGCCGTGAGAAAATGTTGTGTTTAATTTGTATAACTACAAAATTTATTTAAACCTTAATGTTATTTAATTGTTATTACAGGTACCGTAGTATCACCAAACAATTCTTTAGAAAAGCCGATGGTGTCATTGTGATGTATGAAATCATTTCTAAGGATTCGTTTACTGCTGTTCGACAATGGCTCACCAGTGTGGAGGTAAGATACGGTCACCAGTGTTCACCCCCAAAAAATTTTGCCAGTCGGGTGGCATTAAGAAGTACCCAGGTGGGGGCAGTATAATACTTTGCAAATATAATAAGAAATGTTGGCGGTTATTGCCCACACCTGCCAGGACTGGTCAGACTGGTGGTCAGTGGTCTAACACACACTGCTGGCTGTAGTGCTCACATAGTGCCTGTTCTAGTAGGAGAAACTATGGTTTATTCTATTATAATAGGACTCTGTTGGGCTCCAAGAGCCGGGTGGGAAGTAAAAACAGCCGGTTGGAGCACCCGGGAAATAGGTGCTGGGGGAGAACACTGGTCACTTAGTTAAAGGAAGCACCTAACATAAATATGCAAATAACACAGACCAAAATCATATGAACAGGGAGACCCCTACCCTGAAGAGCTGACAATCTAGCTAGGTAGTAGTAGTCACATAGAGTTGATTAGGAGAGAATTAAATGTATGCTTTTTATCCTTTCAAAGAACTTTGTATTAATGTCTAGTACATGTCTAAGACATGCAAGTCCATGGTACTGAATATTAATACATAATAAAGAATATTAAAGGGGTCAATACATAATAATAAAATAATTAATAATAGTAAGCTAATAATACAAAAATTGGTTTAAAAGTTATGAAAAAAATGTACCCCACCCTTCTTAAAATATGCAGGCATATAAGAGCTATGTTAATGAAATGTTAGAGGTTGCAGAATAAAATAAGGGATATATTTCATGAGCTGGGTCAATTTAAATGAAAAAGAATCACAGAAAAAAACAAACAAAATATTATTACCCCCCCCCCCCCACCTATATAATGCCCATTAAGTAAAAACATATTTACTTGACTATGGAGTGAAATGACAGCAGTAACTGTGCTAAAAAAGGAACTGCACTTGGCTATAATAAAAAATTTACAATAATATATCAAATTATAACCAAATAAATATTTTTTTGAAACACGTGTTTAATTTTTAGATTATTAGAACAACAAAAACAAAAAACACAAACATTACACATACTAAGTCCCCCCAACATACACATACATACATTATTAAGCATATGACACTGATTATATCATACAAGTGAATCAGTATAAGTCAAGTCTTAAGTCATGTGTGCCAATTAGGTCAAAGTGTGGCCTTATGCGATCATGTTTGACACGGCAAGTTGGAACACGGAATGTCTCGGCTCATGACTCACTTGTGACAGGTGGTGTCAGGATACCAGGATATTAGGGCAGGATCCCACTAGTAACCCTGGTATCTAGGGGTTCAGGATCACACAAGCAATTAAAAGGTCTGGATACAACGGTATCTTTATTACAGATAACTGCAAACAATAGCTTATATATGTGAACCACTAGAATCTGTAAACATGATTTGCGTTGTATTGTGTACAACAAATGTTCGCCACCCATTTCATGAAAAAAAATCTAGATACGTTTGGTAAGGATATGGATTTGTCAGCTCTACTCTTTCTTACTTCATTACCACAGACACTGGCCTTGCTTCTTTCCTTGTGCAATGTACTTAGTGATGTGGCTTCTTTATGTTCCATTCACTGTGAGAGGCCTAATTCTTCATGGGGTGTAAATTTGTGAATTCGGACCCGATTTGTGAAACAATTTGTGAATTAATTTGTGAATTGCTGAAACTCAGATGAATTTCAGAATATTAATTGGGGTCCGGTGTTCCACCCAAACTTGCATGGAAACTGCATATTTGTTTGTGGATCAATTTGTATTTTTTTTTTAGTGGCCCCAAACACCTTTGTTTTCACCATTTCTTTAAATGTTGTAATTAAAGTACTGTTGTGTTAATGTTAATGTTGTATTACTACATCAATTGACAAACTTATGAACATTTGCTGTGACTGTTATTCTTTGTGATGCTTTATTTAATTTATATGTCATACAATACATGCACATTTACGTAACATTATGGAGAACACTAGGGTTCTATTATATTATATATCAACAAACTTGTGTTCTCTTCCCTACAGGAAGGAGCCGGAGAAAACATACCTATATTATTGTTAGGTAACAAAACAGATATTGAAAAAGAAAGAGAGGTGCCTTGTGGACTGGGGGAACATCTCGCTAAGGTACAGTATTTTTTAACTAAAACTAGTAACCATTTAAAGTGCACTTGTTCCCTATAGACAGTGAAACCAGCCATTTTGTGGGCTGTACCACTATTCAGAAGGCGGCCTATCGGTTCACTAGGACCCAGTGATGTCATCAAGATACGAATGGACAAGTGACATCCCCAATGACATCACTGAGGAAGTAAGGACAAGGGGGCTCCGTGATACCACTAGTTTCTAGTGAATCGATCTATTGTATATTAGTTCAGACCAAAAACATGGCTGCCTTTACGGTGGTTTATTATACAGACGATCTCCGTATCTTGTGACGCCATGCAAGCAGGTTTTCTGTCTTTTGTGTACATGTGAAAGATAGACACATCAGGCAAGATATATAATGACATGACTATTTATCCATCACACTCACAACTGCACTGCAAAACTGTAACAATACCCTCGCTGAGAGTAAGATAATTGCTTAATAACTTTGATCAGTCAGGGTACAGTGGGGACAACGACCGGGCATTGAGGGTCCAGGAGTTCTGAACCACATGCTTCCAAGTTTAAAAGATGGCGACTGCATGACAATCTAGGGGGAGATACAATTTAGTATGAGGGTGTCTATGACACAGCCCATGGAGACACATCAAGGCAACGTTGGGCTGAAATTAGCGGAGATTCCTTACTGTGATTGGTGTCTTCAAATATGGAGGTGATGTTCAGTGGCACATGACGCTGAACTGAATCTGCCTCTAGTGTCCCTTTAGAGAAGCCTAGATAGAAGTAATGCAACCGGCAACACCAGAGCCATGGAAAAGAGATCTAATAGTAAGTGGATTGGTTAAAATAATAATAATAATAATTTGTAAAAGTAGTTAAATAATAAAAAAAAAATTGACTAGAAAATTAATCAAAATGGCACTGTTGCAGATATAGAGGGTGGTATACGCAAGTGTTGGGGAGGGACAGGGGACCCATGCCCAAAGTTTGCACCATATTGGGGCTTTTGGGTTACTAGTTTCACCGCTGCTGAAATTCACAACTACTTCACTTACATTTAAATCCTTCAAATGTTCTATTAAAAATGCATCTATTCACTTGTAGTATATTATCAGATCCCTTAACATTAACAGATACCCTTTACCCTACTTCTAAGTGTCACCATTCTTCTCATACTGTAGGGCTGCCCTTCCAGCCACCAGTTGTTGCCTCCTACTTTTTGGGGTGTTTCTTAAAATAAAGCTGCCGATACACCAGAAGACTGGGTATTGTGGCCTGACAGCTGAGTGACCAGTTTGATTATATATATATATATATATATATATGAGATGAGCGCACTTGGATTTCTGAAATCCGAGCTCACCCGAACGTTGCGGATCCGAGCTGGATCTGAGACAGATCCGGGTATTCCCGCCAATTGCAAAACTGAAAGTGAGGCTCTGAGTCATAATCCCGCTGTCGGATCTCGCGATACTCGGATCCTATAAATTCCCCGCTAGTCGCCGCCATCTTCACTCTGGCATTGATCAGGGTAGAGGGAGGTTGTGTTAGGTGGTCCTCTGTCCTGCTATATCTCGTGCTGTTCAGTTCTGTGCTGTGCTGTGCTCTGTGTTCTGCTCAGTCCAGTGGCGCTGTGTCCTGTGCTCTGTCCTTCTGAGTTTAGTGGTGCTGCTGGGTCTTGTGCTGTGTCCTGTTCAGTCCAGTGGCGCTGTGTCCTGTGCTCTGTCCTTCTGAGTTCAGTGGTGCTGCTGGGTCCTGTGCTGTGTCCTGTTCAGTCCAGTGGTGCTGTGTCCTGTGCTCTGTCCTTCTGAGTTCAGTGGTGCTGCTGTGTCCTGTTCAGTCCAGTGGTGCTGTGTCCTGTGCTCTGTCCTTCTGAGTTTAGTGGTGCTGCTGGGTCTTGTGCTGTGTCCTGTTCAGTCCAGTGGTGCTGTGTCCTGTGCTCTGTCCTTCTGAGTTCAGTGGTGCTGCTGGGTCCTGTGCTGTGTCCTGTTCAGTCCAGTGGTGCTGTGTCCTGTGCTCTGTCCTTCTGAGTTCAGTGGTGCTGCTGGGTCCTGTGCTGTGTCCTGTTCAGTCCAGTGGTGCTGTGTCCTGTGCTCTGTCCTTCTAAGGGCATTGTTATTTCCCCATTATTCCCAAATTATAAAAAATTTCAAAAAAAGTTATAAAAAAAATAAAAAAAGTAATTATAAAAAAAAAAAAATATCCCAAAACAATCCTGCAGTATAAGTCCATTGGTACCGCTATATAACAAAGTTCACTCATTCTGCAGTATAAGTCCATTGGTACTGCTATATTACAAAGTTCACTGATTCAGCAGTATAAGTCCAGTGGTACTGCTATATTACAAAGTTCACTCATTCTGCAGTATTAGTCCAGTGGTACTGCTATATTACAAAGTTCACTCATTCTGCAGTATAAGTCCATTGGTACTGCTATATTACAAAGTTCACTGATTCAGCAGTATAAGTCCAGTGGTACTGCTATATTACAAAGTTCACTGATTCAGCAGTATAAGTCTAGTGGTACTGCTATATTACAAAGTTCACTCATTCTGCAGTATAAGTCCAGTGGTACTGCTATATTACAAAGTTCACTCATTCTGCAGCATAAGTCCATTGGTACTGCAATATTACAAAGTTCACTCATTCTGCAGTATAAGTCCATTGGTACTGCTATATTACAAAGTTCACTGATTCAGCAGTATAAGTCTAGTGGTACTGCTATATTACAAAGTTCACTGATTCAGCAGTATAAGTCCTTTGGTACTGCTATATTACAAAGTTCACTGATTCAGCAGTATAAGTCCAGTGGTACTGCTATATTACAAAGTTCACTGATTCAGCAGTATAAGTCTAGTGGTACTGCTATATTACAAAGTTCACTCATTCTCCAGTATAAGTCCAGTGGTACTGCTATATTACAAAGTTCACTCATTCTGCAGTATAAGTCCAGTGGTACTGCTATATTACAAAGTTCACTGATTCAGCAGTATAAGTACATTGGTACTGCTATATTACAAAGTTCACTGATTCAGCAGTATAAGTCCAGTGGTACTGCTATATTACAAAGTTCACTGATTCAGCAGTATAAGTCTAGTGGTACTGCTATATTACAAAGTTCACTCATTCTGCAGTATAAGTCCAGTGGTACTGCTATATTACAAAGTTCACTCATTCTGCAGCATAAGTCCATTGGTACTGCAATATTACAAAGTTCACTCATTCTGCAGTATAAGTCCATTGGTACTGCTATATTACAAAGTTCACTGATTCAGCAGTATAAGTCTAGTGGTACTGCTATATTACAAAGTTCACTGATTCAGCAGTATAAGTCCTTTGGTACTGCTATATTACAAAGTTCACTGATTCAGCAGTATAAGTCCAGTGGTACTGCTATATTACAAAGTTCACTGATTCAGCAGTATAAGTCTAGTGGTACTGCTATATTACAAAGTTCACTCATTCTCCAGTATAAGTCCAGTGGTACTGCTATATTACAAAGTTCACTCATTCTGCAGTATAAGTCCAGTGGTACTGCTATATTACAAAGTTCACTGATTCAGCAGTATAAGTCCAGTGGTACTGATATATTACAAAGTTCACTGATTCAGCAGTATAAGTCCAGTGGTACTGCAATATTATAAAGTTCACTCATTCTGCAGTATAAGTCCAGTGGTACTGCTATATTACAAAGTTCACTCATTCTGCAGCATAAGTCCATTGGTACTGCAATATTACAAAGTTCACTCATTCTGCAGTATAAGTCCAGTGGTACTGCTATATTACAAAGTTCACTCATTCTGCAGTATAAGTCCATTGGTACTGCTATATTACAAAGTTCACTGATTCAGCAGTATAAGTCTAGTGGTACTGCTATATTACAAAGTTCACTGATTCAGCAGTATAAGTCCATTGGTACTGCTATATTACAAAGTTCACTGATTCAGCAGTATAAGTCCAGTGGTACTGCAATATTACAAAGTTCACTCATTCTGCAGTAGAAGTCCAGTGGTACTGCAATATTACAAAGTTCACTCATTCTGCAGTATAAGTCCAGTGGTACTGCAATATTACAAAGTTCACTGATTCTGCAGTATAAGTCCAGTTGTACTGCAATATTACAAAGTTCACTGATTCTGCAGTATGAGTCCAGTGGTACTGCTATATTACTAGCAGGAAAAAAGGCAGTTTGGAAGCCCCTGTACAAACTGGCTCTATTTTACCTCAGTTGACCCCCCTCCAGTGTGTACTCGGAAAGAGTTTTTAGTGCAGCGGGGAACCTGGTCAGTGAGCGGCGAAGGAGGTCGCTTCCTCAGAACGTTGAAAAAATGATGTTCATAAAAATGAATGATCAATTTCTCAATCAAGTACAGCACTGCCCTCCAGATACTACAGAGGGACCTGTGGTTGTGGAGTCCAGCGGGGACGAATTGATAATGTGTGAGGAGGAGGAAGTACACACTGTAGGGGGAGAGGAATCAGAGGTTGAGGATGAGGACGACATCTTGCCTCAGTAGAGCCTGTTTAGTTTGTACAGGGAGAGATGAATAGCTTTTTTGGTGTGGGGGCCCAAACAAACCAATCATTTTAGCCACAGTTGTTTGGTAGGCCCTGTCGCTGAAATGATTGGTTTGTTAAAGTATGCATGTCCTATTTCAACAACATAAGGGTGGGTGGGAGGGCCCAAGGACAATTCCATCTTGGAACTTTTTTTTTGCATTATATGACCATTCAACAGTCGTTTGCCATGAGCACAAAGTAAAACAAAATTAAAACAAATTCAACAAATTAAACCAAAAGTAAAATGCCCTGTCATAATCAGTGTTTATAACTTATAAACACTACACTTGAAAGCTTGAGCCTTTAAATGAAAAAGTCACTCTTCATTGCACGAATATTTGCAACAGGGACAATTTTTTAGTTAACAAAGTCAACAAATAACACTTCAACGCTGTCTGTCTTTCACATACTTGATGGGATCTCAATGATGAATGCTCTGTACCATGGTCGTCTAAAACAAGAGTTATTGACGTGCTATAACTACTGTAGTTTTTATAAATTATAAACACTATACTTGAAAGTTGGAGGAGGTATTGTGGCCCCGGTACCAAATTGGGTACCGGGGCCACTCCACTATGCAGTCCAGATAGAGGCGTATCAGATATTAAACAACGTTGACTGTTGCTGCCAAATCATAAATTAAGGAAAATGACCTGTCATCGTCAAAAACAAGAGGTATTGACACGCTCAAACTACACCCTGTATATGCTGCAGAGGATGTAGGAGCAGGCAGCTGTGCAGTGGAATTCAGACCATTTGAAGGCGGAGGTATTGTGGCCCCGGTACCAAATTATGTACCGGGATCACTGCACTATGCAGTCCAGAAAGCTACCTCGGTGAAACGTTTTGGACTAAAAACAATATTGTGAGGTGTGAGGTGTTCAGAATAGACTGGGAATTAGTGGAAATGATTGTTATTGAATGTTATTGAGGTTAATAATAGCGTAGGAGTGAAAATAAACAAAAAAAACTTGATTTTAACACTTTTTATGTTTTTTTCAAAATAAATCCGAATCCAAAACCTTAAATCCGAACCAAAACCTTTCGTCGGGTGTTTTGCGAAACAAATCCGAACCCAAAACCTCAAGCAAATCCGAATCCAAAACACGAGACACCAAAAGTGGCCGGTGCACATCCCTAATATATTTATACATATATATATATATATATATATATATATATAGTTTGGCACGCCCTTACTGCACATCGACTACGGGCAAATGCCACTTACCCGCCCTGTTCCCTCCCTGAAATCGTAGTCTGTAGGACGTGTCCTGAGCGCTTGAACATGAATTGAACGTGGCTGCGTTCTGTGGCGTAGGGTCCGGCCCTGGTCACGTGCAGAGTAATTTTGCGGACTGTGAGCACAAAACCGCTTTTTACGTTCCTTGAGGAATCGGCCCCATTGTGTAAGCCTAGAGGAAGCCTTTACATTTGACACACATTTTCACTAGCAGTTTTACTAGTGTTAAGAAACGACAGTGGGTACCTGGCCTTAAGAACAGCTGGATCATATATTTCTGCTTCATCAATAAAAATATTTGTTATAAACCCTTTGTGCATCTTTTGTATGATCCAGGATTGCAACTTAATTTTCTATGAGTGCAGCGCCTCTAGTGGACACAATGTGAAAGGATCCGTCCTGCACTTAGCAAGGTGAGCCATATAGTCTTCTGCAGCAATAAAAATATTTATGTCTGTTACCAAGGTCTATTGTACAAACAGAATGTCAAAAAATATATATTGTAAAGCCCTGTGCACGCTTGAAAGTGATGTACGGTACATGTTAAAAAGAAAGAAAATTCACAGATAATGTTGTCAATTATTTTGCTAGTATCAAAAACACATTGTAACTAAATAGATAAATGAATTAAACTAAATCTGCTGTAGCGCACATTGTTTTCTTGTTTAATTTTATTTATGGATCCAAATCAGTCACTTTCACATGGCAGCTTATAGTGAGTGCAGAAGAAATTGGGATTTTTAAAAATAATTATATAGTTATTGGAAAGGAGGGCAAATTATTTAATACAACCCTGTGACATGTCCGTTGCCTGTCCATTATTACCAGATTCTCTTATAGATTCCTTTGCATACATTCATTATCATCATCATCATCAACATTTATTTATATAGCACCAGCAAATTCCATAGCGCTTTACAATTGGGAACAAACATTAATAAAACAATATTGGGTAATACATACAGACAGAGAGGTAAGAGAACCCTGCTCGCAAGCTTACAATCTATGGGACAATGGGAGTTTGAAACAGAAGGGCATGTGCTACATCATATTGCACAATGGACCAGCTAGAATGCAAAGGTAAAAGTACTGAGTGGGCTGTGTGTGTTGCAATGTTGGTCAGAAGGTTGTTGTCTTGCGTTAGCAGTGTAGAGGATGACAATAGGGTAATCTAGGGAAATTAAGATGATGGTTGAGGAATATCATAAGCTTGTCTGAAGAGGTGGGTTTTCAGAGAACGCTTGAAGGTTTGAAGACTAGAGGAAAGTCTTACTGTGCGAGGGAGGGAAATCCACAAGGTGGGTGCAGCCCGGAAAAAGTCCTGTAACCAGGAATGGGAGGATGTGATGAGAGTGGAAGAGAGACGTAGATCATGTGCAGAATGGAGGTGTCGAGTTAGGAGATATTTTGAGACAAGTGAGGAAATGTATGTCGGTGCAATTTTGTTGACGGCCTTGTATGTTAGTAGAAGAATTTTATATTAGATTCGTTGAAATACAGGCAGCCAATTTAGAGACTGACAGAGTGACTCAGCAGAGGCAGAACGGTTTGCAATGAAAATCAATCTAGCCGCTGCGTGCAAAATAGATTGTAGGGGTTCAAGTCTGACTTTGGGAAGACCAGTAAGGAGGTAATTGCAATAGTCGATGCGGGAGATGATGAGTGCATGAATTAATGTTTTTGCGGTGTCTTGTGTGAGACATGTGCGTATTCTGGAAATGTTCTTTAGGTGTATGTAACATTCTTGTATTGACACATTGAAAACATAGGCCGCTGCCCTCATGGATGACAGGTGTTGTGCGGTAAATCCACAATAAGTAATGTGATAAATAACGAGTCTGGCAGCATCTCCAGCCTAATGCACATTATCTAATAGCTATGAAAATGACAGCTCCGAAAGCGTTTCTGTGCTACGTAATTAGATGTATAGCCTCATAGTGATATTTCAGTCATTACTGGGCCAGGTGAAAGGGTTGAAGAAATAAATCTCTTGGTATGGGCAGCACGGTGGCTCAGTGGTTAGCACTTCTGTCTCACAGCACTGGGGTCATGAAATAGATTCCCGACCATTGTGGAGTTTGTATGTTCTCCCTGTGTTTGCGTGGGTTTCCTCCGGGTGCTCCGGTTTCCTCCCACACTTCAAAAACATACTAGTAGGTTAATTGGCTGCTGTCAAATTGACCTTAGTCTCTCTCTGTGTTTGTGTGTATGTTAGGGAATTTAGACTGTAAGCTCTATTGGGGCAGGGACTGATGTGAGTTCTTTGTACAGCACTATGGATCTAGTGGCGCTATACAAATAGATGATGATGATAATGATGATCTGTAGGACGTTACTGTACGCTCTCACAAACACGGATATTCCTACTCTGTCCACCCTGTGTTTTCAAGTCTACATTTATTTTGTCAGCCTTGTATTTTCCTCTTTTGTGTATGCTCTGTTTTCTGTGCCTTACATGTCAATAGGAATAATAATAATAATAATAATAATAATAATAATAATACATAATCTCAAAGTAAAGTGTACTTACCCATACTTACCAACTTTCAGGGGGAAGATTCAATTGCCCGTGAAGGGGCGTGCGAACATATCGTTGCGCACATTGCCGGCAATTACGGTAGAAATGCCTGCTCACTTTTCCTTACACCCCATAGAGGAGTTTACTGTCAAATCTCCACCGCAAAGCGTCTTGCGGACATTGCGCAGACACTTAGGGGTATATTTGCTAAATTGCGGGCTTGCAAAAATGGAGATGTTGCCAATAGCCACCAATCAGATTATAGCTTTCGTTTATTTAGTGTATGGTACAAAATGACAGCTAGAATCTGATTGGTTGCTATAGGCAACAACACTTTTTCGAACCCGCAGTTTAGTAAATATACCCTTTAGCGTCTAATTGAATCTCCCCTTAAAGTGCTCGGCCACCCCTAACCCCCCCCCTACTCGCTCCTCTCCCCTAAAATCTCATTAACCCCCCCTCAGTCACTTGATTAACCCCTCTTATTCACATCATTAACCCCCCCTCTTAGTCACATCATTAACCCCCCTTCTTAGTCACTTCATTAACCCCTCCTAGTCACCTCATTAACACCCCAGTCACTTCATTAACCCCCCCAGTCACATTTGTTAACCCACCAGTCACTTCATTAACCCCTCCCAGTCACTTCATTAAACCCCCCAGTCACTTCATTAAACCCTCCCAGTCAAATCATTAACGCCTCCTCTCAGTCACTTCATTAACCCCCCAGTCAATTAATTAACCCCCCCTAGCTATTTCCTTAACCCCCTCAACCATCAAGCAGTTTCCAGTTAATTACCCCTCCCCCAGTCATCTCCCACCTCCTCCCCCCTGATATTTAACAAATAGAACTTACCTTGAAGTCTTCTGCTCCTCTTCTCTCCGGCACTTCTGTCTTCTTGACAGGCAGCTAACAGCACATCCCATGCTGTTAGCTGCCCTATCAGTGCAGCAAGTGTGGTCATCTGATCATCTCATCATCTCACATGACCACACTAAGCTTAACACCGCAGCTGCCCTGACAGGGCAGTTAACAGCATCGGATTTGCTGTTAGCTGCCTACATCTGTATAATTGAATACACTGACAGCCTGGACAGCCCCCTTGAGACCAGGGGTGACCGATCACAGAGGAGGCAGCAGACATTTTAGGTAGTGCATTTTATTTTATTTTTTGTTAAAAGCTTGCTAATTGTGTCGGTGCTGCGACCCCTAGGGACCAATGGTTGATCAGGCATACTTACTTTTTTCACATGGCTTCTTTATGGTGGCTTATATGTATGGCTTCATACTATAAATGAAATAATTAAATAAAATTCTATAAATGATTTTTAATGTAAGGTACTTCTCTTATACTCTTTATTCGCTATACTCTTGATTTTGTTTCAGACTTGTTTTTAATTCATGTATATTTCTAGGATTTTGAAAGAACAGGAAGATACGGATAAAGAGAAGACTGTTCATTTACTTGAGTCACAAAAGAAGACAAATTGCTGTTCCAGAAAGTAGACAATGAAATGTTAATTCCTCATTTTATTTATACACTATGAGTCTGTGTAATGCTGAACATTTATGTAGTATAATACTACCTGGTAATTATTTTTGCTAAATTGGTTCAAGCTGTTTACCTCATAAGTCAGTAGATGATTTATTGAACCTAAAGGCCGACAGCCTACACTGCTATTGGGCTGTCTGAGAACTCAGTCCTCCAGGAAGGAGGACTGAAGAATATTTGAATCTCTCTGGAGTACGTTCACATAAAGTGCACGCGTGTTATACGCGATGCATGACTTGGTCTTGGTAAGATGGCAGCATGTTAGGTAAAGAAGCGCATTTTGTTTTTATTTGTTTTTAAAGATATTAGAACTTTTTATTAGCATTTTTTTAATGCTTTTTTTGTTGTTGTAAGTTTTACGCTTTGGGGAAACCTGATAGGTGTGGAGACAAGTTTAAAGGATCTCACCTACATACTAACACTACAGGATTCTGGAGTGTTTTTATATATCAGCATCTTATAAGCAGGTAGAGCCCAGGGTATCTGTAGACCATATCCTTAAACACAAGATTAATATTTTGTTGAATAGGAAACTTGGAATCCTCCTTGCTACAATCACATACTGGACCCTGGCATTGATGACTTCAGTCTGGGAAAATTTCCAAGTTTAGTCAGCATTACTGGGGGACACAGAAGTAATCGGCCACTTTCATTGGCCAGTTGTCAGACAGGGGATTGTCTGTCCATTCTGCCGCTTACGGCCTTTCTCCTCCCGTCTACTAACTAACCGTAATATTTGTATACGAGTTGCATACACTAAAAGACAACTATCACCGCTGTGGTGCTGTTAATGTTTAGATGCTAACTACAAGTTGGCCGAGTAACTCCCACTTTATACTTGTCTGGTCGCACAGGAGTTGTCTGAGCTGAATCCCTCTGTACTGCTGTTAAAATCCTAATGCTCTTATTGGCTGAAGGAAGGGGTGTTTTACAAATGCAGTGTGTGCCAGAGTAATACTTGCTCCCTCCCCTCAATTCACCAATTCCGTTTAGGAGATGCTCGATCCCTATCGCTCTCCTACCGGTTGGTCCTCTTGACACTGATGGCCGAATTATTTTGAAATACCGTACTTCAGGCACGGTTATTGAGCACATTTTGTGGGAATAGTGGCGGGCCCGGCAAAGCTACACCAATGGGTCTAAAGTGATTTTGAGACTCCTTCGCTGGATGTCTCACCCTAGGTGCCGGGAGCCCATAATTCAAGGGGATGGTATAAGCACCCCTGGACTCACTGGACTGTGTGCACGGATTACCATGGACTCATGGTATTAATTGGCTGCTGGTTGTTCTAGTCCTGTCCAGTTCATTTCCTGCACGTCTGTGTTTAACTGACCTTGAAGAGTAAACACAATAGGTGCTCTGACCATAGTCAAACACACCTAGAAATCTCTTCACTAAGAGCATTAAACACAGAAAGGATAAACATTACAAAATCTCATATAATGTAGTCAAAACTATATTTGTTTTTATAATAAAATGAATTGTTTTGAATTGAAATTAGTGCATACTTGCCAACTTTGGAGGCAAAGTTGGCCATGTCTTGGGGGCATGGTCATGTTAAACGTATCATTAGACCCCCCTCCCCCCCCTTCTATACAATACCAATTTCTGCCTATTGTAACAGGAGGTGGGGCTAGGATGACACGTTTGGCCCGCCCCGACCCACTTCACCAACCGAGCGGGCAGGATTTGGGAGGTTGCCCTGCTTTTCCGGGAGGGATCCCAAAAGTTTGGGAATCTCCCAGACATTCCGGATGAGTAAGCAACTATGATTTAATGTTACACAACATGTTATCGTCAGATCCCCTAAAAAAAAATATATAGTGCTTGTTACAGAATGTAATAGCATCTTGTTACTTACCTTGACACAGAGCAAGACACTTTATTTTGAAGTTTACTGTGTAATTATGTAAGAGAAACATTTAAAATATTGAAAGCTATTGTGTAGCTGGCCAACATTTTTTGTCCTTTTATAGATAAAAATATTTTCATTATCAGTATACATTATATATAAATAAATCTCAGTGGCTTACTCTGGCTATTATTTGTTTATATTTAATGCATGTAATTAGCAATTAATGTATATTAAATTGTGCATTGATCTTTTTTTTTTTTTGACATTGAAGACTGCAAAAACCTCTGCTATCTGTAATTGGGTACTGTCATCTCGCAGAATGTTCTGCAACCTAAGAAAACTCTGCAGCCTGCAATTCTTGGAGAATGCAAAATATTTGATGTACTGACATTTATAGAGTGTAACTGCTCAGTCCGTGGGGTAGCGCCATGTGAACTGAAATCCGCCACTTCCGAAATGACGGAATATTCAGAGTTCCACTCAGTCTTATCAAACATCCCCAAATGTTGCACTAAGGTACAGATCATGTAAATAGTGAATACTGACTCGGAAACACATATAAGCAAATGCTGTACTTTAATGTTGTTAGTTTAAATGTCTCTGTGAAATGGGATTTATTCTCCGTTAGTTACATTTCTCTAATGTATATTAATTGCTCTACAATGTAAAATATTTGCTATTAAGAACAGATTGAATGTAATAGAATTTTGTAGGTGCTGCGTTTTTGATAGAAAGGAATTTATTACTAAGAGATCATAATAAATAGAAGAGCTTTATTGAAAGTAAATATGTTATGAAACACAATTGTTGTGCTAGAGATTTATTTTAGGAACGTCAATTACTGTTTGTTTGTTTTTTAACTATACTGCATTATTTAATGCTAAATGTGAAAATAAATTATGCTCAATTTTAATTTAGAGTATTGTGCTTTTTTTTTTTTTTTTTTTTAAATGTTCAATTCTAAAAATCTGTAAAGTGACCTGCCAGTTTTACATTAAGGATAAATAGGATTATACTATGTAGCGGTGCTAACAAGGATTATTTAGAGGTTAAATGGACGGATATTTGAATGTTAGGCTCCCCCAACCAATGGGTGCAGAGATAGTATAATATATCTCTTCTGGCCGTTCTGTGTGTATATATCTATAAATTTATATCTAACTACAATATATATATATATATATATATATATATATATATATATATATATACATATATATATATATATATATATATATATATATATATATATATATATATATATACAAGTTAACCCGTGCATGATACTCATGCATTCTAGTCAAATCAAGCTACTTAAGGTGTTAAAAAGGTTCTTGTCATGCATTTGGGCCATAGCCCAGGCCTCAACCACCAACCACTCCCCACTGTCACCCCCGGCAACCACCAACCACTCCCCACTGTCACCCCCGGCAACCACCAACCACTCTCCACTGTCACCCCCGGCAACCACCAACCACTCCCAACTGTCACTTCTCCTTCAAGATATATATATATATTTTTTAAATCTTTATAAACACTTTTAACAATTAACAAATTAAATGAACAAATTAAAAACATCTTAGTATACCAAATTTAAGCCCTTTCTGAATTTTTTTTCCACACACACTAAGAATTTAGTAGGTCAGTGTATAACTCCGCCCAGCAGGTGGCGCTGCAGCTTGGTTTTATTTTTTCCACACACAGACAGACTAACACACGCCACTAGACATTTATATTATAGATAATTTATATATATATATATATATATATATATATATATATATATATATAAATATATATATAACCTGCCTTTTCAGATAACTTTGATCAAGTAGGTTAGAGACAGGTGGGTTAACAATACTATGTAGGTCTGATGTTACCCTTAAGGGCCGCACATTACCCTTAGGGCTAGATTTACTAAGCTGCGGGTTTGAAAAAGTGGGGATGTTGCCTATAGCAACCAATCAGATTCTAGCTTTCATTTATTTAGTACATTCTACAAAAAGACAGCTAGAATCTGATTGGTTGCTATAGGCAACATCCCCACTTTTTCAAACCCGCAGCTTAGTAAATCTAGCCCTTAGTCTCAGTGATCAGATAAACAATACATTTAATCAAACAAGGAGACACCTACTAACATATCAGCAGGCATTATAAGTGTTAATAGCTATAACTTACAAATCTGGTAATAAAGTAGGAAAGATCTGGGGGCCACAGGTGAAAGTTTGAAGGGCCACATTCAGCCCTAGGGCTGCCTGACGCCCATCAAACCTAGGCAGTTGTTTATGGTGTCAATGGTTGGTGGGGGGGCTAAAACTCTGATTGAGGGATATGTCACTCCTCCGTTGATTTTAATTCTCCTGTGGCACCCCACATGGAGTGCCGGCCTCTAACATGAAGCAAAAGCAGCCAACAGCTGCCAGCTGCTGTTCCTCCATGCCAGTGTTATGCTGGGAGTAAGGCGCCCAGTGATGATGTCACAGTCAAGCGCCGCACTCCAAGACTGAAGAGCAGAGGATGACGCCCTCACCTCTGCCTAGGTAAGAAACAGCGAGTGTGTGTGAGGGGGGTGATGGTACTTCACAGTGGGGGGCTTGTGGGGGGCTGCCACTTACGAGTGGGGGGGGGGCATCAGGCATCACCCCCCCCCCTCTCCCCTTTTTGGGTGCCCCAGGACCATGCTGGAATGGGTAACATTGTTTATGGGTATGAGTGCAGTGTTGGTTTGAGGTTTGCATGATTCCCCAATACACCCAATTACAAGGGGCTACTGTGGATGTAAAAATACTAAACTTTGTAGCACACGTACTTTATACTATAAATACCAAATAATCTACAAACAGGTGAAAATTTGTTATAACTGTAATAATGTCCTCTATGTACTTTTCACTTTGGATAATGAGGCAGGAGATGTTCTCGCTTTAAACATGTATATTAGCAACAACAACAATAATAATAATAGAAGTCGGACTGGAATTATTTGGGACGCTCATACACACCAGTGGTACTCAACAGTTAGCTATGGGAAATCTGGGAAAAATAAGCCACACCCCAAATGCCCCAGCCGATCCAACCACTTTGGGATGCAGCCCCTCCCATCTCAGTGTAAGCCCCACCCCTTTCATGCCTGTGACTTGGGGCAATCTTATATATAAAACCCGTTGATGTCTGTGCAGAGGCGCAGGCCTTTTACTTGAGGATTAAATTAAAATTTCCCTGAGCCCACATGACAACATCTGACTTAGGACAGTAATAAAAGAAACCGTGGAGGCGGCCGCTGTCTCGTATTTTCCACACATCTTCCCTCACAGTTTGAGCTCATTTCATTTACTTCACCTTGATCACAGCAAGCAAATGGTTTAGAATTACACTGGCCACATGTATCAGGCCTGACCTATAAACACATTAATATATTAATATTGAAGACTAGAATTGGGCATTTTTTTTTTAAACAACTTTATTAGTGCAATCTTTTTTTTTTTTTTTTAAATAAAATGTTGACATGTTTTGATACTGGCGCGTATCACAGCTTCTGAAGCCTCTTGGCTCACTAATCATGCAATTTACTTATCAATAGCTGCCACAAGACAAGCTGAAATGAACACACTGATTTAAATCCATTCATTTTATCGTTAACATAGAGCTTAGAGGTTTTGTGGTATAAACCACTTTATTGCCATAACAAGAATCCGTTTCCATGTCAAACATTCCGTTACCAAATCACTGACTTTAGAAACCTATAAATAACACCTTTTGTATCTAGACTCACAATTAACCAGTAAACACAGAACATTTGCTCATTCCATTTATTAGTTACTTCCAACAACATCAATAATTCATTGTATTCGTTTTTTTTTTTATTATTCATCTCATTTCTTCCTGTAACTAGCACAGTAAATCATCGTCAATCTAAACTGGCTTTCCAGTGACTGATTTACAGCCCCACAAATACTGGTGGCTTCAAGTATAGCAGGTTGAGGGTTAATGAGATTGGCTTGTGCTATGGATCTAGCGCATTTTGTAATCATGAGATATTGAGGCTTCGCACAGCTGGCCTTTGAAATCCAATTCTACTGTGAAATCCAGATCGCGCTGCAATAAAAAGCAAACATAGTTAGTACAGCAACAATAATTTAACCACTTAGTTACCCCATGGTTCGGTAATGCATATGTAAGCTGTCTGTATTCCAATAATTATGTGGAGTGGGGTTAAACGGTGATGGCCAACAGCATAAAGTTTGTTACACCAAAAGGAAAAAGTTACTATAAATGAATTGCAAAGTTGGGTTCATTGGATATCATGGTGCAATGTGTAAAAATGTACTGTAACCCGTCGTTAACCAGACATGTGCTTCCATTTTTAAACTGTACTAGACAATGACAGGTTGAATGTGATTGGTTGCTGTAGGTTTAATATTGTCCATTGACATAGCATCATACTTACCTCCCAACATTCATAAATAGAAAATCAGGACAAATTAGGCCACATCCCAATTCACCAAACCATGCCAAGCGTCACGAACATTTATAGCGAGGCTACGCCCTTTTGGTTGCCGAAACTCAGGACTATCCTTCAAAAATCAGACTGTTGTCAAGTGTCGGCACACACCTGATGTACACAGTGACCTTTGTGCACTACTATAGGAAGCCAGTTAACCTATCAGTGCTAGACTTTACCTTTAAAACAAAAGTGGGGACTATGGCCTTCCTATTCTCCTAACCCGACTTCCGTTGGGTGTCCTGATTTCCATGTGAACACTAACAATAAATGCTGTATTCCATCCCAAGCCTGTTATTACAAAATCATACCCACTAACACTCCCAATTTCCAAGATTGAAACAAGGTTAGGCTTAACAATTTAGGGATAGAGCTGTACTACCTAGGGGTATAGTCTGGGTTGATCATGGTATGGTTTCAGTAGATGTTTGACCTCAAGTGTCCCCATTTCCAAATCAGACATGCTGGGAAGTGAGGAAAAGTTGCAGAAACTTGTGAGAACTGAAAATATTTTAGTGTCAATTCCATAGGGGAAGCATTTATTCTATGTACACTGCATTTCCTGTTCACATAAACCAGGAAGGCCTAGAACAGGTTTACTGAAGGAACAGACAGGAAGTGGTAATGGAGAAGAAGGCCGAAGAACAAATCTAACATTAATTTATCTATATCAATTTTACCGTGTCAACCGAACTCCACCATATTTTATGTGTATGAAGCAATTAAGTCTATTCTACCTTAAATTAAAATGATCAAATGATGAGACATCGGGCAGACAAGCGTTCGTGCAGTTCTATGGCGCTAAGTCCAGAGATATATGACTTTTCCACAGATCCCAGCCTGTCTAAGATGCATATTAGTGTTGAATCAGTTTCTTTTATTAGTCATGGATTTCATGTAGTGAAAAATGAAATGCTGTACTTTTATCATTAATGTCTTAATTTTGTATGATATATATTGCCTCTATTATACCGACTACATCCTGACATCAGGAAAAAGCCTTTTCAGCTGACAGTGAGGAAACACAGATGTTTAAAAACAACATCCTTCCTTGGTGTTAGAAATCAGCATGACAAATGAGGTGTCTCAGCAGCCAGGAATCCTTCTCTCTTTGCATCCTGCATACTGATCAGTAATGACACGCTGAAATAATGCAGTTTTCACAGGTGGAGTTTCATCGTTTGCATTGAAGGATCGGGCTGCCGAGAGCCGCAGTTTGAGCAGGCTGCAGATATAGCAACATGTATTCCGATTTCATACATAAGGTATATTGCAGCTGTAGCATGCAAGGGCTAACAGGGGGTTTCAGAAGGTGGGTTCCGAATATAAAAAAAAATATGTTCTCCCCGTGTTTGCGTGGGTTTCCTCCGGGTGCTTCGGTTTCCTCCTATGCACCATAAACACACTGGTAGGTTAATTGGCTGCTAACAAATGTACCCTAGTCTGTGTGTGTGTGTGTGTGTTTGGGAATTTAGACTGTAAGCCCCAATGGGGCAGGGACTGATGTGAGTGAGTTCTCTGTACAGCGCTGCAGAATTTAGTGGCGCCATATAAATAAATGGTAATAATAATAATACATATAAGTATGGTATCTATGAATCGTGCCCCAATGTAGTCTACAAACTACACTGGGTTAGGTCATAAATGGTATTGCTGCTTTATTTTTATTTTTTTTAAACTTTCTATTAAAATTTTCTTAGCGTCACTTGGCCAATATTGCTTGGCCAGGGGGGATTCCAGACTATAAATTCACGAAACACATCAGTGACGTGGTACGGCAAACAAAGTCTGAGGGAAAATACATTGGTGAATATATATATATATATATATATATATATATATATGGAAACTAGTGCTCAGGTAACGTGAAGAAAATGTGTTGTAATGAACATTGCAAGCAATACTTCCACCTAACAGTCATTGACAGTTAGGCTAACGGTGTGCTACCTAACAATTTCGGGCATAGTTTGAGCGCATCAGGGTGTGGCCAGGGGTGGATTGTGAGTGTGGTATAAAATGTTCTGATTTTCAAACCCAGAATGTTGGGAGGTATGTTTTATTTTCTGTATTATCTAGCACATACTTGTCTACTCTCCTAGAATGTCCAGGAGACTTCAGAATTCCGTGTAGTTCCCGCTGACCACCCAGGAGGCCATTCTTTTGACCCCACCCACTTCCTAGTGAAGAGCCGAGACTGGGGCCTCAATGATGTGATTTGCAGCGAATCACAACATGTTGGCCACTCCCCGTAAGTTTTATGATGCAATTGCGGCTTTTTGCTATGGAGGGGTCCAAAATGATGCAATTTGCACTGAGAAGCCCCCCCCTTCAACTGCCACTTGACCTCCCCTCCAAGATCTCCAGGAAGGGAGAATGTTAATTTTGGCAACTATGATCTAACACATAGTTATCTCAGATAAGATACATTTGGCTGCTTCCTGCCCAACACAATTAAAGTTATCGATCTTCTGTATTAGCACAAGACAGTGACATGTCTTACAATGTTGTTAGCATTTGGTTTCATAGATATAGTTCCAAACAGTTCTTCCCCTCTCCGTACTGTTAGATAATCCTCCAGGTAGAAGACCGTTTGTTTCCAGTGTGTATAGGGAGCATCAGGGGCTGTGAAATAAAGATCACAAAGCAATCAGTTCACAGTGATAGAAAGACAAAGGTAACACGTTACATACACAATTTGTGGACGCTTGCACTGTGTTGAATTGACAAAGACACTTTTAAGAGAAACTTGCATGAAACTGAAATAAAAAATTATATTTGAAACAAACGTTGTACAATCAGAACATGTTGTAAATGCAGAGATTCTATTCTGCACACATGTCCACAACCTGATAGTCAAAATTCTGCAAATAGGTTTTATTTAAAGCCTAACTCCTCCCTGATGATGTCACAACCTGGCTACCTCAGCTTAATTTCCAAAATCCCTGACCACTTAATGTACCGAGGTCATCGGGAGAGAGCAGGTTATTTTGAAATTGCATGCAACTTGGTATCTCACTATTGCTATCCTAGGACGTTTTGTTGGAAGGTCTATATGCTAAAGGTGTACAGGTGCTTGTGGAAGCAGACTGTACTCCGCTGGTGTTAGGTTTACTTTAAGGAACACCTGTCATCCAACACAGTGTGGGCAGCCACCATCCTCAGACCCAGGCTGTCAGTGTCAGCACAAGAATCCCTGGAAGGGGCAGGAACCGTTCAATGTGATTCCTGCCGGTCAGGTTAACTGCACACAATGTGAAAAGCAAATGTTATGCACTAAGCGGTTTCTGATTTTTCTTTTGTCTGCTATTGCTAAGAAACCTGACGTATTTCAGCAAGGGACAGATGGGAGGTATGTGTCACTGCTCTTTCTTGCAATGGTTTATCCAAAAATGTCAACTTGACCCATTTCAGAAGGGAGACAATTGTCTGGCTCAATATTTCCCCCTTCCCTTTTTCCTTTTCACTGATTTAACCTGGACTAATTTAATTAAATAACCAAACCTTGTTCAATTCGACCCCCAAAAAGCTAAGGATAGCAATCAGAAATATAAAGGTTTCATCACAGGGAGAGATACTTAGGGTCGGTACCTAATAGCTTTAATTTGGAACAAACCTGAGCCCTCTGCATGATTTGCACCCTTATTATTAATGTCTGACATGTATGGAACACATTTAAGCATAATTCATGAAGGACCCAATCAATTCTCATCAGTCTGGAGTGCATGGACTGAGCACTTTGACCCATAAAGATCCCCTTCTCTTACTGGTATATAAGCAGCCTTGGATCTCGACCCTTTCATTCGCATTCCCTTCCTCCCCTCCTCTATGCTCATACTAACATCCCACAAATCTCCTCACATTCCCCCCTTACATTCACCTCTTCTAGTTTCAATGGACTAGAATTTAGAATTTACCTTATTTTATAGTTTATTGATGATAACAGCACAGTGGCCTAGTGGTTAGCACTTCTGCCTCACAGCACTGGGTTCATGAGTTCGATTCCCAACCATGGCCATATCTGTGTGGAGTTTGTATGTTCTCCCTGTGTTTGCGTGGGTTTCCTCCGGGTGCTCCGATTTCCTCCCACACTCCAAAAACATACCGGTAGGTTAATTGGCTGTTATCAAAAATTTGACCCTAGTCTCTAACTGTCTCTCACTCTCTGTCTGTCTGTTCCCCTCTCTGTCTGTCTGTGTGTGAGTGTGTGAGTGTGTGTCTATATTAGGGTATTAGACTGTAAGCTCCAGTGTGGCAGGGACTGATGTGAATGAGTTCTCTGTACAGCGCTGCGGAATTAGTGGCGCTATATAAATAAATGATGATGATGATGATATCAGTTAGTTATAAGATATATTTTAATTATGGCTGATGTATTCTCAATTCATTCCCACTTTCCAGCCCCCCCCCCCCGTCTACGTTCTGTTCCTCCCCCCTGTTATATTGCTTAAAAATTACAATATAAATATAACTTAAAAAAAACAAGTGTGTCCGCCATATCTGCTTTTGATAGATTGAACATGAACATGAAAAGGCACCATGCTCAATAATTTATATAGCTGATTATTCCACTGCAGTATATAAATACTGTAAGAATGCATTCAACTGGGAGTGTTGGCTTTGATATGTGCTCATGTTTTGGCTTGGATCTAAAGCCAAACGTTTGCATTTCAAATCATCCAGTTGCTTTGGAGTTAAAATTTGAGATCAAAAATATTATATCCAATATTTATTTATTTTTCATTTTTCCTTCCTTCGTTTATAATTGCATTTTAAAAGGGAGCTTCACCAACAGTTTTGTTTTCCTAGCCCCCAATTCATAATGAAATGAACTGTAATTCCTCTGTTACATTCTGTTGGAAGTAAAGTAAATGTTTTAATGTCGTTTTTACATTGTGTCCTCATCTGCTGGAAAATCTGTCCAACTGCGAGCTGGAAAAGAGACCAGTATGGGGGTTTTATATGTTGTTCTCTGGCTTTTAGTATATTTTTTAAAAGTTTGATATTTTTTAGGAAATGTTGAGAAGCCAGTATATTTAAATGTTTAAATGCTGCTTTTAAATCAAACGAGAAAATAAAAATGAATAACAATGATTTGTAGGACATAATATAATGATTAAAACTGTATAAATTTTAAAAAAAAGTATGTATGTCATTCTTATAGCGTAATTATATTTTATCTACAGCTACACCTACTCACTATAGTCTTTACTTTTCCTTATAACACACCTAGGGCTAGATTTACTAAGCTGCGGGTTTGAAAAAGTGGGGATGTTGCCTATAGCAACCAATCAGATTCTAGCTGTCATTTTGTAGAAAGCACTAAATAAATGAAAGCTAGAATCTTATTGGTTGCTATAGGCAACATCCCCACTTTTTCAAACACGCAGCTTAGTAAATCTAGCCCCTAATGCTTTCAAGTTTTGTCGTATATATAACTTAGACAAACCTTTATATTTTCCTTTTTCTAATACATTAAAACAGTTCGGAATCAACTCAAAATTAATGTATTTAGAAGTGTGAATTGTTACATCATTTCACATTCAAGATTTCCACTTTAAAAAAAGATACTAAAAAGTTAGATGCTGAGGTCTATGTCACATACCAGATGCAGATGTATTCTTATATATAGTCAACCGTGTACGAAGAAGGGATGGGTGAATCAATTCTGAAATTCAGTATTAGGGACCTCTGTCTAATAAACTGGGACCATTGAAGGTGTTGCCCAGAGCAACCAATCGGATTCTATCATTTAGTACAATCTAGAAAATGATAGCTAGTCTCTAATTGGTTGCTATGGGCAACACCTCTACATTTCCTTTTAGGAAGGTGTGATAACTCTGGGCCTGATTCATTAAGGATCTTAAATGAAGAGGTATCTTATTTCAGTCTCCTGGACAAAACCATGTTACAATGCAAGGGGTGCAAACTAGTTTTCTGTTTTGCACATAAGTTAAATACTGTCTGTTTTTTCATGTAACACACAAATACTTGATAGCTTATTTGTACACTGAAATTTAAAGTTGATATTTGTGTACTACATGAAAAAACAGTCAGTATTTAACTTATGTGCAAAACAGAAAACTAGTTTGCACCCCTTGCATTGTAACATGGTTTTGTCCTGGAGACTGAAATAAGATACCACTTCATTTAAGATCCTTAATGAATCAGGCCCTCTATCCCTATATCTGGCCCTAATATTTGTAGCAATGAAGGCTACAATAATTATTATTAGCAATACACACTAATATTTTGGCGCATACAATTTATTTTTTAACAGCATTGGGACACAAATTTAGATTCTAACAGATCTCTGTGCTATTTTTAATCTAGCTGAAACATTTGACATTAATGGCATTGTTAATTTATTTCACAGCAGTAACTGATGAACAAGGAACCGCTAATTCATTTATAGAAAACGCTCTTTAATGTTTTTCCCTATTCTAACAGATGTTTTCCAATTAGCACCTTGAATTTTGAAACAGTTGCTTTCAAAACAACTTATCCTATTCATAAACTGGAGTTTCCAGAGCAAAATCCAAATCAATTTAAAATAATGAAGCATTTGCATTTCCTCTGTATATTGCACAACAAACACAAATGCCAGATTTCTATTTTTTTGCACTAGGTGGTGAAAAATGAAATGAAAGGAGAAATAACAGGGTCCCAATATTCCACAGATATTACATGGTAACAATCAGTTAGGTTTGTGACCAGGGGAGGGCTGGCAAATTTTAGTCTAGGGCGCAAGACTCGACTCAGCAGCCTATTAGGAACATTTTAAAGGGAAAAAAATGCAGGTGGCCCGTGACCCAGCCCCAGGTAGCCCACTATGCATAGGCAAACTGAGGAGGGGGGGGGGGGGTTCTAGTGCCTGGAAACCCCCTCCAAGCCTGGGGCACTGTATAATTGAAGTGGCTGGACCCTGCCCCCGCTTCACACGGCTCTGCTTGAAAAGGGAAAGCTGCCCGCACCTAACAGTAGTGCACGCACCATCGTTGCCCATGTATATTATGGGGATAGGAAGAGTTGGAGAGCAGCTAAGCACTGTCTAAAATTATAGCCACGCCCCTATGCATGCTGGTCACGCCCACTGATGGCGTGGTGTGGAAACCCCCCTCTACAAATCCTGGCGTTCATCCCATTTCCCGTGGCACAACTTAGACCACAATTAGTCTTTTCTAATCTGACTGTAAAACTAACCTTAAACACCTTCGACAGACTCACTAGAAATCTCCGCCTGTCAGTGTACCCCTCTTCACTATCCCCTATCTGGGACCATCTTCTCTTCCCCCCAGACAAAACCATGATATGGCAGATGACTAGAAAGCTGCTGCCATAACCTGTTTTCATTACATATTTGGGAAATTCACCCCAACTTCATTCACAGAGATCCAGGAGAGACAGTCTTTCCCCAAGACCAAATTTAATCACTATCTTCAGCTACGCCATTTTGTTCACTCATCTTAAAACAGGTCCATTTAGAAATCTATCCTAATTTGAGCCTACCTCTATCTACTCCCCCAACATCAAGGGTTCGTTCGCCCTTCTATACCATTCAGTTCTTGCCCAGGAAACACCAGCTCTAGACACCCATGTAGCTGCTTAGGAAGCTGATGTTGGATCCCCCACCGTAAATGGAGGAATGGGAGGAAGACCCATAAGAGGATAGCAAAATGCTCTATCAGTGTAGCAACAAGATAGAACCCTTATAAGATATGTACTAGATGGTATCAACTTCATCTTATCTATCCCGGAATATCAAATTTGTGTTGGAGGAAACCTGTACAGAGAGGCAACTACCGACATATTTGGCGGTCTTGGTCTCTCATAACATTTTTCTGGAACGACCTCTGTACATTAATTGCTACCGTAACAGGATTAACCCTCAATCTTACCCTGTCCAGCTTCCTACTGTGCGCTCCTATTCCACACCTTGATAAATACACAGATAAACTTATCATGCACTTGTGCGGGATGCCAAGCTCCAAATAGCACACAACTGGAAGAAAGAGAGACCCCCCCTCTCGGTAGGAACGGATTAACCGCATTTGGTTCATATCCAGCATGGAATACATTACTAGCTTGTAGAACTATACAATACAAAATGCTATAAAATCTGGGAACCAGGGTATGATTACCACAGCACCCCAATCCCAGGAAAAGGATAATCAAGATTAATATTTCAGACCATCATTTACACCCTCCCCCCGACTCACTGATATTTACATGCTGTTGTACAAATTGATCTTATGTAAGAACTCACTAGAACCACACACGATGCAGACTGAATTCTCTGTCTAATTTATTCCCTGTGGCTCTTTACTAAGATGTTACAACTGAAAGCAAATATTAATAGTTCTGCTTTGTCATTTTCAGATACTTTGTTACATCACAACTTGTAACCTTCTGACATGATGATTCTTTATTATCTGTAAACTGTTAAAGCATAAACAGAATCTGCATTCAATATTAGTTTGCAGTGTTGACACGAGAATTGGTTTTCGCAAAGTTTGCTGCTTCAGTGTTTTTAGACCGTTTTGTCAGATATTGCTATGGTATACTGAAGTAAAATCACAAGCATTTATTAAGTGTCAAAGGCTTTTATTGACAATTAAATTAAGTTTATGCAAAGAGTCAATATTTGCAGCGTTGACCCTTCTTTTTGATTTCCTCTACAATTCGCCCTGGCACGCTGTCAATCAACTTCTGGGCCACATACTGACTGATGGCCGCCCATTCTTGCCTAATCAATGCTTGGAGTTTGTCAGAATTCGTGAGTTTTTGTTTGTCCACCCGCCTCTTGAGGATTGACCACAAGTTCTCAATGGGATTAAGGTCTGGGGAGTTTCCTGGCTATAGACCCAAAATTTAGATGTTTTGATCCCCGAGCCACTTAGTTATCACTTTTTCCCTATGACAAGGTGCTCCATCATGCTGGAAAATGCATTGTTCATCACCAAACTGTTCTTGGATGGTTAGGAGAAGTTGCTCTTGGAGGATGTTTTGGTACCATTCTTTATTCATGGCTGTGTTCTTAGGCAAAATTGTGAGTGAGCCCACTCCCTTGCCTGAGAAGTAATCCCACACATGAATGGTCTCAGGATGCTTTACTGTTGGCATGACACAGGACTGATGGTAGCGCTCACCTTTCCTTTTCCGGACAAGTGTTTTTCCAGATGCCTCAAACAATCTGAAAGGGGATTCATCAGAGAAAATGACTTTACCCCTGTCCCCAGCAGTCCAATCCCTGTACCTTTTGTAAAATATCAGTCTGCCCTTGATGTTTTTCCTGGAGAGAAATTACTTCTTTGCTGACCTTCTTGACACCAGGCCATCCTCCAAAAGTTTTCGTCTCAATGTGCATGCAGATGCATTCACACCTGCCTTCTGCCATTCCTGAGTAAGCTTTGCTCTGGTGGTGCCCCAATGCCGCAGCTGAAGCAACTTTAGGAGAAGGTCCTTGTGCTTGCTGGACGTTCTTGGGCACCGTGAAGCCTTCTTCACAACTATTGAACTTCTTGAAGTTCTTGATGATCTGATAAATGGTTGATTTAGGTGCAATCTTACTAGCAGCAATATCCTTGCTTGTGAAGCCCTTTATGTGCAAAACAATGATGACTGTTTCCTTGCAGTTAACCATGGTTAACAGATGAATAACAATGATTTCAAGCACCACCCTCCTTTTAAAGCTTCCAGTCTGTCATTCTAACTCAATCAGCATGACAGAGTACTCGCCTTCCTTGTCCTCGTCAACACTCCCACCTGTATTAACGAGAGAATCACTGACCTGATGTCAGCTGGTTCTTTTGTGGCAGGGCTGAAATGCAGTGGAAATGTTGTTTTGGGGATAAAGTTCATTGTCATGGCAAAGAGGGACTTTGAAATTAATTGCAATTCATCTGATCACTCTTAATGACATTCTGGAGTATACGCAAATTGTCATAAAAAAAACGGAGGAAGCAGACTTTGTGAAAAATAATATTTGCATTTCCTTTATAATATAAAGGAAATGCATCTTTTAATAAAAGGTACAAAACAAATAACATTTCAGTTGCAAGAAATGTAATTACGTATGCTCAATAGCTTAATATCCGCAACATTTTAAATTGATCTGTGAACACGAAGTGACCAGTGTAGGCCTCTCAAGCGCTGCATTTATTCTTGCTATTTAATTAATTTCAGATTGCTGATTAACTTGAACTTGGTAGTAGCTAATTACCATGGCAGCAATTAAACTCTACAGTTCAATTCAGCCAAGTGTGTGAATTCAGATAAGCAGTCATGTGGCTTAATTGTCCTAGCCTTTGCTCTCAATTTATTTAAACAATGAAAACAGTGTGGATTTTAAAAGGCTTCAGACCTTGGATCTTTGCTTCACTAATAAACTCTCCTCCCCCCAACTAACAAAACTGTGGGGTTCACTAAGTAGCCGTTTTATCATCTGCATTCTGCAGGCATTGGCAGCCACTCTCCAGGCTGTGAGCTCTGCAGCAACAATGAACCACAAGCAGGTGGCAGTGTTGAGCTAAACAGCCCTTGTGCATGCTGCCACTTGTAGTGCCACAAGTATGTACTTTAAATGGTGTCCCCATCAGGAAATATTAGGTGTTTTTGCCACGTCAGAAAAAAATATTATTGCCCCACTGGTAATGAAAGAGTATGCCACTATAATATAATAAAATAAAAATGTTTACCCTTACATATAACCATGCATGACATTTGGTCCACTAATTTATTAATAAAATAATTCATAATATATTTTGCCCCTATAAACAAGAAATCATGATTACTTTCATAATTAAACTTGTATTGTGCCTTCTGTTGTGATAGGAATGGTGAGAAAACACAAGTGATTTCAGCTATCTCGCCTGTCAGAAGCACAACTTTTTTTCTGGTGATTATTTTGGGGATTTACCAGCGATTTGCAAAATCGCAGCTTCATGCATTTGACATCTTGTATTCTTAGAATGGCAAACTGTCGGGACAGTGATTTACAACGTGTCAGTTTTGGTTACATCAGTTTACTGGCAATTTACTATGAACTTTCATTGTCATACATTGGCGGGTTCCCTTTTCCTTCCCATCTTATCGCTTTCCCTTTTCATCCCTTTTTGCCACTCCCCTTTCCTCTCTAGACTGTGGAAGAAGTAGGGTAGGGTATTAATGTAATGTGGGGGGGTATTAATGTAATGTGGGAGGTATTAATGTATTGAGGGTGTTGATGTAATATAGTGAGTGCTATTAAGTTAGGCTCTGTATTAAATATAGAATCTTATACTTTAAAGACTGGGAAATAGACCTATTTATTAAGCGTGAGTTATTGATTTAATGTAGGGGCTGCCTGGAGGGAGGAAGTGAAGGGGACCTAGTGAAATATATAAATTGCCGCTCCTGATGGGCTGGTCAGTTGAAGGCAGAGTTGACGCAGAAAGGATCGAAGAAGTGAAAAAGAAGGAAGGTGCCGGGAATAACAGAGGAAGTCAAGGAAAGAGGTGGGGGCAGATAAAGACGTGTCCAGTGGTGAAGTCTTCAGGAAGAAGGTGATGATGACCTCAGAGCAGTCATGGCGCAGGAGAGGGCGGCACACATAAAAGAGCTATCACTGTGTCCTCTCCTGGCTCCTCTCAAGCAGCTGGAGAAGGTAAGTGCCCTATGTCTGTCTGTCATCTAATTCAGACCTCAGCCAGCCACCAGGCCTCAGTCACCCAGCAGGCCTCAGCCAGACCCCAGACCTCAGTCAGACCTTAGGCCTAGTCACCCACCAGGCTTCAGTCACCCACCAGGCCTCAGTCAGACCTTAGGCCTAGTCACCCACCAGGATTCAGTCACCCACCAGGCCTCAGTCAGACCTTAGGCCTAGTCACCCACCAGGCTTCAGTCACCCACCAGGCCTCAGTCAGACCTTAGGCCTAGTCACCCACCAGGCTTCAGTCACCCACCAGGCCTCAGTCAGACCTTAGGCCTAGTCACCCACCAGGTCTTAGTCAGCTTCCAGATCTCAGTCAGCCCTTATGTATCAGTCAGCCACCAGGCCTCAGCCAGACCCCAGACCTCAGTCAGACCTTAGGCCCAGTCACCACCAGCCCTTAGTCACCCAGCAGGCCTCAGCCAGACCCCAGACCTCAGTCAGACCTTAGGCCTAGTCACCCACCAGGTCTTAGTCAGCTTCCAGACCTCAGTCAGCCCTTATGCATCAGTCAGCCACCAGGCTTTTGCAGACATCAGACCCAGGCAGAGTTGACCTGTTGCTCAACCCCTCAGGGAAATTCTAAGCTTGTGTAAGTACTCGTGAAACAACAAGGATCCATGAAAGGTAGTTTGTCCACACAACTCACTGCCCAGTTTATTGCACTGCATCTCTCATTGTTGTGGTTATTGTTGTGTGATAAGGTTCTGTTTGTTGTTCATTGGATATCTGCGACAGTTTCCAGTGCATTTAGGATAGGGCCTAGGAGAAAGCAGTTTCAGGGTGTGCCTCTTCTGGTAGTTAGGGCTAGTTTGGATAGGGAGGTGTGTTCTGTCCTCAGGGACCAGGTGACAGTTCTGGTGAAGTACTTTTCCTGGGTCATCATCTTGGTCTCAGAAGTGAGTATTTGTTGACTCTGCACATGAGGTGGAAGTTGAAATGACCAGTCCAGGTGAATAGGGACCCTATGGTGTGTTTGGCTTTGTTGGTATTATACCTCTTGGGCTGCCCCAGGTTATTTCCCTGGGTTGAGCATGTTTCCACAGTCTGCATGGAGTCTGTCAGTGTCAGCAGCACAGTCTGCATGGAGTCTGTAAGTGTCATCAGCACAGTCTGCATGGAGTCTGTCAGTGTCAGCAGCTCAGTCTGCATGGAGTCTGTCAGTGTCAGCAGCACAGTCTGCATGGAGTCTGTAAGTGTCATCAGCACAGTCTGCATGGAGTCTGTAAGTGTCATCAGCACAGTCTGCATGGAGTCTGTAAGTGTCATCAGCACAGTCTGCATGGAGTCTGTAAGTGTCATCAGCTCAGTCTGCATGGAGTCTGTAAGTGTTACAAGCACAATCTGCATGGAGTCTGTAAGTGTCATCAGCACAGTCTGCATGGAGTCTGTAAGTGTCAGCAGCTCAGTCTGCATGGAGTCTGTAAGTGTCATCAGCTCAGTCTGCATGGAGTCTGTAAGTGTCATCAGCACAGTCTGCATGGAGTCTGTAAGTGTCAGCAGCACAGTCTGCATGGAGTCTGTAAGTGTCATCAGCACAGTCTGCATGGAGTCTGTAAGTGTCATCAGCACAGTCTGCATGGAGTCTATAAGTGTCAGCAGCTCAGTCTGCATGGAGTCTGTAAGTGTCATCAGCTCAGTCTGCATGGAGTCTGTAAGTGTCATCAGCACAGTCTGCATGGAGTCTGTAAGTGTTACAAGCACAGTCTGCATGGAGTCTGTAAGTGTCAGCAGCTCAGTCTGCATGGAGTCTGTAAGTGTCATCAGCACAGTCTGCATGGAGTCTGTAAGTGTCATCAGCTCAGTCTGCATGGAGTCTGTAAGTGTCATCAGCACAGTCTGCATGGAGTCTGTAAGTGTCAGCAGCTCAGTCTGCATGGAGTCTGTAAGTGTTACAAGCACAGTCTGCATGGAGTCTGTAAGTGTCATCAGCACAGTCTGCATGGAGTCTGTAAGTGTCAGCAGCACAGTCTGCATGGAGTCTGTAAGTGTCAGCAGCACAGTCTGCATGGAGTCTGTAAGTGTCATCAGCACAGTCTGCATGGAGTCTGTAAGTGTCAGCAGCTCAGTCTGCATGGAGTCTGTAAGTGTTCAGCAGCACAGTCTGCATGGAGTCTGTAAGTGTCAGCAGCACAGTCTGCATGGAGTCTGTAAGTGTTACAAGCACAGTCTGCATGGAGTCTGTAAGTGTTACAAGCACAGTCTGCATGGAGTCTGTAAGTGTCATCAGCACAGTCTGCATGGAGTCTGTAAGTGTCAGCAGCACAGTCTGCATGGAGTCTGTAAGTGTCAGCAGCACAGTCTGCATGGAGTCTGTAAGTGTCATCAGCACAGTCTGCATGGAGTCTGTAAGTGTCAGCAGCTCAGTCTGCATGGAGTCTGTAAGTGTTCAGCAGCACAGTCTGCATGGAGTCTGTAAGTGTCAGCAGCACAGTCTGCATGGAGTCTGTAAGTGTTACAAGCACAGTCTGCATGGAGTCTGTAAGTGTTCAGCAGCACAGTCTGCATGGAGTCTGTAAGTGTCAGCAGCACAGTCTGCATGGAGTCTGTAAGTGTCAGCAGCACAGTCTGCATGGAGTCTGTAAGTGTCATCAGCACAGTCTGCATGGAGTCTGTGTCAGCAGCACAGTCTGCATGGAGTCTGTAAGTGTTACAAGCACAGTCTGCATGGAGTCTGTAAGTGTCAGCAGCACAGTCTGCATGGAGTCTGTAAGTGTCAGCAGCACAGTCTGCATGGAGTCTGTAAGTGTCAGCAACACAGTCTGCATGGAGTCTGTAAGTGTCAGCAACACAGTCTGCATGGAGTCTGTAAGTGTCAGCAGCTCAGTCTGCATGGAGTCTGTAAGTGTCAGCAGCTCAGTCTGCATGGAGTCTGTAAGTGTCATCAGCACAGTCTGCATGGAGTCTGTAAGTGTCATCAGCACAGTCTGCATGGAGTCTGTGTCAGCAGCACAGTCTGCATGGAGTCTGTAAGTGTCATCAGCACAGTCTGCATGGAGTCTGTAAGTGTCAGCAGCACAGTCTGCATGGAGTCTGTAAGTGTCAGCAGCTCAGTCTGCATGGAGTCTGTAAGTGTCATCAGCACAGTCTGCATGGAGTCTGTAAGTGTCAGCAGCACAGTCTGCATGGAGTCTGTAAGTGTCAGCAACACAGTCTGCATGGAGTCTGTAAGTGTCAGCAGCTCAGTCTGCATGGAGTCTGTAAGTGTCATCAGCACAGTCTGCATGGAGTCTGTAAGTGTCATCAGCACAGTCTGCATGGAGTCTGTGTCAGCAGCACAGTCTGCATGGAGTCTGTAAGTGTCATCAGCACAGTCTGCATGGAGTCTGTAAGTGTCAGCAGCACAGTCTGCATGGAGTCTGTAAGTGTCAGCAACACAGTCTGCATGGAGTCTGTAAGTGTCATCAGCACAGTCTGCATGGAGTCTGTAAGTGTCATCAGCACAGTCTGCATGGAGTCTGTGTCAGCAACACAGTCTTATGAGCGCAACTCTAATTCAAGGATTTAACCGTTGTTCTGTCCCCACACCAGGCTCAGGAATAGCTTCTCCGGGCAAAAAAGATTAAAATAAATGTTTTGTAAATCCTACACGCAGCAAGAAGAATGCAGGAGGTGGTTGGGAGCCACAAGTGGTGCACTCACATTTATGTTCATCAGGGAGAACAGGAATCAAATGTCAAAATGAATGATAGTTATTTTCAAAGAGCATAATATTAACAATATATAATTTTGCACAAAAGCAAAAATAAAAATGCTTCTTTTGTACATTTTGTAATATAAAATATCGCTAATTTGATAACGTATTTCCCTTTGTGGATTTGGGATAACAATGTGCTTGTAGTCTACCAGTATCAAAAGATCAAGCCCCCTGCTTATATAAAGAAAGAAAGGAATCACAGGAGTTGTTTGACAGATATTCATTGAATAATGCAATTACTTTACATTAAGCTTTTAAAAAATTGTTGAAAGTATTAGTCATACTGTTAAAAGCTAAAAGATAAAAAAAAAAAGTGTGGGCGATGTATATAAATGGCATGGCCAGGTATAATGTATTGTCTCATACATACTCCTTCTTTGTATCAAAATGTATAATATCTCTGAATGCTGCTAGAAATGATTCTGTGTACTAGAGGCATTAACTGGTAAAATGGTACAAGCAAGGTTTTAAATGGATATTGGAATTAATTCGATCCAGAAGTGAGACTGCAGCCTGAGAAAAGACATTGAGGGACATTTCTAAAGCCACAAAATATGCAGCCCTTCTTGTGCATTATTCTCCAGAGAGCGTATAACAAAGAGAACACCCTATTTTATAAGTATCTGGTGTTGGAATGATGCCAGTGGGCCCCCCACCATCTACAGAGACAGAAAGGAGCCATAATCGGGGCAGTGTGGTATATGCCCCTGGCCAGGGCAAATAATAACAAGCCCCATCACCCACATGGCCTCCCCTGCAAATGAGAAACATTTGGACAGCTTTGATTTGGGCTGCCTCTGATTGGCTGCACAGGATGCGGTGGGTGGAGCTGTAAACCTGTGACATCAGAGGCTGTGCCTGCTCCAAGCTGCAGGTGTCTTGTAGGGACTGGAAAGTGGCGAACTAGTGGCAGACAAGTGACATGGAGAGAGCAGGGAAGCAGAACAAATGTGGGCACAAGCAAAGAAGTAACGGGGCAGAGAAGAAACCTGAGTCCAAAGATACAAGTCATTGGGGTGGACAAGAGACATAGAGATCACATGTAAGTGGGGTGAGGTGGAGGTAGAGGGAAATTACCTAACTACAGTGACAGTTGGACTCGGTGGCCGAATATACAGTATATAAATGTATTTTACTATTTAGGGCTAGATCTACTAAACTGCGGGTTTGAAAAAGTGGAGATGTTGCCTATAGCAACCAATCAGATTCTAGCTGTCATTTATTTAGTATATTTTACAAAATGACAGCTAGAATCTGATTGATTGCTATAGGCAACATCTCCACTTTTTCAAACCCGCAGTTTAGTAAATATACCCCTTAGTGGTAAAACACATTTTATCTTCAGCGTCCATTTCTTTGCATGGTATCAGAACTCCACGTCCTGTTCTTATCACCAGAGCGTTGTGCGCAAGGTGGCCTCTATCCTGATGGTGTGCCAATCACACCTTTCTCTTCCAGTGCTTGGGGAAGTTCATGGCCCAGGCTACTTCAATCTCATTACGGTGAACATGCTCCATATGCCTGCTAATTTTGAGAGGTGCCTCTCGCAGTACAGGCTGTACTGCTCTTTGCTATATGCCCTGGAGCCATTGCTGTTTTTGGATAGCGCTTGGATGGACACAGTGCTGTCTTTCCGACCTTCTGGGTTTAAAACACTGCTGCCATCAGGTCGAGAATGGTCATGCATAGAACACATCTCTGGGTACTTACATTTTGATCCACCACCGGGCAATGCTGCATTACCGCTGGTGTCTGAACCGCTCTCCTCTAAAGTGCTAGGGGCTTACACTGTCCAGGCTGTAGTATGAGCCACCAATCGGGTGTCTCATGCGCCACTGACCCCATTTTACTTTCAACAGCAGACATTGTAACAAACTTACCTGATTTCGCTCCCCCACCGTTCCGTCGGTCCTGGAAGCCGCACTTTCAGGTTCGGCGGTCACAATTTGAAATGCGCTTCCTATATAAAACTCACTCTGACACTCTGTGAGTGTCAGAGCAACTTACCTGGTTCCTGGCTCCTGTTCCTTTGGATAATCCTTGTGCCTGCTCCCTGTGAAGTCTCCCCTGTGTACCAGTCCCTGCTAGTCTTACCTTCCTGGATCTCCTGCTCTCATGTACCGACCCGGCTTGTTGACCATTCTGTTTGCCTGTGACTCTGACCCAGATTGTTGACATTCCTCTCTCTCTACTCCATTTCTCTGCTATTCCTGTGTACTGACCCGGCTTGCCAACCATTCTGATTGCCTGTGACCCTGACCCGGATTGTCTGAAGCTTCTTTGCCTTCGCTTGTACTTCTGCAGCCAGTCTGTGTACCGATTCCGGATTCCTTCTCGCTGCATCTAACCGCTACTCCATCCGCTATACTACTTCTTGAGGCAAGCCTGAGGACCGCGACCTGAGTCTCCCGGCAGCTAAGTTCATCCTGCCTTGCGACGGTTCTTGGTGAACACCGGGGAGTTCATTAGACTCCGTGCCTCAGGTAAGCCAGCGCTAGTCAAGATTAGTACTGAATCCAGCTAATTCGTTACACTTATCCCCTTTTGGTGTAAAAGGACAGAAAAGCTGCAATCTCCTCCTCTTCCTGCTTGACTTACGTGTGTATGTTCCACTGACCTCTAGTGGTGGCGGGCACACACTTTCCCCTCCACGTCAGACAGATGCCAGATTTTTATGCTGATAATATTAGCAAGGTCCCCATGCATTGACTAGTGTTGGTAAGCTTTGGGGGGACTGCATTTATTTTTTGTTCCTACTACAACCAAGATCCCCACAGTTTTGGTGTGTAAACAGTTCTCTATCCCCAATATAGGAATGCAAGTACACACACACAAACACACACACACAACACACACACACACACACACACACACACACAGGGGCGGATTGGTCATAGGCCTTACCGGGAACTTTACCGGTAGGCCGATGACCTAATGAGGCCGCCTGTCTGTTGTTTTTTGATATTGTGAGACCTGTCGCTCCCCCCCTGTGGCCTATCCGACAAGAAGTGGATATCACATGGGACACGCACCATGTGACAGGTGCCGTCCCATGTGAGCAGAGAAGCGCAGCTTGGAAGCGACTGAAAGGTAAGTGAGCGAAGCTCAGCGACTGGGTGCTGATTTCAGTGTGTGTGAGTGGAGGGGGCCGATTCCTGTGAGTGTATGTGCGCAGCGGCGGGGTGCTGATTCTAGTGTGTGTGAGCGGAGTGGGGGCGATTCCTGTGAGTGTATATGTGAGCGGAGGCAGGGCTGATGGCAATGTGTGTGTGTGTGAAGGCAGCAGGGAGGCTGATTGCAAGGTGTGTGTGTGAAGGCAGCAGGGCGGAGGGCTGCTGACAATGTGTGTGTGTTTAGGCAGCGGGGGGGGGGCTGATGACCATATGTGTAGGCAGCAGGGGGGGGCTGATGAACATGTGTGTAGGCAGCAAGGGGGGGGGCTGAGGACAATGTGTGTAGGCAGCAGGGGGGGGGCTGAGGACAATGTGTGTAGGCAGCAGGGGGGGCTGATGACAATGTGTGTGTGAAGGCAGGGGGGGCTGTTGACAATGTGTCTGTGTGTAGGCAGCAGGGGGGGGCTGATGACTGTGTGTGTGTAGGCAGCAGGGGGGGCTGAGGACAATGTGTGTGTGTGTGTGAATGCTGCAGGGGGGGCTTGTGGCATTGTAGTGTTTTGGCAAAGGGGGCTTGTGGCAATGTAGTATTTTGGCAAAGGGGGCTTGTGGCAATGTAGTATTTTGGCAAAGGGGGCTTGTGGCAATGTAGTGTTTTGGCAAAGGGGGCTTGTGGCAATGTAGTGTTTTGGCAAAGGGGGCTTGTGGCAATGTAGTGTTTTGGCAAAGGGGATTGTGGCAATGTAGTGTTTTGGCAAAGGGGATTGTGGCATTGTAATATGGGTGTGAGGTAGGTGGTGGTTAATTAATGGGTGCTATTTTGTTTGTGGAGTGATGGTGGGGCAATTTAATTTAATAGCGAGGACTATTTAAGAAGGGATGGTTTGGGGGCTATTAATTGAATGTGGGGGTGAGTTTGGGAAGAATGAGGTCTATTTATTAAATTGAATTTGATTTATTTGATGCCAGTGATTTTTGCGGGAAATAGGTTTATTAAACATAAATGCTATTGATTTATTGCTGGAGCTGTGGACGTTCTCTACTTTAATTTGGGTGGGAGGTAGGCTAGTAATTTAATGGTGGACTGCAAGTTGGAGCAAATTATTTAATGGTGGGTGCTATTTAATTTATTAGTGGAGTCTATTGATTTAAGGTGAGGTGACAGGACCTGTAATTTAATGGTGGGGTGGTTTGGGGCTATTGAATGTGGGGCTGAGTTTGGGAAGAGGGCTATTTATTAAATATGAATTATTTAATGCCGGCACGGTCATGGGAATTGGTTATATTTATTAAATGTAAATGCTGTTAATTTATTGCTGGGGCTGTTTGGAGGGAAACAGGTTTATTTATTAAATGTGAATTCTAGCATTTTAATGTTGGGGCTGGAGGGAAGCCTATTTATTAAATGTGGGTGCTTTTGATTTAACACCGGAGCTTGTTGGAGTTTTATATAGTTCATGTACTTATTTTTTTTCCAAATAGGGCCCCCAGCATTCCAGGATCCAGACAAGTGGCAACTGATCAAGAGACACCAGCAACCACAGGTAGGGAAAGCAACAAGAACAGGTAGGAGAGAGCAGGACAGTCTGCCAACTGTGTTTTTCTATATTGGCAGTTGCTCTGCAACATGTTATTAAATAAACATGAATATGTTTCAGTGGGACAGTCCTGAATTAGGGCTCTGTCCCATGAATGGGAATGTTGGGACAACGGTGGTATGTAATGGGCAGTCTAGTAATATTCAGCCTTTTGATGGCATAATCAACTTTATATTAATCCCGCCTCTTTTTGTTTTTGCCCTGCCTACACTTGATTTGGTCCCGCCCACATGAGGCCACTTCCAGATTTTTTCCAGGGCCACTTTATGTTCCCAATCCACCCCTGCACACACACACACACACACACACACACACACACACACACACACACACACACACACACACACACACACACACTATACAGGAACAAGAAAAATTGTACATTTGTCCAACATACAGAAGAGAGCAGATACTGGGAATTGCATCAGACATATTAACTGTACACTACTGTACAGTTGCACATATATGAAGAATAAGTACTGATAGTCATTACACAATTGCACCAAACAAAAAAGAAGTGGTAATGTGCTGTTGTATGTATACACACACATTACAAAACGATATTGAGATTCCCATACATTGTTAAATGAAAATGTGTGCAGAATGAGGACACATAATCAGATAGAATTAATAAGAAGTGGTACTGTGCACATGACAAATATTACAATACTGGGAAACTGCGGTAACTTTCTGTAGCAAATCTTTACAAACCACTACTATTGTTTTTTTTTTCATATAGATTAAACATATCCATAATATCCATGTAGGTAATAAGATTTCTGTACACTAAGCAATAATACAGACATTGTGTTCTCAGTCATTCCTTCATGAATAAAATGGATCTCTAGCAATTCTCCCTTCTCCTATCTGTTTAATGAACAGTACTGTCATTTGTGTTACTCCAATTGTAGTTATTACCTTAGTTCTGCAGTATCTGCAATTTGCGGTGGTCATTTTTAACACTGTCAGCAAATCCCAAACATATTACAAATTATTAAGAGGGTTTAAACCACAAAAGCAGCTCCCATAGAAGCAAATAAACGAGACCTGACTGAAACCTCTATGTGATACAGAAACACCAATGTGTATGGCAGGTTTATTGATTATAAAAATAGAACATTTTGGGGGGAATTTAATTAGCCGTGAAGTGTCTCCGGATCGTCCGTGATTTGACGGAAATCTCTGCTTATTTTTCCTCGCACCCCATAGAGGTGGGAGGGAAATGAGCGGAGATTTCTGCCATAATTGCTGGCAATGTGCTCGACGCAATGTCCGTACGCCACCTCGCTGGCAACTGAATTCACCCCTATATAGGTGTCTTATTTTATTACATTGTTACAAGAAAGCTGTATTTTCAATCTGCAATCTGTAAAAGTGTTTAAAATAACTCTAACTTTTTTTTATTACAGCTAATCTTATGTAGGTATTCCTTTTTAAAAAAAAATATTAATAATTTGAAGATGATTAATTTACTTAGTTCCAGGGTTGGGGGGTTGCAGCTATGATGGAAGTATAAGGAGGAGATCTCTGGTGAATTCGGGGTACACTAGTGATATTGCCATGGCAGAGATTGTGCATTAATGCCCAGGGACTTTTAGAGAGGTCTACATGTCATTGTACTGTTTCAACTAACCAATTACTATATATTAATATATGTTACAAACTAGCTGCAATTTTTTACTTGCCGAGCTACAACTACTTTTTTGCATACCTGCAAGCGTTAATTTGTAATGAGGTTGTAATATAATAACTTTCTTTCTGTCTGCTGGCAGAAAAATGTATTCTATTTACTTTGTTTTTAGCTTGTTAAAGTGTGAGCTCACCACCCCTCACTACAATAGAACTTGGCAGACAACCACAACTACAACTTTTTTGTTGAAACAATGTTGTAGTATTCTCCAAAACCCTTAGTGCTATGAGCACATCAGCAAACCGAGGGGGGGTTCCCTAGTGTCTGGAAAACCCCCTCCCAGCATGGGGCACTGTACGCTTGAGGTGGCTTGGCCAGTGTATACGATGGGGATAGGAATTGCCTGTGTATATGATGTGGATAAGAAGAGTTGGAGAGCAGCCAAGCACTGTCTAAAATTATAGTTACGACCCCATGCATGCTGGTCACGCCCACCTGCGGCGTAGCGTGAAAACCCCCCTCTACAATTCCTACGCTTGCCTCCTATTATCCCACCAGTGTGGCACACTACATGGTGTTTGACTTTCCAGTTAGGCGTGATTCTTCTGGTTAAACCATCTCCCATGACAGCATTATGCTATGTGCTCCTCTCTATTATGTAGATTGTTCCATAGACCACCAACTTCATTTGTGTTTTTGCAGCATCTGGATGTTACTGTCCTCTTCATAGGGATTACTTCCGACTCTCTGTGGAACCACAAGACCCTTCAACACTTTTATTAACACATCCTGATCTTTTTACCATGAACTCTTGCACATCCTATTCTTAAACTGGCTTGTGGATTGATCACACATTATATCCCAATACTATTTATAGCTCTGTGATACTATATTTGTTTAATTTATGTCATTGCGATATGGACTGTGTACATTAGCTTGACTATAACTGTGTAAACAAGAAGTTGTTTGGATGCATAGATTAAACTCCGTATACCCAGATGGTCTTAATGAATCTATGGAGTTAAATTGCTTTTTATGATCTAGTAGAAATTTATCTCTGTATGAAAATTTCTCTCCTGTTTACTGTACTGATGAAAACTGAATATTATATCCTGGTTTTGATTATTAATGTTAATATTATTATCATTATTAACACCATTACAATTATGTACTATTGTTATATGTATTTAACGGTATGGTCATGTTGAAGGAGTGGGTTAATGTTTCCCATAGCTCTATATTTCTTCATTATTATATAATTACCCTCATTATCATTCTATGATTGTTATCATTAGTAATATTATTTAGTTTATTCATTTATACATATATTTTTTATATTCATTTTCATTTCAGTTTTTCATATTATTTTTCTTTTTTATATATAATTGTTTACATTTATTTTTATTTTTTATTTTTACTTTCTTATCCAATTGCATATGTATATTTATTTGTATTTATTTATTTATTTTATTTCATTTATTTATATCATTTTTATTATATTATTATTATTTTTTTATTTATTTTTATTTTTATTTTGATCTTTATTTTTATTTTTGTTCCCTTTATTTATTTTCCGGTGATATACATTGATTAGTTAGGATAACAATACAGTTATGCTGATCTATGGTTGTTCTATATGGGTACGCTTCATTGTAACAGTGTATATTTGTCTGGATTTATGTTTTCCTTGGTGGACTTTGCCTCCGTTTGAAGCAAACACACAATTATATGTGTGCTGCTAGATTTGATCACGAGTGGTCACAAATGTGTGTCATATAAAGTTTAATTAGCTAATTGATTGAAACTGCAGTGTATATAAAGGCTTCCATAAGCCTTTAATGACTATGTTCATTCCCTCTGATGAAGTTACGTTCCGTAATGAAACGCGTTAGGTGCATAGAGTCAACTATTTAGTTGGTCTCTGATTACATTTGGTACCGTATTGTGCTATTTTTATTCATTTTCTATATGCTTCAAGTGCCGGCTAATTCCACTAATCATACGCAGGAGTTGACATCACCGGATCAATCTGGAAGTAAATAATTGACTCCGTTGGAATCCTACGGTCTCTTCATACCCCTCTCTCCGCTTGGAGCTTTCTTCCACCACAGTTAGTGGTGGGTCAGGCGGCTACACACGCAGCTGTGAACCGCGGATTACACAAGGACCATCATCTGATGCAGTGCATGAAGCTATCCGTGAGAGTATTCTGCTAAAGCCTAAAAGGCTACACTATTATTCACCCACGATTCCAGTCTGCATCATGAAGGAGTGGGACTCCAATCTATAACCATCGGACACACAGTGCTCTTAAGGAGATGATTCTCTAATGGTATAAATTAACGGGTGTGCAGAACGACGCATCTAATTCCAATCAGAGACAGTGAGTATTATAACATATCTTACACATTTATGTGTCTTTATCCATCTATGAGCCAAGCGGGGTATGAAGTGGAATACACTTTTCATGGTGAACTAATATTGTAAAACCAACTGGAAGCGGAGGCTTCAGATTATCTTTACTCCGTACGGAGTTATACATATGGCTATATAGATATTATTATCCATCGGAAAAAGTCTTTTATTATTATATGTGGACTAATAACTACGGCAATAATCAGTATTTTTTTCAGGGAGGAATTTGCAGAGTAATGCTCAATTCTTATATATTTTTTGACCACAATATCGGCTACAAGGTATACAGCTGTTATACATATTGCTAATAGTAGCGGTGTGGTTCCAACAATATAGACTCATGAGCACTATTACATATGTTTTTTTACAGCCAATGAATTGTTATATTTCTCTATGTCACAGTGCACTGTGACGTAGATTGTGTATATCTTTCCTCCTATTACCATCATTTAAGCATCAATAGGTAATATATGTATGATTTTATTGTGATATTAAATACTATTTTATACATTTGACCACTCGTGATCTGCTATTTATGCTTTACTAGTTCTACTGGGAGATAGTTAGATTTGAGCGCTGCATTCGTTTTTTGTTGCTAAGACTATATTTTTCTGACTACTTTATTACCCTTGTTTGCCAGCAATTTTCACATTTTTGGGCTTTATTTGACACATTTCACAGGTACTTAAAAGATTGTTTTCATTATGGGCATCATTAAGAGTTAGGAGCGAATCTAGCTGAACAGAACATTTTGGATAAACCGTGTTGTGATGCAAGAGGCCGCTCCTCCTCTGCCTCCCCTCTCTGCCGTGCCTTACACTGTCTCCCTTTCCCCTACAGAATCCTCTTTACACTCCTCACCATCACCTATAAGACCCTCTCCCATTCCACTGCTCCTTATATCTCCCACCTCCTCTCCATTCACACTGCCGCCTGTTCCCTGCGTTCAGACAATGACTGTTGCCTCTCCTCCATACTGATCACCTCATCCCACGCCAGGATTCAAGACTTTTCCCGCACTGCCCTCCTCAACTGAAAAGACCCCCCATGCTCCATCTGTCTGTCCCCTAATCTGGCCACACTTAAACGGGCTCTAAAAACCCATCTGTTCCTCAAAGCCTACCAGCCTTCCACCTTACCTTCTCCGTCCTTGTTCTCCTCACCTCCCTCTTCCCTGTCTCCTCTCGCACCTGATCCCCTCCACTGACTCCTCTCGTGCCCGCTGTCTGTTTCCCCTCCCCTTAGTATGTACACTCTTACAAACAGAGCCCTCTTCCCTTCTGTCTCAATACCATTCCTTCTCCTCCATCACTGTACTTGCTATGCTTGGAGCTATTGAATTCTTGGTTATTCTCGTTTTAATCTGTACTGTTGTAGCCTGTTTCGTCTACTGTTTGTACTGTATTTTGTATTTTGTACGGAGCTGCGGAAACCTTGTGGTGCCATATAAATAAATAATATTAATAATAATAATAATAATAATAATAAAAAAATACATTTATGTTTTTGTATGGAGGGAAGCTACTGGCTGCTTTTGTATGTAACACACAAATACTGGGCAGCCTTATTTTTATACTGTGATTTAGAGTTGAGCTTGGATGTGCTCCTGTCCTAACTCTAAATGTGACAAAACATTTTAAAATTGCTATCGCCACATTGCAACATGTTTTTGCCAAATTAGAATATTGCTCCCTCTAGCTGGTTTTACTGCTAACTCTACATTCGGCACTATATGTTGTTAATTAGCTGCTTCTAAACAAATATAGTATGGCACAGCACTCACTATTTTTCTGTACATACCTGGTTTGTTATTGGCTGGTAATGTTGGCACCCAGGGGTAAAGATATTACCAACCAATTATGGATTACCTTGTTTTTTCAGACCAAAGGGACAGAATTTACTCCTGATCAGAAAATCCACTTTGGAACCTCATAAGAGTCACCGATGTTCCAAGACCACAAATGCCCATAAATGTACCAGGTGATGAAGAAATCTCATCACTATCCAAATGCATTCCATAGATAGCTTAGAGCACCACCAACAGGCTGTTATAGAGTACTGCACCCTGTTAAAATTTCTCTCTTACTTCATACCATTTTAACAAAAACAATGTAAGAAAGTACCTGTAGAAAATCCGGTTTTCTTATGGCATTTTGTAAACTCAATGCTGAAATAGGTGACCAAGGCATGGACGTAATCATTCCGCTGCACTTGTAGACAGAACGCTGAAGTAAATGCTAAATCTTCAGTCTTCACTGTATAGATATCAATTTCCTATATGAAAAAAACAGGAAATGAATTGTAGCTATGTAGAACTGAGATCAGGCTTTTCTCTACCCCTTCCCTTTTTATATCTGTACCCCATACACCCTGTTTAAAATCAATAAAATGTTATAGGTTAAAAGATTTTAAGAATCATTTTCTAAACAGTACATTAAAGTCAACTATATATCACCAACTAGCAAATGTGACCCGCATTATAATATAATAATGTCAGTACATCATTTTATATGCAATGTAAGTTGTATCACAGTGTGAGTATGTCAGTACTGTTAAGTGTGTAAAGTACAGTTTATTATACTGTTGCTTGGTATGCTATAAGTATTCTGTGTGTGCCAATGAAGGGTTCATTGTATCAGTTTGTGTCATTTATAAAGTGCTGTGACACTTGGTTTGAGCAAGTGTTCTTAGATTTCCACCATATTGTTGCAGAGCGAGATTATTGTAATGGGACAAGTCTGTTACAGGAGATTGGACTTTCATGTGAAGTTAAACTTTTGCATAGTTCTGCCTCTCTGCATACCTAGGCGTGCACACTTAAAGTTAAGAAGGCATCTCCAGAAAGCGGTGACTAAGTATATACCATAATATGCACTGGTTGGACTATCTAGTCATTATACCCTGTGCATCTACGTCACCACATAAATGACCTCCAGTGTAAGTCATAGTGTCAGCACTGTGTGACGTGGCTGTATAGTGTAGATGGGGGCATAGTGTGTGACAGCATTGCTCCTGCTGGTAATATAGTTTATAGCATAGTGTTAGTATCAACTGTCAGCAGAGTGTGGGTGTTTGTTGTGTGGCAGGGTAGTTCTTTTGTAGTTTATAGGACAGTTTGGGTGTTTGCTATACAATCACCTTCACTATATTGCCTCACGCCGCACTGCAGACACATGTGTAGAGCCTCACAGGCCACACACATGTATTTAACAGTATGCATGCATCGTTTGTGCTAGTACTTCCACGCTAAGAACAACCTCCAACACATAGACTGCATTCAGTAACATAGACCTGCTCTCCTCCCCTACACACAGTCACTTTCTGCCTCCTCTCCCAGCAGTCTGCACTAATCACACACTACCCCAGTGCATACGCATTCTGCAAAAGAGGTTCACAAGAAACATTCATCCTGTCCCACTGCACACACATCCTGTCCTAGTGGGCACACAAGCTCACACATCCTGTCCCAGTGTACACACATGCTCACACATCCTTTCCCAATGTACACACATGCTCACACATCCTGTCCCAGTGCACACACATGCTCACACATCCTGTCCCAGTGTACACACATGCTCACACATCCTGTCCCAGTGTACACACATGCTCACACATCCTGTCCCAGTGCACACACATGCTCACACATCCTGTCCCAGTGTACACACATGCTCACACATCCTGTCCCAGTGCACACACATGCTCACACATCCTGTCCCAGTGCGCACACATGCTCACACATCCTGTCCCAGTGCACACACATGCTCACACATCCTGTCCCAGTGCGCACACATGCTCACACATCCGGTCCCAGTGCGCACACATGCTCACACGTCCTGTCCCAGTGCACACACATGCTCACACGTCCTGTCCCAGTGCACACACATGCTCACACGTCCTGTCCCAGTGCACACACATGCTCACACATCCTGTCCCAGTGTGCACACATGCTCACACATCCTGTCCCAGTGCACACACATGCTCACACATCCTGTCCCAGTGCACACACATCCTGTCCCAGTGCACACACATCCTCCAATGCACACATATGTACATACATGCTGCCCCAGTACACACATATACATATGCATCCTGCTCCACTACACAACATAACATGTTCCCTACTCCATGCACACAAAGACAGATAGGCAACCTATGACTCACCAATGGTTGTGGAACATGTGCATGCTGAGACGCCACTGGCTGCCTAACTCTGAACACATATGAATCGCATCCATGAACAGTTGAGGAACTACAGCTACTACTGGGGATGCAGCCGGTACAGGGCCAGGTCACCAACATGAGTCCCTCACTCTGCTCTCAGTGGGGGCCTCTCCTAAGCATGCGTGGCTCCGGCACATGTGCAGAAGAGCAGAGTGGGGTCCCTGCTAAGGGTGGACTGGGAGAGGTAACGCTCTGCTCTTCTTGTCACGGGCACTAGGAGTCTTGCCCAGGATTTCACCAGTTGACTATGCTTACCAGAGAGGCGGAGTTTGCACAGCGGTCCTCTGGCAGCAGGGTGAATAGTGGAACGTATATAACAGCAGATGGAGAGAGGATGCCAATAGAATTGATAATAGTCAATGACTTGCAGCTATACTGGTAAATGAGTAAGCGACTTGCAGCTATATTGGTAGATGAGTCAGCGACTTGCATCTATAGTGGAAAGACAGGTTTGAACTATGGAAACCAGGGTGGACGTGAGCAGGTGAAGGAAGGTAACAGGAGAGTCAGTGGTCTGCGGACAGCAAGTTGTACCACTGCTGTGAAGGGAAGACTTGTCCAGGTGCAGGTAGGTAGCGGGGAAGTCAGTGGTCTGCGTACAGCAAGTTGTACCACTGCTGTGATGAGAAGACTTGTCCAGGTGCAGGTAGGTAGCGGGGAAGTCAGTGGTCTGCGTACAGCAAGTTGTACCACTGCTGTGATGAGAAGACTTGTCCAGGTGCAGGTAGGTAGCGGGGAAGTCAGTGGTCTGCGTACAGCAAGTTGTACCACTGCTGTGATGAGAAGACTTTTCCAGGTGCAGGTAGGTAGCGGGGAAGTCAGTGGTCTGCATATAGCAAGTTGTACCACTGCTAGTAAGTGGGGAGTAGTTCAGGTGCGGAAGAGTGGAGGCATGCAAAGAGTCAATAACGGTATGAAGACATTGAGAGCACAGAGGAACTTGTTCCAAACAGATATGCAGCGTTTACAGCTAATAGTCTATAACGGTATGTATACCGCTGCTAAGTAGAGAGGCTTGCACAGAGCGGATATGCGGGATAATAACTGATAGTCAATCACAAGTATGCATATCTCTGCTAAGTAGAGAAGCTTGTTCCAAACTGATATGCAGCGTAACAACAAATAGTCTATAGCGGGTATGGATACCGCTGCTGAGTAGAGAAGCTTGTCCTAGGCGGATATGCAAAGTAACAGTTGATAGTCAATAACAAGTAAGCATACCGCTGATGAGTAGAGAAGCTTGTCCACGAGGATATGCAGGTACAGCGGGAGCGCTGAACGGCTGTAGCGGGTATGAGAACCGCAGGTGAGCAGAGCAGGTAATCCAGCAGACAGCTGAGGACACGAGCAGGATACAGGAGTCTGTAGCGGGTATGGGAACCCCAGGTGAGCAGAGCAGATAATCCAGCAGACAGCTGAGGACACTAGCAGAACACAGGAGACACCTTATGAGACTCACAGGGAATGAGACTCAAGATCAGGCAACGAGGTAATGAGCACAGGTGCCTTAAATAGGGAGAGGTGCCTGATCCACCAATGAGATTAAAAGCAAAGGTCATAAATTCTTGGATGCTGCGCATGCGCAGTGCATCAAGATGGCGGACGGCCGCGGTTCAGGACAGGCGCCAGCAGGAAGGCTAGAGAACCACGCACCAGCGCAGAGGCACTCACGGTCCGGTGAGTTACACTTCTGAGATCAGGCTGGGGGTCGGGGAGGCTGGTGCACTTTTTTGCTATGAGACCCAGCAATGCAGTATTCTGTCCTTGAGTATAAACATACATGTGGGTACTGGATAGCCTAATATCCAGTACTCACACATACACACACACGCACACACACAAACACACTTTGCACCAATACCCCCAAATACAGCCTGCCCCAGTACAAACACCTACGTATACCACACCATTGTATATACATACAGTGCATCCTTTCTCTGTGCATTCTGTAATGCTATGTACAAATCCATGTCCTAAGTAGTGTGCAGATATTTACATATAATTATTGTACAGATGATTTAAAATAACATTTAAACTCCATAATAACTAATTTCAGTGCAATATAAAACTACACCCACTACCTACAATAGAGATACCTATTTTGTAAACTGAACCAATATTCAACATACTTGCCAACTCTCCCAGAATGTCCGGGAGACTCCCAAATTCCGGGTAGGTCTCTCAGACTCCCGGGCGAGGAAGTCCACTCTCTCATTTCTTCCTCCCCCCCTACTACCTGTCCCCTGGATCCCATCCCCTCCCACCTTCTTCACTCCCTTTCCCCCACCACCTGCTCCCACCTCGCTCACCTCTTTAATCTCTCCCTCTCCTCCGGCATCTTCCCCTCCTCCTTCAAACATGCTCTCGTATCCCCCATTCTTAAGAAGCCTAATCTCGACTCCACTTCTCTCTCGAACTATCGCCCCATATCTCTTCTCCCCTTTGCCTACAAAATTCTCGAGAGGCTCGTCTGCAGCCGTCTCACCTCCTACCTTTCTGAACACTCCCTTCTTGATCCTCTCCAGTCTGGTTTCCGCCCCCTTTACTCCACTGAAACTGCCCTAGCTAAAGTCACCAATGACCTCCTCTCTGCTAAAGCCAGGGGCCACTTCTCCCTTCTCATCCTCCTTGACCTCTCTGCAGCCTTCGACACCATTGACCACCCCCTCCTCCTCCACACCCTCCAGTCTTTTGGCCTTTCTGGCCCAGTCCTGTCCTGGTTCACCTCTTACCTCGCTGACCGATCCTTCTCTGTCACCACCACTGAGTCTCTCTCCCCCCCGTCCACCCTTCCAGTCGGGGTCCCCCAGGGCTCTGTTCTGGGCCCCTTACTCTTCTCTCTATACACGTCCTCCCTGGGTGAACTCATCATCTCCTTCGGCTTCAACTACCACCTTTACGCTGCCGACACTCAACTATACCTTTCCTCTCCTGATTTCTCTCCCTCCCTCCTCTCTAGGGTGTCCGCCTGCCTCTCTGCCATCTCCTCCTGGATGTCCTCTCAATTCCTCAAACTCAACCTCGCCAAAACCGAGCTGATAGTTTTTCCTCCCCCCCATACCTCATCCCCTGTCGACCTCTCCATCACTGTCGACAACTCCTCTATCTCCTCTGTCCCCAAACTTCGCTGCCTTGGTGTCACCCTCGACTCCTCTCTCTCCTTTGGCCCCCATATCCTCTCTCTTGCTAAATCCTGCCGCTTCCAGCTGCGTAACATCGCTCGCATCCGGCCCTTCCTCTCCCAAGATGCCACCAAATGCCTTATTCACTCTCTGATCATCTCCCGCTTGGACTACTGCAACCTCCTCCTTACTGGCCTCCCCCTCTCTCATCTCGCTCCCCTTCGATCTGTACTTAACGCAGCCGCTAGGCTAATCTTCCTTTCTCGCCGCTCCTCTTCTGTCTCCCTCCTCTACCAATCCCTCCACTGGCTCCCCTTCCCCTACAGAACTCTGTTCAAGCTCCTCACTCTTACATACAAGGCCCTCGCCAACGCCACTGCACCCTACATCTCCGCACTCCTATCTATTCACGCTCCATCCCGTCCTCTCCGATCTGCCAATGACCGTCGCCTATCTTCCCCCCTCATCACCTCCTCCCACTCGCGTATCCAAGACTTTGCCCGCGCTGCCCCCCATCACTGGAACAAGCTCCCTCCCTCCATCAGGACTTCCCTTAACCTGTCCAGTTTCAATCGGGCTTTAAAAACCCACCTTTTTCTTAAAGCCTTCCAGTCTCCCACTTAACTACCTACCTTATCCTCTGCCTCTCCCCCTTCTTTCCCCTTCCCTGCCTCCCTCCCTCTACTCTCCCTCTCTCCCCTGCGTTTCTCTGTCTGTCCACCCCTCCCCTTAGATTGTACGCTCCTTTGAGCAGGGCCATCTCTCCTCCTGTTTCCACCACTTCTAACTCTGCTCTCCAGCTACTTTGCCCTCCTCCTCGAGGGCCCTCCTCCCCCCTCTGGGGGTCTCCCGGTCTTCCGCGCCCTCCTTTTGGGCCCCGTCATTTGCGGATACCCCCCCCCCCGCCCTCACTAGCTGTGCATTGAGCTTACTGAGTTACTGTGCTTTATGTTTACTGTACTGTGCTGTCTCACCTTGTATTGTAATTCATTTTTGTCCCTGTACGGCGCCACGGACACCTTGTGGTGCCCTATAAATAAAAATTAATAATAATAATAATAATAATAAAAAAATAATGCGTCGCGGGTATAGGTCCAAAATGTCGCAATTCCCCCTGAGCCCTCAAACACCCACCTATCCCCCCGGTTCTCCCGGAGGCCAACATTTAAAAGTTGGCAAGTATGATATTCATGAGAATGCATACTATCAAATCACTAGGAACCAGGAACAACATGATTTGTTCAGCCCACAAAATGGCAGCCTACATCAGTACCTCAGTGATGTCACTGGTTTCTAGTGGTTTCTAGTACATTAATAGGCTGTATTCTTAAGGATATTGCTTCAACCTACAAAATGGCTGCCTCTGTTGTCTTGGTAACAAGCACATTATTATACTGCAGAAAGAATAACTGCAAAAAGTAATCTAAATTGCAAAGTGTTTTCCACAAAAATTGACTGTAAACAAAGTAATTACTTTCTGCACTGGGTATTACCAAACCTTTATCACACAGGAATTGGTCACCACTTGCTTTGGGTCTACAATGTCCACGAGCGGTTCCCTCATGGCGACGTCCCTGATACACGTCATGTCAAATCCATACACATTTTCCCACCCTGTCAATACAAATACATAGACAAACACAATGTTTTTGTTTTTAGCATTTACTGGGCCCCATTCATATCCGAGCGTAACTTGCACTTAAATTGTGTTTATTTTAAAAGGCGCATGCAACGTGAGCGTACGTCCAGACGTGTTCACCTCCAAGAGGACACCAAGATAGGTTTCGATTTGAAGCTTTGCGTAAGCATGCTCTACTTAAACAATACTTGCCATAAGTAGACACAAAACAGACTCCAGTATATGCATATGCGTAAGTACAATAAAAGGTCACAGCACAACGCATAAAGCTTATTTTATCATAAATTAAAACAACAACTGGTAAAAATATATTCATTTTGACATAAATATTTACTTCCATATATCATTTAGTTTTATATCTGTATCTGTTCTTTGATAGGTACCGCAACACATATGTGTCATTTTTAATTCAAAGGGGCATATACAATTAGGTTTCCGGTTTGCGGGAACGTGCTGGAACGGGCCGCGAAGTCAATCCACATTACCGCAACAACGTGGATTTTCGCACGCACACCATAGGGTTGCGTAGGAAAATCTGTGTTATTGCGGTACCGTATTACCGGCAATAGTGCGCAGGTTCCGCGGTAACGCACGTTACTGCGGACAGGAAACCTAATTGAATATGCCCCAAAGACTACGCTGTGTCAGTCATCACTATTAGCCGGCAGTTACACCTGAACTGTAGTGGGTGTAAAAGCTACGGCTGAGACCAAGCATACTTACGACAGGACTTGAATCAACGTTGGAACGGCCTTACTGTACATGGCCTACGTTAGGCCGCCCCGTCCCTGAGCCGTTCTGCTTCTCAAGTCATAGACGGTCGCAAGTGTCAGTGGCGAGTGAACATGAAATTGCCGGCAATTGCGCTTATTGGCGTAATGTCAGTTTCTGCCCATACGCAGTGCGGAATCTCGCAATATGATGACTGAACAGAGAGCTCAGTGTGTGATGTAACAGAAGGGGGTGGGGCTTACACTCAGCAGTAAAATGCTGCTCTGCTGTGACGAGACTAAATTCATTTGATGAGTACTCTCAGGATAATCAAATAATACCGGAATATCAGAGTGTTTATTAGGCATGGTCAGGATGTCTGATATTCATATGAATTTTGAGGGACTAATAGAACAATATAGAAAAAAAAATACATTTCATTCACAAAACAGACCCCCACAGCTAATACGTCTATTTCAAGGTTATAGATTACAAAAAAAAAAGATTTATATTTTTAATTGTTAATGTATAGTACGTGGTGTCTTGTGGTATCTGCGGCATTATACAGTGATCTATTCATAACGTCAGTTTGTGTCCTGAAGGCTGCCCGATAGATTATATCATAGATTGTTAATGGGGTCAACAGCGGAGCTCGGTAATGGCTGTGTGAATGACATACTCACAGTGAATCTTGAAGTCCTTATATTGCCTGTCTTCAATGGCAACGACATACAATGCAGCCCGGTCAGGAAACATCAGCCCTCCAGGTTTCTGTTGATGAATTGTGGGGGAAATGGTTCTCGTAATCTATTCACCTGACAAAGACATCACAGTTTTGAACTGCACATATAAAATCCAGACAAGCACCCCCTGTGCGCTCTTATTACACTCCATCACACTGTCACACACTGTTTAATATCTGAGCGGATAGATCAGCCTGCAGCAAAACACAGAGATAAAAACGTCTGTCTAAATCAAAGTGATTGTCAGTCAGGGCGAAGCGTATTGAAATGAAAGGTCTACCTGCTGACAACACTCTTTGGTCCTCTCTAAAGAAGGTACATTTAGGAATTTAAGAATAGCATCCTTGAATTTGATTCAATTAGCTTTTGAACTATGCCTCCCAGCTGACTTTCTTTTGCAGGAAATATTCCTCCTGTTTTTTTGGGCTCCCCTCCATTTCCCTAGAAATGTGTGTAAAATGTTTTGGCAAATGTATAGCTTGAACGAGTACCAGTGTTTTGCATCTGCCAAATACATTTTGGAATCTGGAACAAAATGGTCTTTCAAACACACCGATGCCATGGCTGCTTCAACCCCTGCTACACACGGATGCAGATCTGTGCCGTGTTGTATCCCTCTTTGCAGGCTACATGCAAACGCGGAGCGGTTGTGTCTCGCTTGCATTGCCTATCCTTTCTGAAGTTGGCCAGGGACTCAATGATGTCATATGTCACTTGATACTTGGCCACGCCCCCATGCTACTATACTGTGAGAGAATTACAACATCTCAATAAAATCTACAGAAGCAAGAGAAAATATCTCCCAACTCGCCAACTCCGTTCTGCACTAGATCTGTGTCTCTCATCCATCCTCATTACATCCTCCCATTCCCGGTTACAGGACTTTTTTCGGGCGGCACCCAATCTATGGAATTCTCTCCCTTGCACAATAAGACTTTCCTCTGGTCTACAAACTTTCAAGTGTTCTCTGAAAACCCACCTCTTCAGACAAGCTTATAATATTCCTCAACCACCCTCTTAGCCTCACTACCTTAGCCTATTACCACCCGTTACAATATTTCACACAAGACAACTACCCCATGACCAACATTGTTGTTTGACAGGATCATTCAGCCTATGAGTCACTTTTACCTTTACAGCGTGGCTGGGCCAAAATGCAAAATGTAGACTTAGCCTTAGCCTCATGTGTCAATCTCCCATTGTCCAATAGATTGTAAGCTTACGAGCAGGGTCTTCTCACCTCTTTGTCTGTTTTACCCAGTTTGTTTATTAGTCTACTATGTTTGTCCCCAATTGTAAAGCGCTACGGAATATGTTGGCGCTATATAAATAAATTATGATGATGATGATGGGAAAAAGAAGACAAATCATGGTATAGTATTTAGTTTCTTCTAAAATGCCCTTTTCAATATGGTTTTTTTTTAACCACTAACAAACGATTTCTAATTAATTCACAAAAATACAAATATTGGCCAAGTACCGTCGCTAGTCAAACTGTAGGAGATTTTCTTTGACTTTCCTCCCTCATCTCAGCTTCCCTTCATATTGGTTCTCTCTCTCACACTGCCCATTCCACCTTACTTGGACAAACTGTTGGAACTTTGACAAAACTTCATCTACAACCAACACCTCTCTAAGCGCAGTTAGTACTTACCAGCCATTTGTCCCGGGCAAAGATGACTGTGTTGAGCATGGACTCATAGAAGAGACAATACCCCATCCACTCAGTGATGATAATGTCCACCTTTTCTACTGGTAACTCCACTTCTTCTACTTTGCCCCTAAATATTGTAATTACTGGAAAATGCACAGAAAAAAAAGTATTGTGACAACAATTAAATACTTTGTAATCTGCAGGTCTCTGTAGAAATAACATGTATAGAAATGTCATATTACTTTCTAGTGCCGCCACTGTAGTTAGGATGATCCTTTGGGAAGGCTGGGCACAGTAATGGAGCATGCCCACAAAATGTGATTTATTGTGTAAGTTATTAACTAACTTCCCGGCACTTAAGATCAAACAAGTTCAGGGGGTAAAGCTGAGAGTTTTCCAGCGGGTTTCAAAAACCAATCAGATTCTAGCTATCATTTATTTAGTACATTCTACAAAATGACAGCTAGAATCTGATTGGCTGCTATAGGCAACATCTCCACTTTTCAAACATGCTGAAAAACTCTCAGCTTGATACATTTACCCCCATGTTGCCTTCAGACAGTCAGACAGATAGGAAAAGTTGTCTGTGTCCACACCTTATTGAATAGTAATAGTCAGCAGATAAACTGCAGGCACTGGAGCAAGGCATGATGGGACAGGTAGTTTATTGCGTCATAGAACATGGACTATAGTAAATCATTAGTTACCCATTAATGCGGTACATTACAATACTTACTTTATACTAATTGCTCTTTATTCCTCCTTTGTCAATAGGTAATGATGTGTAACTGACAGTCGCATAATATATAATAGTTCCCAGTTGTCCCTGTTTTCTAGGATATTTAACCATTGATCTCTGGAAATGTTTGTCCCTATGTGATTGTCTTGTAATATTGATCAGTTGTCAAATGCTACTTGTGCTGATTTGGTTATTGAACGCAGTTCTTACGATCTGTTTCTAGTCTACGGTATCTTCTTCATTAACTAAAGGTGTGAAGATGAGCATATAATTTTGAATATAACTGTATCATAGTCATTGTTCATTGATCATATCATTGTTGGGTACATGGTGTATCCTATATTCCCCCAAACGACCCAAGAGGACAATAGATACAACTGTGACGTACCCTGGGTATACATGTTGCATATATACTAGAAGTGAGGGATGATTAAAGGAGTGGGGGGAAATCTGGAGAGTCCTCTAGCCTTCCACGTCCCAGGACAAGTACACACTGTACAACACGAGTGAGAACTTAGCAGAAAGGAAGAGACACAGGAAAAGCTGCATTGATAATTTCTCTAATAGGTATGTCGCATTCTCAAAACTGTGCTGATATCTGTAAGCCATTTTAAAGCCAAAAAGCATGGGTAGTTGTAGTCTTACAAATGTCTGGAGAACTACATGATGCACATCACTATATTCTGCATATGATACATTGTATAAGTGTAATCTTGCATCTCTGTAAAATGCATGCATTTAAAAAAAATACAAATCTGGTTGAATGTAGCATATTTCATTTAAATGGCCTTTCTGTTCCTTTACTCTGGGAATATTTCTAGTCTAATCATATATTTTTGTTTTGTTTTCTTCAAGCTTCAGCCTCACCTTGCTATTTCTAATAATAATATTGCTTGATCAAAACACAAGGGTGACTCTGAGCTTACGGCAGATAAAGCATTCTTGATTACTTCAGGCCGTGCGATCATGGGATGAGCTTATATGACAGGTGGGAAACTAATAAAAAGTAATTATGATTTATGCTGCAGGCTGAAATAGATTTGAGAGAAATAGATAAATATAGTCGCAGCCATAAATATTGGCACCGTTGCAGTTTTTTTTGTCATAACGAACCATGTCTTCTAGAAAATTGTTGAAGCTAAAAATTATTTTATTGTCCTCATATGTATTTCTTGGGTTTGCAGTGGAAAAAAACCCATAAAAAGCAGAAAAATCTTAAGCTTATTTCACACATAAAACCATAAGTGGTTGGGTCAAACTATAGCCACCTTTCGGAAGTTGTTAGAGATAATTAGATTTCTTGCAGGCGATTTACCTTCACTTTGGAACTGAACTCACCTCCGGTGAGTAGCTGGTGCCTGCAATATAAAAATCACTCCTTAAACAGGCTTGAATAGAGAAGAGGACTCATGCTGCTGCTTTGTGTCGCTGTGTGTACGGCATTGAGCAAGGAGAGAAGAAAGAAAACCTGAGAATTGACTGAGGGAGTCAGACAGAAGATTGTGGCCAAGCATGGACAATCTCAATGCCACATAGTAGATCTTGTTTGTGCATTTGTAGTGTATGTAATGTTATTAGGAAGATTAAGGTTCATGGCGCTGTAGTCAACCTCCTTGGATGTGTTCGCATGAGAAAACTTGATCGAAGACTGCAGAGCAGAATTGTTCGAGTGGTGGAGAATGCACCTCCATCAACTACCAAACAGATTCAAATGGACCTTCAGACACAATGCAGGACAGTTTCAACTTGCACCATCCTTCTCCAACGCAATGAAAGAGGGTTATATGGATTGGAGGACAAGAAAGGCTCCACTGCTGAGAGAGAGTGTTTCTATAGATAGATAGATAGATAGATAGATAGATCAGCTTCTATCTATCTATCTGATACCAGATCGGTTGGATGGTTGGGTTAATAAGATACACTACAAAAGTATTTGGACGCCTGACAATTACACCAACAGGGACTGTAATGACATTCAAATACATATATTTTAATATGTAGTTGGTCCCCCTTTTGCAGCGATAGCAGCTTCCACTGTTCTTGGAAGGCTTTCCACAAGATGTTGAAGTGTTTCTGTGGGAATTTGTGCCCATTCATTCTGTAGAGCATTTTTGAGGTCGGCATTGATGTTGGATTAGAATGTCTGGCTCTCAATCTCAGTTTCAGTTCATCCCAAAGGTGTTTGATGGGGTTGAGGTCAGAGCTATGTGCAGCCAGTCAAGTTCATCCACAGTGACCTCATCAAACCATGTCTTTTGTAGTCCTTGATTTGTACATTGGGGCACAGTCATGTTGGAATAGAAAAGGACCTTCCCCAAGTTGGAAGCATAGCATTGTCCAAAATGACTTGGTATGCTGAAGCATTAAGATTGCCCTTCACTGGAGATAAGGGTCCTAGCCCAAACCCTGAAAAACAGCCCCATACCATCATCCCTCCTCCACCAAACTTCACAGTTGGCATAATGCAGTCAGGCAGGTAATGTTCTCCCGGCATCCGCCAAACCCAGACTCAACCATCTGACTGCCAAACAAAGAAGAGTAATTTGTCAGTGGAAACACGTTTTCACTGCTCCACAGTCCAATGTCGATGTGATTTACACCACTCCATCAGACGCTTGGAATTGGTCTTGGTGATGTGAGGCTTCTATGCAGCTGCTCGGCCATGGAAACCCATTCCATTAATCTCCAGCTGCACAGTTTTTGTGCTTATATTAATGTCAGTGGAAGTTCGGAACACATAACAAGGTGGAACGAGTGCTCCAACACAGCAAACGAAATTGCACCAACATGCGTCTACTCACGAAATATGATGTAGCACTTACCCTTGTGAATAAAACTCTCATTGTAAGCTTGTGAACTGGGTCTTCTCACCTCTCTGTCTGTATGTATTACCCAGTCTTGTTATATTACTGTTTGTTCCCAATTGTAAAGCACCTCGGAATTTGCTGGCGCTATATAAATAGATGATGATGGTGATAATGAATAAGTACCAGAAGATGGAGATAATATTTCTAATCCTCATATGTTGATATAAACATTTTTGTGGCCAATAACATACTGGAACAGTAGGACTTGTAACTCTGATGGATCATTTACAATACTTAGCAGTTTGTTTGGATACTTTCCCCATATCTTCCAACCAAGAACAGTTCTTAAAAGACATTTCTATACAATAAGTTTTTTCCAAATGAACGTTTGAATCTGAGCTACTAATACTGAGTGCCTCTGCAGACTCCTGTGGCTAATTGACAAACCTGAATTTAATGTGTGTTATGTTGATGGAATATTCTAAGTTTTAACAGGTTGTTTTTAGAACAAAAATTTATGTTTTTCTTAGTTTTATGTTTTTCTTAGTGATTGATCCTCTTTCGTTTTTTTGTATTAAAAGTCTTGTTATATTACAGTGCTGAGTAGCGCGTTATATGTGACTATACTATCTACCGCTGCGCTGTTTCAACTGCTTTATTTGTAGACACCAAGAAGAAAAGTAATATATTATGTAACGTGTAAAAAAAAAAAAGGTGAATAAGATAATAAACAGCAATAAAAAAAACATAAAAACGACATGTACCGAAAGTGGTATAACCTAAAAATAATGTTTCTGTTCCAGATCTCCCACTGAAACGTGTATTAGTTTTTTACACAGACAATGCATGTTCCGTTTCCAAAAACATAATGCTGGTGGGAGTTATCAGCATGGCATATTGTTTTCGTGCCTCATGGGATGTGATGAGAATTACATTCATCAGATAGATGAAAGTCTGAACAACTCAAGTATTTTAAGAAATTCACTTCAAGCTACTAAATAAAATGTCAACACTTTACCCCCTATGTGTCAGTCTTATTGTAAACTGTTCTTACAAGACTTATTTCATTTTGTATCGTTGCAATATGGCATGTGATCCTCAACTACCAGAACCATTTCACAAGGTATTCACCTATAGAAGCCCCATTTCCAAGGAACTAGATGTGTTCCACAGAACTCAGCTGCCTTCAGGAATTATGTAGTAGTAGCTGTTGATCACACTATTGCCACCGGAGTGGACAGAACACTGAAGGAGGTACTGAGCAACCTAGATGGCAACAGAAGTGTCAATAACAGAGAACAGGACTGGCAAGGGTTAACACAGATTCATAAAACAAGCCAAGGTCTGGAGCAGGAGAAGACAGCAATTCCGTTTAAACAATCCGGGTCAAACATTGAGAGACAGAATCAGGCCAGGATATACAGGCACACTAGGTCAAGCAGGAACTATCACTGGCATTGGTGAACAACAGGAACGGGTTTATAAAGCCAGAGAAACCAATGAGAGTTTGCAAGGTGTTTAGTTTCACAAGTGCAGCAAGTGATTAGGAGCAAGTAGACAGCTGATACTGCCTAGCGACTAGCTGAGAAGACTCTGGTTGTTATTTACATAGCAACTGGCTGGAATCGAAGTAACGCCGGCTACATCAGAAGAAGAGGATACTGTTGATAGGCATCCAGTCCAGTGTGTAGCAGCGCACATCCTGTAATCATATAAGGAACCCGGCTGACACCAGGGCGCAATCTGCAACATTCTGATAGGGAGAGGACAACGACTACTGACGCTGGGCAACTGATCTGGCGTGCGGCGGTGATTGCCATATTTATTAACACATCAGGGCGCAATCCGCTGCCGTCTGATAGGAAGAGGACGACGACTACTGTCGCTAGGCAACTGATCCGGCATGCTGTGGTGATCACCCTGTTTCTTAACAATTAGGACTGATCTTTTGACCCACCAGAGGTTTTATGGTATGAATTATCAAGTGGCAAGAAGGTTTAACTGTGTGAGTGTTTTTGGTAATTGTAACTTTAAGATTGTGTCAATATAGAAAGAGAAATGCTGATAGGGATGCTGATAGGGATTATTATTGAGCCCTCACTTCTAGTGAGGATTCAAGAAAATAATAAAGTCCATGTTTTTTATGTAATGACATATACCTCCTTTTTCAACACAATTAGTGAAGCTTTCGTCTAATATAACTAACGGTACAGTTCTTGAAACAATATTGGCTTAGTTAAAGAATCACTTGCACGTAATGAATGATCCAAAATGATTTTCAGAAGTTTTATTTACAGTTAGCTTTATATTATTTCATTATTATATTGTTGTTTTTTATTTTTATGGATATTATATTTTTCAAATGTCTAACTTTTTTGTACACTATATATAATACGGTAAAGTTCTTTTTATTTATTAAAGGAAATCTTTCCCCTTTATATAGTTGTGTTACTAGAAAGGATCCCGCTGATAAATGTGAGCTAATTAATTAAGGGGCAGACATTGGGAGTATGTGAGAAACACTTTCAGAGAATCTCTTACTCCAAATGATCTTTGAAAAAGTCTTACAACTTGAGACGAAACGCGTCTCAAGGATATAGCTGTGATATACATTATATGAACGCTGAGCTAAAATTGTTTTATACTATGTGTAAGAATGGATTAATGAGAATACATAATATCTTAAACAAAGCTTTGCATCTGCATGCAGTCTTTCCTGATATAAGTATCATTGTCACTGTGATGTATAACCAAGTGTATATCTTTTTGTATGGTATAGATGTATAGTAAACCTTATGGATCCCATCACGCAGAGGACGGGCCATACTCAATGGTTAATACATTTCCTGAATTGGATGTAGGCATATTTCTTAAAATCTTAAAAATCTCTATTATACTAGTTCCCACAGCCACATATATGGACACATTCCTTAATATCAGCCCCACTGTAGACATATAAATTGCCCTTTTCAGTAGCTCAAATTGTCCAGAATGCATTGAGCTTTCAGCTGGCTTGTTCCACTGATTTTGGACTTGTCTTATTATATGGAGCTTCTTGATCCGGGCGTGGAGATTTGTGACAGCAGGATTGGTAAATGACGAGCTTTTTATGATGAATGGGCAATCTATGGCATCTTGCCAATATGCAAGAATTTCAAAAGGCGGCAAAGATTTAATAATGGCAATATCGGCGGTAGCTACACACACTTGGGGCTAGATTTACTAAGCTGCGGGTTTGAAAAAGTGGGGAAGTTGCCTATAGCAACCAATCAGATTCTAGCTATCATTTTGTAGAAGGTATTAAATAAATGAAAGCTAGAATCTGATTGGTTGCTATAGGCAACATCCCCACTTTTTCAAACCCGCAGCTTAGTAAATCTAGCCCTAGATCTCTGGATCTCTCTTCATTACGAGAATGGACTGGCTGTAGGCCAATACTTAAAAAAAAAAAAACATACCCAGAAATACACTACTGGTTCCCCTAGAGCAGTGTTTCCCAAACCCAGTACTCAAGTATCCTTAACAGTGCAGGTTTCCTGGGTGACAAGTGAAATAATTACAATGTATCAGTCAGTAATGAATACACCTGTGCTCCAGCAAGGAGATATGGAAAACTTGCACTGTTAGGGGTCCCTGAGGACTGGGTTTGGGAAACATTACCTTAAAGTAACAAATGCGGAGTTGCTTTCACCAGACCATCTGGCATGAAACCTGAATAGACTTACAGGATTCTCTGAGTTATTATTAATAATAATATTAATAATTAATAATATTAATTCCCTCATTCTGCTCTCCCTGTGCCTCTAGACATGGAATTTAATTGCACCAAGAACTGCCCAATAATAATTGGTCTGTATAAAACAATTCAATGCCTAAAGAAAAACACAATGGACTCAATATTATACTTTAAATGTACTTTATTGAATAGATTCACAATGCAAATAACAAACTCTTTCTGTTAAACTTATCATAGTTACAATGCTGTAAATGACAATTTACTTTTTCGTTTTAACTTCATTCACATCTTGAGTCTCCTGTTGTCTTGAAACTTGTTGGTAACTGTACATGAAACCTGTTCTTCTAATCTTTTTTTCTTTTGTAAATATTTGAACATCTTCAGTAAAATGCCCCTGTATCACGAGACCTAGATACATTTATTGTTCTCAAAATGTCTCTTGTAGTCCCCTAAATTGAGTGACGTTTTCAGATTCGTGCTCTCAATAGTAGACTATCTTAGCAAAACAAGTAGAAGAGACATAACTGCTTCATAGAGGCACAGCTAGGACTATTAATTATAGGATACCTAGAAGGAAATTTTACAAAAACAACTCTCTCTCAGTGTGTTGTAAAATTTAACTTTTATTAACTTTCTTTAAAAACTCTGTAGCCCACTCCCACTCTAGGATTGTTGATTCATTCTTTATACGTAGGAATGTATTCCTGTAGTCCTCTCCACTCCAGGATTGTTGATTCTTTCTTTATACATAGCAAGGATAATACCATGGGACCATAGTTTTGATGTGTCCTGAAGTGGGATCATACCATGGGATGATGCTGATGTTTCCTGGCGCATTAAAAGATGCACAATAATTAGCTTTACATGTTATGCGTGGGTAAGACTGTGCGGAGGAATGTGAGGGAAAGACTGTGCTGAGGAATGCATAAAAAAAGGACTGTGCGGAGGAATGCGTGGGTTTCCGGGACTGTTGATTCTTTCTATGTAGGAAGGTATTCCTGTAGTCCCCTCCACTCAAGGATTGTTGATTCTTTCTTTATACACAGGAAAATATTCCTGTAGTCCGCTTCCACTCTAGGATTGTTATCTATTCCTTAACAGTCCATATATTCTTTAACAGAAGAGTCAGTAACAGACAATGGAGACAGACATAGAGGCAATGATACAGGGCCAACAAAGTGGCAGACATAAGGTATGAGGTTCAGGGGTGTAATGGTATGGAATACTGAAAATAAAGCCAAATCAACAGGTAAAGCCGGTGATCTGAGAGAGGAAGAGAGAGCAAGGAAATGGCAGGAAATGAGTTCCATTAGTGGACCAGAACTAGACCAGACTGAATCCAGATTCAGCACAGACTGAGAATCAGGGGGTCACAGATATTCATCAAGTGCAGGTAGGATAATAATGCATTGCTCCTTTATTGACACCTATCTGCATATTTCACTTTAACTGAGTAATGTAAATGTAGCTTTTTCATTTGAGCACGCCATCAACACCCCCTTTGTAGCGTTACATGGTATTAGGTGGGCCCCAGTCATTGGTTTACCCGGCGGGCCCTTTATGCCCCAGTCCGACACTGATTGTAATACCCTGTTGTGGTGAGGGTGTAGTGAATATAGGATTAAGTACAGATCACTGGTACCTTGGTGTGATGTGACCCTGCAGACTCCTGCTCTGACGCACTGACTTCCCAACTTTCCATTCCACAGCAGAGAGGTAAGGGGCTCCCAAACCGATTGTATATGAATAAAATGCAGAGTAGGTGAGAGGCTGAATCATCTCAATATTTATTAAATAGCACGTGGCTGGTGAATCTGGTTCACAGCTATATAGAACATGGGTTACACTACAATTTAGGACCAAATGCAACTTTTGGTATCTTGGCAAATGTTAAATACACATATAAGATCAACAACTCTTTAACATTCCTAATTCAGTAATACAGATGATACAATTACAACGTTATCCTTCATTAGTGACACTGACACATACAATATAGGCAATATATATATATATATATATATATATATATATATATATATATATATCCTATTGGGGTAAACATTTCTTTACCATGTAAATCGTTTGTAATAACTGTCTCAACTTCTGCACAGATTGATACTATGTAAGTAACACAGGTAACATGAAATATATATTGTGCATGTTGGAGGGCCACAGCTAGCTGACAGAATGAGGAATCACAGTTCCCTCCCTGCAGTTGACTATAACATTGCAGCACTGGATATTACAGGTGAATGGTGGTGTACACAAAAGTAGACATGCTGTGGCAAGGTCCTTTATTGTTCACTAACTGACAGTTTAGTGCAAATAGTGAATAGTGTCAAGAAAGATGTAAAATGTGCACATGTGTAATCAATATATATGCTCACCTTTCCCCAAATAGGTTCTTCTGTGATGCAGATTCCACTCCGATGCCTGGAGATCAATGGTGATATTGGATGTCTATACCATACTTGCCTACTCTCCCAGACATCCCGGGAAACTCCTGAATTCCGGGTAGGTCTCCTGGACTCCCAGGTGGTCAGGCAAGTCTCCCGCATCATGCCCATCGGGAGCCAAAAATATGCGATTCATGGTGAATCCCAGCATTGTGGTCCTGTGACAAAAATTACGATTTTGTTGCAGGGGTGGGGCAAAAATGACACTATTTGCAGCTCCACCTTCTGCCCTCACGCCCCCCCTACTTCAGGCTCTCTGCCTCTTGCTAATTTTATCTTCACTTGTCACTTACTCTTTCGTTCACTTTTCAGTTGTGTCTTTCTCTGTATTTTTCTGTTATTTAATATCCATTTCTTATGTCCTAGTTCTATCTGCAGTCAGCTCTCAGCTTCTCCCATCAGGCACAACCCATCCTTTTCATAGGCAAACCGAATGGGGGTTTTCCTAGTGCCTGGAAACCCCCCTCCAAGCCTGAGGCACTGTATAATTGAGGTGGCTGGACAACCTAACAGTAGTGCATGCAGCATTGCCCATGTATACTATGGGGATAGGAAGAGTTGGAGAGCAGCCAAGCACTGTCTAAAATTATAGCCACACCCCATACATGCTGGTCACGCCCACTGGCGGCATGGTGTGGAATCCCCCCTGTACAAATCCTACGTTTGCCCCTGCTTTTTTCTGACACAGTCCTCTGTCCTCTTCCAGTAGCATTCTGGGAGATGTAGTTTTCTATAGTGTAGAAAAGTATACAGTTCCTTCAGATGCCCGGGGAGATATCTCTAGGTCATTAATGAAGTGGTAGCCCTCACTTTAGTGGGATATCACGCAATGATACAAGAAGTATCAGGTACTTGGAGGAAAAAGAATTTAATAGAAGAGGTAGATCACTCCAGGTAGGAAAGTTATACATGAAGCTTAAATGGATATTGTATAATTGGCTTCGGTGTCCTTATTCAATAACACCACAAGGTCATTGCATCCTGTGATGGATGAGATATGATAGCTTTGGGAATAAACTCTGGAAAACGCGATGGTGTGAATAGATGCAGCCATCACTTTGATGGATAGGTATAAGTAAGATGCAGAATTAAGAAATATACAGACCTGGAGAAACCACAAATTCAATTTAAATCTACTGATTACTGTGTTGTGAGGACTGATATTAAATTTGCCCTTCTAAGACATTAATATAACTTAACTGCATTTTTCTGAAAATTAATGTCAGGCACGGATGAAAAAAAACTGCAAAAGGGGAATTCACACCGTTTAAGCAGAGTAAGTTACATCTATCATATATGAGAAGGTTTGCAAATTGATTTACCTGGCAGAGCCCTGAAGAAAATGATTCAATAGTAAACAACAACTATTTATAATTCATACTCGCTCCCAAAAGATGTTACCATTCTGTTTTTTATTTATTTATTAAAATCTGCCTCCTTATGTATCCCTTGACCTTTCCTGACTAATGCCAGAATTATGCTAATTAGAAGTTGGAGTCAAAATTAGCAGCGTTCTAAAGATAGGAAGTAAGGAAAAAGTAATTACAACAGCTATTTTTTGTTATTGATGTCCACTTTAGCTATCACCATTTATCATTGTTACTGGTGTATTTTTAGTACTTTATTAGATCTGATTACCTTTTTCCATATCATTATTCATGCTGTCCTTTCTGCTCAAGTAACCACAAGTTGTATGTATAACATCTGCCAGAGAATGAATTAACATTTCTGTATCAAAGCCTTGTGCTAAGACACCAACAACTTATCACCAATGAGACAGGATTGTGACGAATAGAAAAGCTACTTGTATTATGTCAATCAGAAGGTGTGTCCATACGGTCCTACTGTGACATAGGATGGAGGTGTTTGTGATATATACACATTTATAATCATCACCATTTATTTATATAGCGCAACTAATTCCGCCGCGCTGTACAGAGAACTCACTCACATCAGTCCCTGCCCCATTGGGGCTTACAGTCTAAATTCCCTAAGATACACACACAGGCAGACTAGGGTCAATGTTTAATAGCAGCCAATTAACCTACCAGTATGTTTTTGGAGTGTGGGAGGAAACCGGAGCACCCGGAGGAAACCCACGCAAACACGAGGAGAACATACAAATCACACACAGATAAGGCCACGGTCAAGAATCGAACTCAAAATATATAGTGATAATATAGAGGATGATATCATATAAGTGGAGTTTACACTGGGGATTCATTCATTTATTGCAGAGAGGTTTCTCTGGTTGTAGATCGCAGTATGTTGTATTTCTTCCTTCAGTGGCTGACAACTATTAAACATATGTTTTTACAACTTTATGGCCATCAATTTTTATGGATTATGAAAATAACTTAAAAAATAAAATTAGGCACAATCTACAGGTGAGATGAGTGAAACACGAACATCTGGCTTACCTTCACTCTTATGATCCCGCAATGATCATGTTCTGTGAAGCTTCCAATGGTCCCAAGCCAATGCTCCTCTCTTATGCTCAGACAGGATTTATTCAAACACTGGGCAGTGTTGTCGAAACCCCGCCTCCGTGACAACATGGTGTTGTCAAAACCCCTCCCAAATTAGCAGCTTAACAAAATAACAGATCACCGGCTTCATAAGGCATGTCCTCTTTGAATCATGGATGAGTTATATTTAGCATTACCATGCAGTACAAAATATGGATTTGTTTGTACTGCCATTTACTACAGTTGCATAAATATTTTTATTCATAGTGATACATGTTAGAATATCTACCCTTATTATACCCTGCCCCCTCCCATGTAACAAGTATGGAGACCTCCTGCCAACCTTCCCTGGTACCAGTAGCTGGAAACCGGATAGTGCTGCAGGCTCCTCATTCAGAGTTGTCAAGTTGAAAAATAGGAATCCCCAATTTGCTCTTATGGAGGGGGGGGGGGGGGGAGGCTATTTTAACCCTGGGTTGTCGAAAAGTGATTCTAAATTTGAGCCTCCAAGGTGTTGGATGGTAAAAATATTGTACTTACCAAATAGAGATGCTCAAACATTTTGAAACAGTTTAAAGGCCCCAAACACGTTCCTAAATACAATTGTCTCTAGACCCCCAATTCAAACTTGCAGTTCAAAATTTGTGGCTCTCCTCTGTGGTGCGCTGTTCACCATTTGTTTGTCACAATCAGGAAGATGGAGTATGTGACAACTACCAGCAGTTGGCGCTACTGAGTACTGAGGTGCGGAGTCTAACACGCCGACTGGTTTTCACCAGGGACCCCCGCAAGTAGTTATGGACTTAGCTGCAAGGGATGTGCAGGTGGTGGCCCTCAGTATCAGTCCGCTGGCGAGGTATCAAATGAGACAGCTTTGATGGAGCACCAGGGTGAAGAATCAGATGCAGAGGTATACAGGATAGTCAGGAAGCCGGGTCAAAACCAGGGAGAGAAACACAGCCAAATCAGGAGCAGGAGAATGGTCAGGAAGCAGAGTCAGAACCAAGAATCACTCAAAGCCAAAATCAGGAACCAAAGAAGCAGTCGGGAACAAGGTGCTGCAACAATTGGCGGGAGGAACGCAACCAATGCTCTCTGTTTTATATAGCAATCACTAGAATGTTCTCTGCTTTACATAGAGATCACTAGAATGCTCTCTGCTTTACATAGAGATCACTAGAATGCTCTCTGCTTTACATAGAGATCACTAGAATGCTCTCTGCTTTACATAGAGATCACTAGAATGCTCTCTGCTTTACATAGAGATCACTAGAATGCTCTTTGGTTTATATAGCAATCACTAGAATGCTCTCTGTTTTATATAGAGATCACTAGAATGCTCTCTGTTTTATATAGTAATCACTAGAATGTTCTCTGTTTTATACAGAGGTCACTAGAATGCTCTCTGTTTTATATAGCAATCACTAGAATGTTCTCTGCTTTACATAGAGATCACTAGAATGCTCTCTGCTTTACATAGAGATTGCTAGAATGCTCTCTGTTTTACTTAGAAATCACTAGAATGCTCTCTGTGTTTTATGATGGTCACTACAATGCTCATGCTCTTTCTATTATATGGAGATCACGCTTATATATGAGCCCCTCTTTGTTTTGTATGGTGGTCAATAAGATGCTCTCCGTATTGCATTGGAGTCACTAGAATTCTCTCTGTGTTGAATGCTAGTTAGATGGAATGGTGCGGTATTTGCTAATATCTCTTTGACATAACAATTTATCAGATATTTCATTGTCTATTTAAAACCAAACCCACATTAGACAAACCACGCTCACTAGGTTTCTGTCACTTATATTTTTCCATTGCAGAGCGCTGGTTGAAGAACCTGGCCACTTGCTTGTGTGTGTGTGTCCCCTCAGGCCACAATTTGCCAGCTAGCCCATGCTCACAAGCCCGGCCCCATTGATCCTGAAAGTGGTCTGGCTTGAGAGGCAAAAACATTTGAAATTTGTGGAACACGGGACAGGTGCATGAAAACATGTTATGAGAGGTGCAGTCTTGTTTGACCATGGCGCAATACAACCACTTTATGATATGTTCATTGAGCATTGCTCTAATCTATATGTTTGTATATTAAATGCTCACATTTAATAAATATTGAGTTACAGATCTTAGACTATAATAACAGGTAGTGAGAACTGCATTAAAGAAATGTGGATGTTTCCCGGGACAAACCTTAAACACCTGGGACACTAGGACAGTAGGCTTCTCTGAACTGTGGACTTATAAGTGTTCCAATTGCAAAAAATGTTAAAAGTACATTTTTCTGACGGTTGGGGAAAATAAAAGAATGATCGTTCTAAAGACTGTATCGTAGCAAAATCCATAAACAAATATTTCTCCTGCATGTGAGTAAAAATAAATTTCCAAATGACTTACTGTTATCCAAATGGTTGGCCTTGATAATTTTTTCTGAATACTCTGAAACACTGGAACATTCAATCTGAACAGGCGTAGAGAAAAGAAACAAAAAAAACAGTTGTGTCATAGGTGCTTATGAAGGATACAAAACAAAATGAATAGATATAAACTATTTTTAAAAAAAATGTTTTTAACTATAAAAGCAAAAACAAGACAGAGGTCAAAACAGACAATTGAATCATAATACAGAAGTCAGATAAAAAGTGTCCTAATAGAGAAGAAAAAGATAATGTAAACCGGTATCAAACCCCGCAGCCAGCCTACTGGCGTTATAAACATTGCATATAAAAATCAACAATAATAGTGTGACCATTCAGTGTGAATTGTGCGATAAAGAATTGCAGGTTTTTTTCTTTCTTTGTAATTTAGATTTAAAAAAGGGGGGGAATAGTCCCTCACTATTGTCCGGTGAAATGGAACCAATGTAATGCTTAGCAATGTCTCATGGACAGACAATGGCTTATTTAATAAAATAGTGCAGGTAGAATGTATGTACTATAAAACATAACTACCAATCAGATGTTTTATTTATTTATTTAATAAAAGCTGTTAAATGATTGGTTGCATGACTTACAGCTAGAGATGAATGAAATTTTCAAAACTGTTGAAATCTGGCCTTAGGTGTTCCCAGGTTTAACCACAGCACACAGTAGAATGAAATGACCATTGCCGTCCCAGTACTACTCATAGGGGCATATTCAATTGTCTGCGTGGAAAAAACGTTATTACGGTAATTTTCTCGCTGGATTTCAGCTCGCGGCTCTGAAATCCAGCTAACTACTACTGTAATAACGGTAGTAGTTTTAACGCCGTGGAAACCCGGGACAATTGAATATGCCCCATAGACTATAAATTCCACAAAATGTGAATTTATTGTGGAAAGGCATTCCAAGGAATGACAAAGAAGAAGCACAACTCCGATACAGTATTTACGAAACTTAACAGCTCTGCCAAATGGTCTAATCTGTCACTAAACTTGACTTGAGCTAAATTTCGGCAAAATATTGCACATCTTTAATTATAACTAAAAATGGGCAAATCTATTCAGACAATTATGAAATTTGGCAAATACTTAACGTACACTGGAGAGCCAAGCTAATCACAATGGATTGAACGTAAATAATGTAAATAAGCCAATCGGCAAGCGTCAACATGTCTATAATGTTAATAAATTCCTGGGGCACTCATTCCATTCGTCCTGGGAGAAACCTTCCTTAGATGCTTTCTGTGACTATTAGTCAGGGGCGGATGGGCTGAGGGGCAGGGTGGCATCTTGGACCAGTATAATCTTGGGCTGCCTGCTGGCACCCAGGAGGCAGGCAGGGGATATCATTATTTTATTATATTATTACCATTTATTTATATAGCGCCACTAATTCCGCAGCGCTGTACAGAGAACTCATTCACATCAGTCCATGCCCCAATAGAGCTTACAGCATAAATTCCCCAACACACACACACACAAAGAGAGAGGGACTAGGGTCAATTTGATAGCAGCCAATTAACCTACTAGTATGGGTTTGGAGTGTGGGGGAAAACCAGAGCACCCAGAGGAAACCCACACAAACACGGGGAGAACATACAAACTCCTCACAGATAAGGTCATGGTGGGGAATTGAACTCATGACCCCCTGTGATTTAAGGCAGAAGTGCTAACCACTAAGCCACTTTGCAGCCCAATTGTGTTTATTTATAAACCATAATCGGATTGGCAGGGGGATCCTTAACGTACCCAGCTTTGCTGCCGCAGTTGCCGGGTAGACGGCTTCTACTAATACACTGATCGTTGGATTGCGCTGATTTGCTGTATTATTCACCACTAATCACCACTCTGTCTGTACAACCCTCTAAGAAATGCAGTTTCTCATTGTAAACCTACAATATCCAGCTTCCTTTTATTGACTGTCAGTTACTTTATAAGGTACTTGTTGATTGTTATGGGTCAAGGTCGTACAGGATCACAATTCGGACATCCAAACTCTAAGTGCTGAATCCTCAGTTAGTGTTTATAACAATTCCAAGGATAATTCCACACCAGTCACTGCTATCACCAGCAGCCGTCACTTATGGAAGTATTAGACAGAAGAAAAATGTAACAACAGGACTCAATTCATATGCGCAGTCAGCAACGGATGGTGATGAGAATGATGATCATTTATAACACAGATAGAAGGTAATGTTTTAGTGATGAATTAGCAGACACTATGCTGTTATTAAAATGAAAAGTGTATACCTCCCAACTGTCCTGGTTTCAGAGGAACAGTCCCAAAGTTAGGGCTCTGTCCCGCTGTCCCACCTGGGATTATGTTTGTCCCGTGAGGTGGGGGAGGGTGTTGGGGGGAGGGGGGTAGCTAATGGGCAACCCAGCTCTCTGGAGGAGTGACACACTCCATCAAGGAGCAGTCACGCCCTCTGCCCCACTGCCGGGAACTTGCATGTTGAAAGGTATGAAAGCGTCTATCATCCCCCTATCCCAATGCTGCCTACAGCTCAACAGGTCCAAAACAGAGCGTATTATCTTCCCTCCTTCCGTCAAATCTCCCTCACTGTCAATAACACCACAATTTCCTCAGTCCCCCAAGCCCGCTGCCTCGGTGTCACACTTGACTCCGCCCTCTGCTTTATTCCTCACATCCAGACTCTCCCCACAGTCCTGTCGACTCCACCTTAAAAACATTGCCAGAATACGCCCTTTTCTTACTCAACTTACTACCAAAACTCTTATCCATTCTCTCATCATCTCCCATCTTGCCTATTGCGACCTCCTGCTGTCTGGCATTCCTGACACCCATATATCCACAATTCAATCCATTATAAATGCTGCTGCAGGACTGTTCCTCCTCTCTCACTGCTCCACATCTACTGCACCATTTTGCAAATCCCTACACTGGCTCCCTGTGTCCTCCAGAATCAAATTCAAATTACTCACCCTTACCTACAAAGCCCTTAACAACAACACCCCTGCATACAGCTCAAATCTCATATCAAAATACTCCCCCTCCTGCTCTCATAGATCTACCTCTGACCTATGCCTCACCTCGTCTCTGGTAACCACCTCTCACTCCCACCTACAAGACTTCTCCCGTGCTGCCCCCCACTTATGGAATTCCTTACCACGCTCAATCAGACTTTCCCACAGCCTTCAAATCTTTAGATGCTCTTTGAAAATCCATCTCTTATCCCCGATAACACTATTCACACTAATGCACCCTCACAACTGTCCCAATCTCCACTCTGAGCCACACTCGCTCCTCTTGTTTTAGCTGAGCCCTCTTCCCCTTAGAATGTAAGCTCTCTAATGATCAGGGTCCTCCATACCCTTTGATTTCATGCCTGTATTTATTTTGTCTACCTTGTATGTCCCTGTTTTATGTATGTACTGTTTTCCCTACTGTACGGCGCTGCGGAGCACTGTGGCGCCTTACAAAGCTACGATAATAATAATAAAGTGTTTTATAAAATATAAACAAAGAGGCAACTTAAGGGTATCTGCTGCATTTCCGCTACATGCAGAGAATGGCACATTTGTTACCACACCGGAAAGGAAGTCACTACTTGCACAAACTCTTCAGCCATTCATACAGCATGAAATCAGTGTGTTCACACTAAGCCTCATGTCAGTGGTAATGATTGTAATAAAGAACTTAAAGAAAAGGAAAGTGAAAATCTATTAAATGAATCCATAAAAAATATATTTTCATGGGAATGATTCAGATGTTTTAGGAAAAAAGAAAATGAGGAGCCACCGAATCTGGACAGAGAATATTATAAGAATACGTGAATTCCATTTATAATACTCCCACCTGACTGTAATCTGCTATAATATTGGCAGAAGAAGCTTAATCAGCGCCAGAATTATAATTTTTTGCCATTAAAGCTCTCTTTTCCGTCCACGTACTAGTGTATTACCTGAACGCGTATTTGTTATAGAATGAATCTCCATTTCCTTCTGGGATATTTTATTTTTAATATTAATTCTACTTTTTAATAAGTCTGCAGAATGCTTGTAACAATAGGTCAGAGGTTTATGGATTAAGACATCTTGAAGAGTTATTCGCAATAGTTAAATAAATGGAACAAATACTGAAAGAAGGATGAAGAGAGTTAGGACATCACACGCTAGCTATAAGGTTAGCAGAAATACAAGCTGCTTGCAGATAATTGCCTGTGGCTTGCAAAATAGTAAAGATAATGCTTATCCAATCATATCATAATACCATGCTTAACCAATCATATCGCACCACGGTGACTATGGAGATTTGCAAACGTAGACATTTTTTAGCAGAAATGTATTATACAGAGTTCATTCCATCAACCGACTTCTATAATGACTTTGTGCTGAAGTGCCTGTAATACTTTGCTGTGCTTTGCCAAGGTGAATAAAATCTTCATTAAAGTTTGAAAGAACAACTTTGAATAAAGTTTGAGTTCCAACAATTCGGTGAGCCATGCAGGAGAGGGCGCTAGTGAGCTGGGTAAGACATTACTAGGTGTTGGAAGTAATGTGTGGCGGCCAAAGCAGGGGCATGAGGGGCAGGTGCCCGGGGACCAACGGGAAAAGGGAGCCTTAGGCAGGACGAAAAAATAAAAAATCCTGTTTAAAAAAAAAAAATAATTAAAAAATAAAATAAAAAATTACCTTTTGCGGTCACCTGACCATTCAGGTCAGGTGGTCAGGTCATGTGGCGATCCAGCTCCCTCCCTGGTTCTTTCTTACGTGCTGCGCTCGCAGTGAATGTCAGGCATGATGATGTCATCACGCCCGAAATTCAGGACGACGGACGGCAGCACGGAGCGAGGACTCAGAAAAAAGAGAAGAAGGGGATCGGAAGGTAAGTTAAGGGAACATTCTTGAAACCTTCCTTATAATCTGGGGGAGGAAAAAATGTTTGCTTGTATTTGTAAACATTTGAAAGAAATGTGCAAGTGTTTAAAATGGTTTTAATGTCAGTTTGAGAAACATAAAAACAAGTGAGAAAATTTGAACAGTAGGAATTCATTTTTCAAGTTTTTTTAAAAACCATCTTAGTGAGCTCCACGAAATGCAAGATAATAAGCTAAAAAAGAAACATACAACAGCTCACAGTTAAGTTTGTTTACAGAAAGGAGGAAGATATTTGCTCTGGGTTCTTAGCTGTGATCTATGTAGGAGGAAGATTTTGCAGCTGCGACAATGTCACAGAACATGTCTCTCTCTTTGACCGTTCAGATACAAACATAAAACTAAGTTATATGACTGCATTTTCTGTGCAGAAATAAAAGAGGAATAAAGGGAAAATATTAATATATGGGCATTGAAGTAAATAAAATAAGAAACAGAAAGGAAAACATGGAGATAAGTTAAACACTGTAATTCAAATATCACAGAAAGTAGTGAAGAATGAATAACAAAGGAAAAAGGGGATTTGCTTTTTATTTTTACTGTAATTTTTGGACAATGTCAATCATAGCGGAGGATATTTTAATACCTATTGGTTTCATGGATGACTTTTTGAATCGAGCCCTTTAGAGTAATCTCGCTCAGTGATTCTGGCTACCTAGGGGCCTAATTCATTAAGGATCTTAACTTGAGAAATTTCTTATTTCAGTCTCCTGGACAAAACCATGTTACAATGCAAGGCGTGCAAATTAGTTTTCTGTTTTGCACATAAGTTTAATATTGACCTTTTTTTCATGTAGCACACAAATATCAACTTTAAATGTCAGTGTACAAATAAGCTATCAAGTATTTCAGGAGACTGAAATAAGAAGTTTCTCAAGTTAAGATCCTTAATGAATCAGGCCCTAGAGAGTTTCACCCAAAGGGAGAGCATTGAAGAGGTTTAGAACCTCTAGGATACTGAGACAAATGTTCAGTAGGTGGATTATATCTAGATATGAAAACAAACTGCTAATGAACAAAATATTTTGGATTATGTTTGACAAGTATTAATTACAAAGTGCGCTTAAAAACAAAAACTTTGGCGGGATTCAACTGATGTAGTTAACATATTACTGGATTTCAGTAGATAGTACACAGACGCCACATTTCCTGATTAAGTTAACTAGCACAAACATATCATATAGTATGTAATGTTTATGTTGAGAGTGGTCAACAAGACTGCTACCACTAACTGATGTAAAATGAAGTGATGCACTAGTTAGGGTTCACTGGATTAAAACATAAATTCTTGATTTAGGTATTAAAATGCAAATTAAAAGTTGAATAGACATTAAAATCCAACTAAATTAAGCATAGAGCCTGATTCATTAAGGAAAGTAAAGCAAAACAAAAGAGTAACTTTGCAACTTGGCAAAACCTTGTTGCATTTTAGGAGAGGTAAATATAAAATGTGAGGACAGATTTATAGTTGGAGTAGGGCATGTCCTAGACCAACTTTTAATTTTTAGTGTAAAAATAAAGCATTTGGGTGTTACATCAAAAAACAACCAGTATTTAACTTATGTGCAAAATAATAAACTAATTTGCACCCCTTGCATTATAACATGGTTCGTCCCGGAGAAAACGTACTCCTTTTTTTTGCCTTAATTTCCTTAATGAATCTGGCCCAGATAGTATAAAAGCTGTGCAGAAAATAAACTAGGTTTAAAAAAGCTATGTTCTTAAAATCTAAATTAGATGTGAATTAGGAATTACTTCAAACATAATTTATTTTACAGTTTGTACTCACCACTAGCAGTAGAGAACAATTATTAACGGTAACACACTGCAGGCCTGCTATTGTGGGGGGAGGTTTTGTTACTCATCCAGTACTGGGTTAGCATTCAAAATAGCCTATTATAAGGGATTTTATATCGTATATTGAGACGATTCTTCTGTTTCATATACCTGGGAGAAATATCTGCGGACTGTTATTCTCAGTCTCTATTACCAAAGATAGTGTATTACATGTATATATATATATATTTATTTATTATACCTCGGACATCCTTTTGATTGATTGATTGATAGAGCTTAATATATGATTTTGTAGAGTCTCTATAATCTTTGAGCATTTGCAGCAGTGGTTGAAGTGGACATTTAGAGGTGGCAGTATGAAAATTGGGAGTGTAAGTGAATGCAATGTGATAGTTTAACCAATCTGTGTTAGTTGTCATTCCACTGGTGCTCTCAGCTTCTGTTATCCTGGTGATTTTCTCTGAACATCTTATTTATGTATCTCAGACTACTGAACATACTGTATTATTGCTCCTAAACTACATGGAGTTCAGTAATAAATGTATAATACCTCTGTACTCTTGGAGCTCCAGCAGGATATTACATTTCCCTGTCTCCGCTGCCAGACACTAAGATTGTCATTTATATATGTTGTAGTAGATCTGTATCAGACTGTCTTGCAAATTCTGACAATGCTCACGCTCCACGCCTTGAGAAAGCCATCACAGCGGAAGGTGCATTGGCGTTCACTGCGTGCCGGACGCGTCTCCTACACTGCGTGCCGGACGTGTCTCTTATTCTAAATATGGTTTATCTTACAATACAGCTACAGGGGCAAATGCCAATGGGCGTGACCAGCATGCATGGAGGCGTGGCTATAATATTAGACAGTGATTGGCTTCTCTCCAACTCTTCCTATCCCTAAAATATACATGGGCAATGCTGCGTGCACTACTGTTAGGTGCACGCAGCTCTCCCTTTTCAAGCAGAGCCGTGTGAAGCGGGGGCAGGGTCCAACCACCTCAATTATACAGTGCCCCAGGCATGGAGAGGGGTTTCCAGGCACTAGAAAACCCCCTTCGGTTTGCCTCTGAGCTATGCAGTGAGGTTTGAAAAGTAGGAACACATTTACCGCTTCAAGGTGACCCCTTCATGTGAGTTCCTGTGCTGGCATATTGTGAAATCAGTCTCTGAGCTATTGCACGTTGACAGCTAAGCACTTTTGTTTTCAAATAATTACCAAGTTTAGCAATATTGAAGCACTTAACAAAATAGCTAAAGATGTATCATCATCATCATCATCAGTTATTTATATAGCGCCAACATATTCCGTAGCGCTTTACAATTGGGGACAAATGTAATAAACTAATAAACAAACTGGGTAAAACAGACAAAGAGGTGAGAAGGCCCTGCTCGCAAGCTTACAATCTATGGGACAATGGGAGATTGACACATGAGGTTAAGTATACATTTTGCATCTTGGCCCAGCCAGACTGCAAAGGTAGGGTGACTCATAAGCTAAATGATCCTGTCACACAATAATGTTGGTCCGGGGGTAGTTGTCTTGTGTGAAATTGTGTAACAGGCTAAAGGTAGTGAGGTTAAGATGGTGGTTGAGGAATATTATACGCTTGTCTGAATAGGTAGGTTTTCAGAGAACGCTTGAAAGTTTGTAGAACAGAGGAGAGTCTTATTGTGCGAGGGAGAGAGTTCCATAGAGTGGGTGCAGCCCGAAAAAAGTCCTGTAACCGGGAATGGGAGGATGTAATGAGGGTGGATGAGAGACGCAGATCTTTTGCAGAACGGAGTTGCCGAGTTGGGAGATATTTTGAGACAAGAGAGGGGATGTATGTTGGTGCAGCTTTGTTGATGGCCTTGTAGGTTAGTAAAAGTATTTTATATTGGATTCGGTAGAAGACAGGCAGCCAGTGTAGAGACATACAGAGTGATTCAACAGAGGAATAGCTATTTGCAAGGAAAATCAGTCTTGCCGAAGCATGCAAAATAGATTTTAGGGGTTTGAGTCTGTTTTTGGGAAGACCAGTAAGGAGGGAATTGCAATAGTCAATGCGGGAGATGATTAGTGCATGAATTAAGGTTTTAGCAGTGTCTTGTGTGAGATATGTGCGGATTCTGGAAATGTTCTTTAGATGTATGTAACATGATTTAGATATAGAGTCAATGTGGGGAACAAAGGATAGGCGTGAATCAAGGATTACACCTAGGCAGCGAGCTTGTGGGGTGGGATTTATGGTCATGTTATCAACAGAGATAGAAATGTCAGGTATGCTCTTGTTGGCGGGTGGGAATATTATTAACTCTGTTTTAGAAAGATTAAGTTTGAGTTGACGAGAGGACATCCAAGATGAAATGGCAGAAAGACAGTCAGTTACACGGGACAACACAGATGTCGAGATATCAGGAGAGGATAGATAGATTTGGGTATCATCCGCATAGAGATGATACTGAAAGCCAAAGGAACTTATTAGATTTCCAAGAGAAGCGGTATAGATAGAGAACAGCAGAGGACCTAGCACTGAGCCTTGTGGTACTCCAACTGATAGGGGAAGCGGAGCAGATGTGGCTCCAGAGAAATTAACAGTGAAAGAGCGATTAGAGAGGTAAGATGAGAACCAGGATAGAACTGTGTCTTGAAGACCTAGGGATTGCAGCGTTTGTATGAGAAGAGAGTGGTCAACTGTGTCAAATGCAGCCGAGAGATCAAGGAGAATTAGGAGAGAGTAATGGCGTTCAGTCTTAGCAGTGATCAGATCATTAACAACCTTGGTCAGCGCAGTCTCTGTGGAGTGATGTATGTCACTGAATGGACTCAATCTGGCCATGTTTCAAAGCCTGGAATCATTCAGGGTGAAAAATGCGCATGTGTACAGCAGTACATCCGAATCTCGCTCGCTAACAGACACCCTTTATATAGATAGACTTGGATGGATGGAGCAAAGGCCACCAATCCTAGAGCACTGACAGGAGTACTCACGAAAGGCTGCTTGCACCAGTTTTTGGTCCTGGCAATCTCACCAGAGGTGCTTCTGCTGCTGCTAGCTAAGTGCTCTCCCATTATTGTAGCCACTGTAATACAGAGGGTCCCACTGTACGCAGGAATCTCTGCAGAAGCCAGCGAGCAAGTGCCAACCTTGCCAAGGTCCATCTTGCACACTCTCTGGAGGTGGAGTGCAGAGGTGCTCATTCACCCCAGTATCCGACTCCTCAACACAACGTGCTGCATATATTACAGGTAACCATAACAGAGTCCTTCACGGAGCCTCCTCCTCTTCATGGTGTGAAATACTCCCAAGCCAAAAACCAATCAAATGATCAATATATGAATTTCAATAGGGATAAGTGCTGCGATTAGGAGAATTTTAGTGAATTAGCGTGATATGGTGATAAATGCAGTAAAAGTAAGAAAAAACAAATAGAATTTTGTCACAATTCACAAAATTCACAAATTGCTGCTGAATTTGGGCAAATAACAGTAAAATATTGTTGCAGAATTCATACATCTCTAGTTACAGCACATTGTTGGTCCATGCACCATGCTATAAAAGTGTTTGCTCTCTTGTGGTTCTGGTTAACATGTGGGGCACACACCACCTGAGCAGACAGATGAGTCTGTACCGCAACATTCAATGTCAACTGGAAGAAGGTTAGTGTGGGGTCCGGTGGAGGCTCTTAATGTGATATGGATGGGGGGTGAGCTATTAATTAAATAGTGGGGGGCTAATCATTTACTTTTGGGTGAGGGCAATTTATTTATTGGTGTGGTGATGGTGGGGGATGTTTAATTTACTAGTGGGGTCATGATGGGGTATATTAACTTAAGAGTGGGCTGATGGAGGGTTGGGGGCTGTTGATAGAATGTAGAGCTGGCTTTGGTGAGAAGAAGAACATTCTATAAAATGTGAACACTAATTATTTAATGTCAGGGAATTGAATATAAGACACAAGCAAAAGCAGGTAGTAAAAATTGCAGGAATATATAGAAGAGAGCAAGACAGTCTCCCAACTCCCTACTTCTGGTGGGACAGTCTTAATTGTGGGTGATTATCCCGTTCAGTCCAGACTTTGTCCGGACAAAAAGGGGGTGTCGTGTGCACCTAACAGTTGTGCACGCAGTATTCATCATCATCACCATTTATTCATATAGCGCCACTAATTCCGCAGCACTGTACAGAGAACTCACTCACATTAGTCCCTGCCCCATTGGAGCTTACAGTCTAAATTCCCTAATATACACACACACACACACACACACACACACACACACACACTAGGGTCAATTTGTTAGCAGCCAATTAACCTATCAGTATGTTTTTGGAGAGTGGGAGGAAACTGGAGCACCCGGAGGAAACCCACGCAAACACGGGGAGAACATACAAACTCCTCACAGATAAGGCCATGATTGGGAATTGAACTCATGATCCCAGTGTTGTAAGGCAGCAGTGCTAACCACTGAGCCACCGTATTGCCCGTATATTTGTCTTAAACGATAGCTACGGCCCTTGAATGCTGGTCATGCACACTTCTGCCCCGTAGCATTGAAACCCTACACTAGAAATCCATAATTTGCCCCTGAACCAATACACTAAATAAATGGATCGGACCTGGGACCATTCCATTCAGGTGCAGAATTAGTTTGGGAAGGTTGTAATGACTGGTCCAGAATGACATAGAGCATTAGTTATTTTTATTAACAAAACTATTTATAATCCAAATGAAAAAAAGAACATGATACAAAATAGAAGCTGTGGCACATACAGTAGGATGCATAATATTCCTAAAACCTTTCAGAATAATATTAGCAATTGTATTCTAGCAATAGGACCATTAATTCCTACCCTGTCAGTATAAAAGGAACAGCATGTGTGTTAAAGTGTAACAAGCAATCAAATTGGCAGAAAAGTCTTTCTCATAATAGGAAAAGGAAATAAACTGCTTGCAGAGAGAACACTGGAGCAATTCAGTGCTGGAATGGATTCCGAGTCCCATAGGTATAGTAACTTGCAAACTAATTGCAACAATGTATCTACAGCTTTTTTTCTAGAGTTCACCCTTTGAAGACCAGATTTGCTGCAATTTAAAGAAGTAAACCCACTATAGAACACTGCTATTCAGATATATTAAAGACAGTAGAATAATGAGCTTAATAATACACATAATGGACCTGATTCATTAAGGAAAGTAAGGCAAAAAATTTAGTAAGTTTCTCCTGGACAAAACCATGATACAATGCAAGAGGTGCATATTAGTTTATTATTTTGCACATAAGTTAAATACTGGCTGCTTTTTCATGTAGCACACAAATACTTGAAAGCGTTATTTTTACACTGAAATGTAAAGTTGATCTAGGACATCCCCCAACTATAAATCTATCCTCACATTTTAAATTTACCTCTCTCTCCAATGCAACATGGATTTGCCAAAGTGCAAATTTACTCATTTTTTTTGCTTTACTTTCCTTAATGAATTAGGCCCATTTAACTGTAATGTTTTTACTTAACTAAATCTGTTCAACATACTATCAGTCTCATCCCTTTGCTGACAGGTGACATCATTAGAAAGGCAGATTAAGGGCAAAATGTAAAACTTGCATTGCAGGGTAATTTATATGCTTCCAGTGCTCTCTGCACAGTACTGGATTTCCTCCAGGCAGGTGGCCAGTTTTTCCAAAGCTAGCATTACCGACATGCTGTGCTTTGCCATTTGACCTTTTTTTTTAAAATTATATTGATACCCTCAAATTTGTGTAGTGAGTCCTTTGTTCTTTATCATGGATACATAATCTACAGTGGAAACTTCGGGTAAGACTGAGCAGTGCATTTACCCTCATAGTTCATATATGACCATTTTAATTGTGAGTTTAATTGTCCTTTTTCATACACTTTTGTAACTGTAAAACCTGCAGCGGACCCACACAGGACTTGAATGTCAAGATCCCCTTAACCTAGTTTGCAGTAATAATGTGTGATTTCTCTGTCAACAAATTTTATTTAGATGTTCCATTACCCAGATCCAAAGGTCCAGTACTCTGGTTCTTTCTTCTTCTACCGCTTGTCTGATTCAAACAGGCAGTGAAACATCAGTGTTGGGTTGATCTCATTATTTTATCTAAAACTCAACTCAGAACTGTATTTAGTTGTGAGTGAAGCTATCCTTTAAGATATAGCTTAATGTCTCTTATTATATACTATATCTGTTAGCCTATTACTGCCTTTTGTTCTGCTTTATATTGGCTTCAGTGTCCCCTTCTGTAAGGTTTATTCTGTTTTATACTTAAAAACATAAAAGTTAAAATAAACACACACATATACACAGTTTGTGTAACATCTAATAATGTAAATAAATTGAGTGGAAAAATCAATAACTCATTAAAGTGTGACCATTGCCTATACACAGAAAATGTTATCCATGAGAATGCCTCAATTCTCTAGTGCCTCATGCCTCAGTGATACTAGCGGCTTCTAGTCAACTTCAAATAATTTACAGGCTGCATTCTCATCAGTACTGGTTTATACTACGCAATAGCTGTCTTCTGAAGTATGTATATAGGTGACAGCTACATGTTTTATCCATATGCACAATTTTATTCACAACATGTTAATTGATTAATTGCTTATTTCCAGAGGATCTTGTTGCATGGCTCCTGTCTACAAGTATCCCACAGGTTTTAATTTACATAATAAATGCAGGATAAAAGCTTATTTTCCCAGAAATCAGACTCTTCGAGGACCTAGATAAGTTCGAATAGAATTAAATACCTATTTTACTGCATTTTACACCCTGGTTGGAAATGACAGTCAATGCAATCCTTGTCACATGGGTACCCCAAAATGCAGCTTCAAAATTGTGATAGTTCTACATTAGAATCTATGCAGTTCTTTCCTAAAAGAAAGTAAAGATCAGATGTCTAATAAAAGAGAGTGTCTGACTTGTAGAACTTCTATGCCCTCCCTCCTTTTGTACCTATTTATATGGTACATGTGGAAATGTGCATGCCTTTATGCTCTCTCCCTCCTTTTGTACCTATTTACATGGTACATGTGGAAATGTGCATGCCTTCATGCTCTCTCCCTCCTTTTGTACCTCTTTATATGGTACATGTAGAAATGTGCATGCCTTCATGCTCTCTCCCTCCTTTTGTACCTATTTATATGGTACATGAGGAAATGTGCATGCCTTCATGCTCTCTCCCTCCTTTTGTACCTTTTTATATGGTACATGTGGAAATGTGCATGCCTTCATACTCTCTCCCTTCTTTTTTACCTCTTCATATGGTACATTGGAAATGTGCATGCCTTCATACTCTCTCCCTCCTTTTGTACCTCTTTATATGGTATATGTGAAAATGTGCATGCCTTCATGCTCTCTCCCTCCTTTTGTACCTCTTTATATGCTACATTGGAAATGTGCATGCCTTCATACTCCCTCCCTCCTTTTGTACCTCCTTATATGGTACATTGGAAATGTGCATGCCTTCATACTCTCTCCCTCCTTTTGTACCTCTTTATATGCTACATTGGAAATGTGCATGCCTTCATACTCTCTCCCTCCTTTTGTACCTATTTATATGGTACATTGGAAATGTGCATGCCTTCATGCTCTCTCCCTCCTTTTGTACCTCTTTATATGGTACATGAAGAAATGTACATGCCTTCATGCTCTTTCCGTCCTTTTGTACCTCTTTATATGGTACATGAGGAAATGTACATGCCTTCATGCTCTCTCCCTCCTTTTGTACCTCTTTATATGGTACATGTGGAAATGTGCATGCCTTCAGACTCTCTCCCTCCTTTTGTACCTATTTATATGGTACATGTGGAAATGTGCATGCCTTCATGCTCTCTCCCTCCTTTTGTACCTATATATATGGTACATGTGGAAATGTGCATGCCTTCATGCTCTCTCCCTCCCTTTGTACCTCTTTATATGGTACATGTGAAAATGTGCATGCCTTCATGCTCTCTCCCTCCTTTTGTACCTCTTTATATGGTAAATGTGGAAATGTGCATGCCTTCATGCTCTCTCCCTCATTTTGTACCTATATATATGGTACATGTGGAAATGTGCATGCCTTCATGCTCTCTCCCTCCCTTTGTACCTATTTATATGGTACATGTGGAAATGTGCCTGCCTTCATGCTCTCTCGCTTCTTTTTGTCTTTATCAGTTCTGGCATTCTCCCTCTAATGCTTTCCCTTCTCTATGACCACATGCACTAATATCTCTGATTTCTTGTTGCCTAAATCATGATATGCATTGACATTGTGCACATATACACAACTGTGCTTAAGTGTTTGCAAATAGGAATCAGTGGCGCTATATAAATAAATGGTGATGATGATGAGGAATAGGTACTCAACGCACAGGTCAGTAAAGGGTAGATTGCAGCATTAGAACTGATATGATTACTCACCCCATATACTTTTTTTGCACCGGCTTTTGCTGCGAACATGGAGAGTATCCCAGTACCACTGCCAACATCCAAGACTACTTTATCCTTAAACACGTGCTTATTGTGATACATGGAGTTTCTGTAGGTAAGTGTGCGAACTTCATCTTTTAACATTTCCTACGGACAAGGACCAAAGAAAAATAAGATCATCCCAGTTAAAGAAAATATGTTAATAATCATTTATATTATACATACATACATACATACAAACATACATACATGATGTACAATGCAACCCCATCCCAGATAAACACATTTTCAATTCTCCAGTCATGTTTGCCTGGAAAAATCAAACTTGTATTCTTAAAATCAATGTATTCAAATAAATTGTTCATATCAGCCCTGCCCTGCTGTTGTGCATGTTCCGGAAACCTTTCTGTTGAGTGAACTCCAATCTAGTGTAGTCTGTACTCACAACACTCAGTGTACTCAATTTAAAAGTTTATTAATATGGATAGATTGCATTTTATGATAGACTGATTTTGGTAGGATCACAACTGGCAGTAAATTGTCTAATTGATTTTTTTTAAATATTAACATAGAAACTTTAAAAAAATAAGTAATTGGAAATACTCTAGAATTATTGTTTTAAGCCTAATGTAAGTGTTAATAGTAGGAAAATAGTCAATTATATATTAAACATCTATGGTGAGCAGCCATTGGCATGTCTGTGAATAATATCTGTCTAAAGAAACTAAAGATGCCTCACTTTGCCACACATCACCTTTTCCCACGTAAAGGATCACTTGGATTACCTTCCCACGGCCTCAACAGAGTGCAACCGAGTGCAACCTGTGTCAGAAGAAACAGGAAGTTGCTCCATCACAACTTCCTATAGGCCGCATTCCTGAATTGTTGCTGTGGCCCTAACAGGATTGTACCCATGCCGAGTGTCTGTGTGTCGTTGTCATTCTGTGTATTAGTCATTGACGTGTTTGTTTGTGCCTCAGTCATTGTGAGTCTGAGTGTCAGTGTGACTATCTGTTGTTATCATAGTGAATCAATCTGTGCAATTGTGAGTTTGAGTCTTAGGGCTAGATTTACTAAGCTGCGGGTTTGAAAAAGTGGGGATGTTGCCTATAGCAACCAATCAGATTCTAGCTGTCATTTTGTAGAAGGTACTAAATAAATGAAAGCTAGAATCTGATTGGTTGCTATAGGCAACATCCCCACTTTTTCAAACCCGAAGCTTAGTAAATCTAGCCCTAAGTCTATGTCAGTGTAAATCTGTTTGTTATGAAAGAGGTGTACTTTTTTTTGAAGTGCGTGTATTCTAAGAATTGGTGTACTTCTTAGTTAAAATTATTCCGGATATTAGAAGCCAGCTCGGCGTTCGCTTACCTGTCAATAGTCATGGAAATCCTCTGTAACTAAATATACTAAATATCCCCATAATTTATAGTACTTATATTAATGTATGTATATAATATATATTATATAAATTATATTATATTATATAATATATACAATATATATATTATATATATTGTGCATATATATATATATATATATATATATATATATATATATATACATGCACAAAGTAAAAAGTGAGTTGAGTTTTGCTTCTTCAATCCTGCTGCCCTTAGCCCGGGCTATATGATGCCCTTCCACAAATCAAGGCCTAAGTAGACTTCTATGTCAGAACCATACTCACTACTCTCCCGGGATATCTGGAAGACTCTGGAATTTCAGGGAGTTCTCCTGGACCCCTGGAAGAGTAGGCCACCCTCGTAAATCCTGCCCTATCTTCTTCCAAAGTGGATGCCTGATAATATAATTTGTGGCATTGCGCAATGGGGATGGGGCCATGATGGCGCAACTTGCGTTGACATGATCCCCCGCACTTGCTCTTTGGACCTTCCCTTCAGGATGTCTGGAGGTGAAGCATAAAACTAGGCAACTGTGGCCTGAACCATGCCAGATCCTCCCATAAGAGCGTAGGATGAACGGCTGCACCTGATTGGAGGACTGCAGTCACAGTGTACTAGTCAAGCAGAAGATTGCCAAATAAAGTGGATGGCCGATTTATAGTATAGATTTTACATTTGTGGGCTTTATTGGTCATTTGAAGTCTTTTTGACCAATAAAGTTTTAAATATTTTGTTATTGCTTTCAGCGTGCCATTGGGAAAAGCCCACAGTATAAAATACTATTAAAATGACCAATGTCCAGAGGTAATCAGGCAAAGTAATACCATATATATAAGACAGACTTAAAATAATTGACAGCTGATAAGTTGCCAAGTGCGGCATCAGGTTTGTCGCGGTGTTGTGGATCCATTCCAAGAGGCCTCAGCCGTTACTAACATTATAATTACAATTTCCAAACACACTTCTTTGGAAAACTGCCCTTTAAAGCAAATTGATTTTTCCATATAAAATAAAGACTTAATAAAACGGGTATTTAAACCGTTTCTGAAAAGTATATTTGAGTGAGGGAAAAACAATTCTTCTTCTGATTACAAAGCTTCATAAAGGAAACATTGGTGCAGTGGGTAATGAATAAAACACTATAGAGTCTTTTGGCATAAATAACTGGATAGCCATTATCTATATTAGTCTGGCTTGCAATAACATTCTGTACGTTGGCACTTAAATCCCATTTGCAGCTAGCCTCTTTATCACTTTAATTGAAGAGATACATTACAAGAGGGCATGGTCAAGTTACTCAACCACCAATCTTTGCTTTTTCGTTTATTAGTACAGATAGAATAAATTGCTTTTTGTGGTGTATTGCAGTTAAACTCTCTGGCTCCCTATATTTCCTAGCAGACTGTTTCTTCTACACTCCTGTAATATAAGTATGCCTCAACTTAAAGTGACTCAACATGTGGGGGCTTGAATAGATTGGCAAACTTTTCTCTTTGACTTGCAAATGTATGTTTCACAAGTTCACTAGGAAGACTGGGCGTGTACTTGCTAGCAGTTGTCGCAAGTGGACAAGGGGCGTAGACTCCAACACGCCCCCAGTGTTTACCAAGGACCCTGGCAAGGAGGTTTGTACTTAGCTGTGTGGAATGTACAGGTCGCTGCCCTCAGTGCCAATCGTTAACGAGGTAGCTGGAGTCACAAGTACAGGGGGGTGGACCAACTGGGTCAGAACCAGAACAGAGAGTGAAATACAGAGGAGAGATCAGAAGAGTAGTCTGGGTAGTTGAGATCAGAGCTGTAAGATCCAAATGGAATCAATACGTGAGACGGAGGAGGAGCGGGAACAGACTGTAGTCAGAACCAGAATCAGTGCCAGAGCCTGCCTTACATAGTCCAAAAAAGGTACCGGCAGTCAGTGACGTCAAACAGACTGCCGATACAAAGATTAAGGATGCACCGTAGCCTAGCAACGGGAAACGCATGCCCAGTCAGGGCAGCAGGTGGTGAGGATGTTGCATGGTAACAGGACGCGCACTGTCGGAAGAAGGCGCCCGTCCCGCAGCAGAAGAGTAGAGCAGGGACGGCTCCTGTAAGACACGTATGTAGTATTTGGTACTCTAAAGATGCAGGTTGGGTCGACTGCCCAGTGACCTCTGCCAGATGTGACCATGCACATATAGGGCGAAATCTCTGAAATTTCAGAAATATCCGACCTTTTGATGCTTGTTCATAGAAGCATAAATGCCAACTCTCCCGGAATGTCCCAGAGACTCCCGAATTTTGGGTAGGTCTTCCGGAATCCCGGGAGAGCTGGCAATTCTCCCTCATCTGCGAACTTGACTAAATTAAAGCCAGCATGTACGGGCGGAGTGGACGGGGCTTCATGATTCAAGTAATTTGGGCCCTGCCCCCAGTGATGTAATGCTTGTTTGGGGTCTTTTTACCACTGTAAAATCACCCAAAACAGGCTTTACGTCACCGGGGGCGGGGCCAAAATGAGGCAATTCACGAAGCCCCGCCACCTCCACCCATACACCCCTAGTGCGCTCCAGGATCTCCCGGATCCGGCCAACATAAGGTTGGCAAGTATGATAGAAGGCACAATGACTGAATACATGGTCTAATGCAGTCATCATTCGACCAATTTTATCAGCCGTACCAGTCAGTCAAAATCTGAATGATCCTGTTTAGTTGTTGATCGAGATGTTCATCCTCTTTAAGTCCATACACTATGCAATGTGTGGCAAATGAGTTCTAAAACTGCACAATTGTTCCTCAAAATTGCAGCATATATGGGCACCTTGTCATTATACTAATCACAAAATATGCGAGCGCTCCATAAATTTAGAATCAACATTTTAGCAAAACCATTCTGTCAAACAAATACTTCTCTCCAACGCTCTAAAGAACTTAGAGAGTGATTGTTTGTGTGAAATTCAATTCCCCATCATTAGGACTGAGGAAGCATCTCTCGTAATTCCACTGAAATTATTCACTTGACGATTCTGATTGAGCAAAAGCCAATGTAATAATTTTTATCAGATTCTTCTAAATGTATTCCATTTAATAGTTCATACACAATTTCAGCAATATTGATTAAGAAAGTGTTCTCCTGATACGCTACAATAGAGCCATTTGCATATAACATGCTGGTCTAGATATTTTTAAGTGCGGTGTAATTTAACATAGGTATTACATAATTTCTTTGAGGCATAAGTGGTTTCATTTCCATTGCTAGAAATTACATTGAAAAAAGGAGCAATTAAAATGCTTTTTAATGTTGTGCCTCTTATTTTAGTAAGAGCCATAGATTCCCTGAAGATCTAATGAGTTGGTGTCTTTACTATGAGGCTCATTTAAAGCTGAATATATGACTGATTTTTTACATAAGATATGTATTTCTCCCTCCTTCCCTCATCACAGTATATTGTCTGACCATATAAATGCTCTAATTCACTTACCTTGTTGCCCGATTTTCTGTCTTCTGGCCTTCTCCGCCATTGTGGCGGCTCCCAGTCACTGATAAGCTTGGAGCGTGGCGCACTGTGGTGACATCACCACACCGCACGCTTGCAGCCTATCAGTGTCTGGGATCCACCACATTGCGGAGGGGGACGGAAAACAGAAGGCCGGGCTAGGGGGCCCAGACAGACCAGGGGCTGAGACAGACAGAGGGGTTTGTCCGGGCTCCCTAGTCTGCTTGGGCCCCTGTACGCCCCTGATGATGGCCAACTTTAAATGAGCCCCTATGTAATTTTTCAACTATGAGTGACTAAATTATACTTGAAATAAGAGCCTTTTTTTGCACAGTGTGGGCTGTTTTAGAGTTAAATGTAAAAGTTTGACTTGCGTACTCATCTTACACGAAAACAATCCTAACCCACCTCCCCAGGGGCCTGATTCATTAAGGATCTTAACTTGAGAAACTTCTTATTTCAGTCTCCTGGACAAAACCATGTTACAATCCAAGGGGTGCAAATTAGTATTCTGTTTTGCACATAAGTTAAATACTGACTGTTTTTTCATGTAGCACACAAATACTTGATAGCTAATTTGTACACTGAAATTTAAAGTTGATATTTGTGTGCTACATGAAAAAACAGCACTTGGATTTGAACAGACTCTCTTGTTGTATATATTGTTGTTGTTATATGGCCACTGTCCTTAACTTCTTCCTATAGCACGTAAAAAAAAATCTTCTTATATACAGTACATCTCCTCCAAAGGACATGTAAACTCATGCAAGTTTTAACATTAACATAACATTTTAACATTTTTTTAGGTGCATTTCACAAGGGTCAGAAAATATTTTTTACAACCTACTAAAAAACGCAGGGGCGCAATACGTTTCTACTTAAACTAATGCATCTAATGATATGACTAACAAGCTCTACCCTTTGGATCTCACCTAAATAATCCTGTCCTGCATAATAAAACCTCTCATCTGCATCTGGGTACATAACTAGGCACATTGATGCGCAAGGCCCAAGCTCAGCAGGGAATGTCCCAATCAATGATAACTCCTCTCAATAGAAGATGCAAGATTTTGTATTCCCGCCGGCGAATGTAAAATCTTTGAGTGTTGCATAAAACCAAGCATTCATTCAAAAATGTGCAAATGGCATTTATTCTTAGAAAGGTGCATTTTGGGCTTTAATAAGTGACCTATAGAGTGGCTAAAGCATTAATTCTTCACAACTGAACAGAGCAAATTAAGTGGGTGGAGCTAGTAAAACATGTGACCAATTAGAGCATTAGAATGTTAGATGCAGAGTATTTCAGCCCAACCAGCACCTGCTGGTCCGTGTAAGGAAAGTTTGATGGGGGATTTTCCAGGCGAGCATATAAGCTAAACTGATTTGGGACGATGGCCGGGTGAAACGCGCCATTACATAAAACAAAATTCATACTATACATCTCACTTCTTAATATTCCAAAATATTTTGTAATTCACTCCAAGTTACTGTTGTTAGTATTTTCTTGGCCAGAATTTGGACCAGAATTTTCCCTACTGGCTGTACAGCTGTTTTTTTTAATATTATATGTAGGGTATCTAATTAAAAGGGTACCGCTGGACTGATTTCCTTTAGTTTAGGATATAATTTTGCTTTGAAATGATAACACGATTTCTTTTAACATTTCCTACATGATAAGTCAGGGACCACTTTGTTGTATCGTAATTGCTTTGACGCAGCTTTCAACATAAATTCCTTAAAAAGGCCTACAAGTATTTATTATTATTTTTATTATTATTATTACCATTTATTTATATAGCGCCACTAATTCCGCAGCGCTGAACAGAGAACTCATTCACATCAGTCCCTGCCCCATTGGAGCTTACAGTCTAAATTCCCTAATATAGACACACACAGACAGACACGCAGACGAGGGTCAATTTTGATAGCAGCCAATTAACCTACCAGTATGTTTTTGGAGTGTGGGAGGAAACCGGAGCACCCGGAGGAAACCCACGCAAACACGGGGAGAACATACAAACTTCACACAGATAAGGCCATGGTCGGGAATTAAATTCATGACCCAAGCGCTGTGAGGCAGAAGTGCTAACCACTGAGCCACTGTATTTATGCAGTTACTCTAGGCAAAGGCCTTATTGCTTTGGAAGTTTTCTTAGGTCATTATGTAAGTATGCCAGAGACGCAAGAGGACCCTGTGCTATCCCCCGACCCCTTCATCTGTAACTTCTGTTCTACGATTGAAGTTTATTGATAACACAGTGGTCAGTGGTTAGCACTTCTGCCTCACAGCACTGGGGTCATGAGTTCAATTCTCGACCATGGCCTAATCTGTGTGGAGTTTGTATGTTCTCCCCGTGTTTGCGTGGGTTTCTTCTGGGTGCTCCGGTTTCCTCCCACACTCCAAAATCATACTGGTAGGTTAATTGGGTGCTAACAAATTGACCTTATTAATTATCTGTGTCTGTGTGTGTTAGAGAATTTAGACTGTAAGCTCTAATGGGGCAAAGACTGATGTGAGTGAGTTCTCTGTACAGCGCTGCTGAATTAGTGGCGCTATATAAATAAATGGTGATGATGATAACAACAAACACTTTTTAGTATCCTTATTAACCAAGACTTGTCTGTGCAGAAATTCCCAATTATTTCCGTCATGTTTCTGGCTTTTGCAGTCGCCTCTCACCCTAAGAGGAGCATTTATGAAATCTGGTAGACAGGGAAACTGTGTGGATGGAACCCTATAGCAGCCAATCAGATTCTGACATTTTTTAGTGCAGTTTAGGAAATGAAAGCAGACATCTGATTGGTTGCTATGATTTATAACATTTTATTTGTATGAACCAATTTGCAGACATGTCTCCATGTGTGTCTCTGTTCCCTTTATCTGTCTAGATACATTGCTCAGCAATGCGTCTTTTATTTTATATTGAATAAAGCAAGAGCCAATTGACATAACCCCACCTTTTATGTTCTATATCCTCTTTACCTGTTTAACAGATTTGACAATCCAAAGATTGAATCCATCTTTTCTTACCTTTCTAGCTGTATTAGGTAAATGTGATGTCTAGCAAATGGAAAAAGCAAATATATTAAGCCGATGTCGCGCTACTGACATTCAGAAAGAAATTGGATTTTTCTTCCAAATCATCTCTTTATCTTTTCCTACCCTTCTCTATCTGCTTACATTTAGATTTCGTTAGCTTTTTATGGATAATCTCTGTCTTCACAGCTATGTTTGCTTGCACAAGAGACATCTGTTTAGAGCAATCTATTCATTTCACAGATATTATCAAAAGTGACTTTTTGCTATTTTCCTTGGTGTAGAAATATAAAACAAATCCCATAGTATCAAAAGTAAAAACTTAATTTACAATGTAAAATTCCACTGTTTAACATCCCCTTTACTTTCTCGTTTCTATCCCTTTTTCTAACCCCCCGTGTTCCCTCCTCAACTACTACATATAGATACATATGGGCAGCACAGTGGCGTAGTGGTTAGCACTTCTGCCTCACAGCACTGAGGTCATGAGTTCGATTCCCGACTCTGTGTGGAGTTTGTATGTTCTCCGTGGGTTTCCTCCAGGTGCTCCAGTTTCCTCCCACACTCCAAAAACATACTGGTAGGTTAATTGGCTGCTATCAAAAATTGACCCTAGTCTGTCTCTGTCTGTCTGTGTGTCTATATTAGGGAATTTAGACTGTAAGCTCCAATGGGGCAGGGACTGATGTGAATGAGTTCTCTGTACAGTGCTGTGGAATTAGTGGCGCTATATAAATAAATGATGATGATATGTTAAATGTCATTTTACAATATGGTCATAGTCCCAAATGGATCCTAGGACTTCCCGCATGCTCCCCTCCAGCCCTCTTTGCTCCAGTTTGTCTCTTCAGGATCTTTATTCTTTAGGATTTTTTTGATATTTAGACCTATGCGGTTAGCCCCCGAGTACCATTGTGTGTTACATTTTACTCTGTTTTTGTTACATTATCATTTTATTTTTATTTATCCTTCCTTTTGGTGTCTAAGATATACTTAATTCAGGTATATTTTATACTTCTTGTTGCATAACTGTTTTTGTTTTTTTTTAATTCTATATTTTCGTCACAAACA